>NC_091284.1:192150852-192462006 GCF_032444005.1 Ranitomeya imitator | reverse complement strand
AAATCTTCATCTCCATAAAGCATTTCAGCCGATGGAAGCATGAAGTGCTCCAAAATCTCCTGATAGCTAGCTGCATTGACCCTGCCCTTGATGAAACACAGTGGACCAACACCAGCAGCTGACATGGCACCCCACACCATCACTGACTGTGGGTACTTGACACTGGACTTCAGGCATTTTGGCATTTCCTTCTCCCCAGTCTTCCTCCAGACTCTGGCACCTTGATTTCCGAATGACATGCAAAATTTGCTTTCATCAGAAAAAAGTACTTGGGACCACTTAGCAACAGTCCAGTGCTGCTTCTCTGTAGCCCAGGTCAGGCGCCTCTGCCTCTGTTTATGTTTCAAAAGTGGCTTTACCTGGGGAATGCGGCACCTGTAGCCCATTTCCTGCACACGCCTGTGCACGGTGGCTCTGGATGTTTCCACACCAGACTCAGTCCACTGCTTCCTCAGGTTCCACAAGGTCTGGAATCGGTCCTTCTCCACAATCTTCCTCAGGGTCCGGTCTCCTCTTCTCGTTGTACAGCGTTTTCTGCCACATTGTTTCCTTCCAACAGACTTACCATTGAGGTGCCTTGATACAGCACTCTGGGAACAGCCTATTTGTTGAGAAATTTCTTTCTGGGTCTTACCCTCTTGCTTGAGGGTGTCAATGATGGCCTTCTTGACATCTGTCAGGTCGCTAGTCTTACCCATGATGGGGGTTTTGAGTAATGAGCCAGGCAGGGAGTTTATAAAAGCCTCAGGTATCTTTTGCATGTGTTTAGAGTTAATTAGTTGATTCAGAAGATTAGGGTAATAGGTCGTTTAGAGAACCTTTTCTTGATATGCTAATTTATTGAGACAGGTTTTTTGGGTTATCAGGAGTTGTATGCCAAAATCATCAGTATTAAAACAATAAAAGACCTGACAAATTTCAGTTGGTGGATAATGAATCTATAATATATGAAAGTTTAATTGTAATCATTACATTATGGTAAATAATGAAATTTAACACTATATGCTAATTTTTTGAGAAGGACCTGTACATACTATAGAGGTCGCCTTTATGCAAGAAGGGGCAGAATAAAAACCTTTACTTAAACACAAAAATTGTAAGATTCATTTTGAGTTTGCCCAAAGAAATGTGGGAGACTTCCCATATATGAAGGTAGGTGCTGTGGTCAGATGAGCCACAATTTAACTTTTTGGCCATCAAGGTAAATATTATGTCTGGTAGCTAACCAGCAAAGCTCATAACCCAAAGAACATGATCCCCACAGTGAAGCATGGTGGTGGCAGCATCATGCTGACTGAATGTTTTTTTGGCAGCAGGGACAGGGAAAATTATCAAAGTCAAGGTAAAGATGGATGGTGCTAAATACAGGAATATTCTTGAACAAACCTGTTTCAGTCTGTCAGTGACTTGATATTAGAAGATTGGTGTTCGAGGTGGTGGTAGAACGGAGTGCATCACTCCTAAATAGAGGCGAGAGAGATTCATCTCACTCTCTTTATTTCAGTATTGCAAGGTTTTTATTCATTCATAGAAGCAAATATAGACAGAATATTGCTATGAGCTTAAGTGAGAAAGTTAACTTTGTCATTCAAGTTCATAGCAATATTCTGTTTATATTTGCTTAAACAAATGAATAAAAACCTTGCAACTCTGAAATAAAGAGTGTTCGGAGAATTTTTGCCAGGCATTTCACTAAGTGCATAGGCTTTAGCAGTGTAGGAGGCCTTCCCTTTTTAAATTTTTCTCTCAACATGAGTCTCTGAGAACATGGCCACAGACAGTGACTCACCATGCACTTCCTGCTTGTGTAGGTCCTCCTCTCCCGAGGCTGGTCCACTGACATACTACCAGTATCTTTCTCCAACTGACCCGATGTAACCCTCCGCTCTTCACTAGTAACAGTGAATGCAGCCTTTCTTAGTTGCTTTGGGATATTTCTTCAATTTTTAACAGCAATGGTGGCAAGATCTTCACTTTCAGCAAAGTCTTCACTCAGCATTTCAACAGCTTTAGCTTAATTTATCTCAAGTTCTTGCTTTTCCCATCTTGTCCAATTTCTCTTTGTCTCATGTCATTATTATGTTATGGAAATGAGTGTTACCTCTGGTCACATAAATCTATTCCACAGTCCACAACATGATAGCTTCCTTCCATCAATTAATTGACAAATCCTGTCTCTTTTTACAATATTTTTAACATTCTAAACAAATTTATTCTGAGGCTATCCTCTATGATGTATATTCCAGGGTATATTGCAATCCCTCCTTAAACTTTTTTTTGCTAGGCCTTGCACTTAGTGCATAGGCTTTACCAGTGTAGGAGTCCCACTCTTTTAACCCCTTAGTGACCAAGCCAATTTTTACTATTCTGATCACTGTCAATTTATGAGGTTATAGCTCTGGAACGCTTCAATGTCTCCCACTGATTCTGAGACTGTATATTTCAGAACATATTGTAGTTCATGTTAGTGGTAAAAATTTTTTGATAAGACTTGCGATTATTTATTAAAAAAAATGGAAATTTGGCAAAAATTTTTAACATTTTGCAATTTTCAAACTTTTAATTTTTGTGCCCCTAAATAAGAGAGTGATGTCATACAAAATACCATGATAATAGCATTTCCCACATGTCTACTTTACATCAGCACAATTTTGGAAACATATCATTTTTTTGTCAGGAAGTTATAAGGGTTAAAATTTGACCGGCTATTTCTAATTTTTCCAACACAATTTACAAAACCATTTTTTTAAGGGACCACATCACATTTGAAGTGACTATTACGGGTCTATATGTCAAAAATACGCAAAAGCGATACCATTCAAAAAACTGCACCCCTCAAGGTGTTCAAAACCACATTTTCAAGAAGTTTATTAACCCTTCAGGTGCTTCACGAGAACTAAAATGTGGAAGGAAAAAATTATCATTTAATTTTTTTCACAAAAAAATTACTTTAGACTAGGGTTGAGCGAAACAGATCGGCACTTTTCAAAAGTCGCCAACTTTTAGCAAAGTCGGGTTTCGTGAAACCCGACCCGATCCCACACTGGGATCGGGTCGGCGGTTGGCGATCTCTACTTAAAAGTCGGGTTTCATTTTATATATATATATATGTCATTCAGACACATATATATATATTTATATTAACTTCAGCGCGATATAGCAGAAAAGCCGGTAATTCAATTACCGGCTTTTCATTTCTCCTGCCAAAACCCAACATGATTTGAGACATGGTTTACATACAGTAAACCATGTCATATCCCCCTTTTTTTTGCATATTGCACACTACTAATGTTAGTAGTGTGTATGTGCAAAATTTCAGCACTCTAGCACTTAAATTTAAGGGTTAAATCACGGAAAAAATTGGCGTGGGCTCATGCGCAATTTTCTCCGCCAGAGTAGTAAAGCCAGTGACTGAGGGCAGATATTAATAGCCTGGAGAGGGTCCACGGTTATTGGCCCCCCCGGCTAAAAACACCTGCCCCCAGCCACCCCAGAAAAGGCACAACTGTAAGATGCGACTATTCTGGCACTTGGCCACTCTCTTCCCATTCCCGTGTAGCCGTGGGATATGGGGTAATGAAGGGTTAATGCCACCGTGCTATTGTAAGGTGACATTAAGCCAGATTAATAATGGAGAGGCGTCAATTATGATACCTATCCATTATTAATCCAATTGTATGAAAGAGTTAAAAAAAACGCACACACAATATTAAAAAGTATTTTAATTAGGGTTGAGCGACTTTTGTATTTATAGGATCGGGTCGGATTTCACGAAACCCGACTTTTTCAAAAGTCGGGTCGAGTGAAATCGGCCAATCCTATAGAAAAGTCGAGGTCGGGTTCGGCCAAAACACGAAACCCAATGCAGTGCATTGGGTTTCTATTGGTTCCCAGGGTCTGAAGGAGAGGAAACTCTCCTTCAGGCCCTGCGATCCATATTAATGTGTAAAATAAAGAATAAAAATAAAAAATATTGCCATACTCACCCTCGGAGGCGCCCTGGTTGTAACCGGGAGCCTTCCTTCCTAAGAATCAGTGCTTGTAGGACCTTTCAATGACGTTGCGGCTTGTGATTGGTCGCGTGAGCGGTCACATGGGCGTCACGCGACCAATCAGAAGCCGTGACGTCATCGAAAGGTCCTTCAAGCGCTGATTCTTAGGAAGGAAGGCTGCGGGTTACAACCAGGGCGCGTCCGAGGGTGAGTATAGCAATATTTTTTATTTTTATTCTTTATTTTACACTTAAATCTGAATTCCGATACCAATTCCCGATATCTTAAACATATCGGGAATCGGTATCGGAAATCCGATTCCAGATTCAGAAGATCGCCGACTTCATGGCCGACCCCACACAGGGGTCGGGTCGGGTTTCATGAAACCCGACTTTGCCAAAAGTCGGCGACTTCTGAAAATGGCCGACCCGTTTCGCTCAACCTTAATTTTAATGAAATACACACACCGTTTGTTGTAATATTTTATTGTACGCTCAATCCACTTGCTGAAGATCCTCGCTCTGTAACAAATAAAAAATAATAAACCAACAATATACATACCTTCCGTAGATCTGTAACGTCCCACGTTGTAAATCCATCTGAAGGGGTTAAAATATTTTACAGCCAGGAGCTCTGCTAATGCAGCGCTGCTCGTGGCTGTAAACCCCAGCGAATGAAGTTAATTTAGGTCAATGACCTGTAGTTACCTTCATTCGTGGTGGTGCGCCCCCTGCTGGATGTCCCTGGAGCGTGTGAAAAGTTCCCAGGCTCGAGGTCATATGAGGACATCCAGCAGGGGGCGCATCACCACGAATGAAGGATTTACAACGTGGGACGTTACAGATCTACGGAAGGTATGGATATTGTTGGTTTATTATTTTTTAATTTGTTACAGAGCGATTTAACCCTTAAATTTAAGTGCTAGAGCGCTGAAATTTTGCACATACACACTACTAACATTAGTAGTGTGGAATATGCAAAACAAGGGGGATATGAGATGGTTTACTGTATGTAAACCATGTCTCAAATCATGTCGGGTTTTGGCAGGAGAAATGAAAAGCCGGTAATTGAATTCCCGGCTTTTCTGCTATATCGCCCTAAAGGAAATGTAAAAAAAAACAAAAAACCCATAGACTTACATTGGGTTTCGAGTTTCGGCCGATCCCCGACCCCGACTTTTCAATAGGATCGGCCGATTTCACTCGACCTGACTTTTGAGAAAGTCGGGTTTCGTGAAACCCGACTTGACCCTGAAAAACTAAAAGTCGCTCAACCCTACTTTAGACAAAAACTTTTTTACCTTCACAAGTGTATCAGGAGAAATTGCACAACACCTTTTGTGGTCCATTTTCTTCTGAATACACCGATACCCCAAATGTGGGGGGAGGAAATCCACTGTTTGGGTGCATGGCAGGGTTCAGAAGGTAGAGATCACCGTTTGACTTTTTGAACTCAAAATTAGCTGGAATAGAATGCAGGCTCCATGTCACATTTGGAGAACCCCTGATGTGCCTTAACAGTGTAAACCCCCCAATTCTAACTCCAACCCTAGCACAGCCCTGAACCCAACCCAAAGCCTAACCCCAACACAATCCTAACCACATCCCTAACCCCAACCCTAACCACAACCACAACAAAAACCTAACCCCAACACTACCCTAACCCCAACACAGCACTAACCCCAACACAACCCCAACACAAACCTAACTCTAACACAACCATAACTCCAGCTTTAACCCCAAAACCAACACTGAATCCAACACCAAACCTAACCCTGACTGCAAAGAATAGAAAAAATTACATTATCTTATTTTATAATTTTTATCTAACTAAGGGAGTGACAAAGGGTGGGTTGATTTACAATTTGTTTAATTTTGATCACTGGGATAGGGCCTATCAAGGTGATCAAAATGAACCAATAGGAAAAATCTCCTATTGTTGTTGGGTACCGGGTACTCACCGGCAAATCCAAGAAGATAATTTGGGGAGGCTGGGGGACTGAGCAGTAGGATCCAGGAACAAAAGTACCGGGGCAGAACGGGAGACCCCATTTCTCTCTCCTCTGGTATGCTGGATCATATCATAGGAGAGAGAAATGAATGGAAAATCTGCCTTTTTTTGTGATCGCCGTTATTCAGTGAATAAAGGTGATCACATGACAGGGGTCGGTGAAAACAGACTCGAATCATGTTCCGACATTGGGGCGCACTTATTTCTCAGCATCATTAAAGAGCAGCACGGAGGAATAAGTACCCTTAATTGCCATTAGTAAAAGGCATTAAGGGGTTAAAATAGTGTTGAGCGAAACGGATCGGCCAATTTAATAAGTCGCCGACTTTCGGCAAAAGTGGGTTTCATGAAACCCGTCCCGATCCCAGTGTGGGATCGGCCATGCGCTACGCGATCTTCGCGACAAAGTCACGTTTTATATGATGCATTCAGCGCCATTTCTCAGCCAATGAAGGTGGACGCAGAGTGTGGGCAGCGTGATGACATAGGTCTCAGTCCCCACCATCTTAGAGAAGGGCATTACAGTGATTGGCTTGCTTTCTGCAGTGTCACAGGGGCTATAAAGAGGCATGCACGCCGACTGCCATCTTACTTCTGCCGATCGTAGCATAGGGAGAGGTTGCTGTAGCTTCGTCTGAAGCAGGGATATTGTTAGGAAGGGAAGATTTACCCCCAAACTGCTTGTGCTGTAGCGATTTCCACTGTCCAACACCACCTTTTCTTTGCAGGGACAGTGGAGGCTAGATTTTTGTGCATCAGCTCTGTAGCTTATTAGGCTGCCTTATAAGGCTCCCTGATAGCTGCATTGCTGTTTGTACGCCGCTGTGCAAACCAACTGCTTTTTTCAAAGAAAAATCCTGTTGCTCCTTCTTTTCTGCACAGTTCTCTTGTTTCTTTGTCCACACTTTTGTGTACAGCAGTCCTTTTTATTGCTGCCATACTTGTCCTTTGATCATTGTAGGGAGATTGAAATTCTACTACAGCCCTTGTATTTTTTGATATATCTGCCAACCACTTTCTGCCACTCAAATTGTGTAGTATAATACAGTGGGCCTGATTTTTTCCTGCATTCTCCCACACATAAAAAAGGGAGATTTATATTGCCACTGAGTGCATCTGCATCAGTCCTGTTTGTGGCATATATGTCATCCACTTTCTGCCACTCAAACTGTGTAGTGTAATACAGTGGGCCTGATTTTTTCCTGCATTCTCCCACACATAAAAAAGGGAGATTTATATTGCCACTGAGTGCATCTGCGTCAGTCCTGTTTGTGGCATATCTGTCATCCACTTTCTGCCACTCAAACTATGTAGTGTAATACAGTGGGCCTGATTTTTTCCTGCATTCTCCCACACCTAAAAAAGGGAGATTTATATTGCCACTGAGTGCATCTGTGTCAGTCCTGTTTGTGGCATATCTGTCAGCCACTTTCTGCCACTCAAACTGTGTAGTGTAATACAGTGGGCCTGATTTTTTCCTGCATTCTCCCACACATAAAAAAGGGAGATTTATATTGCCACTGAGTGCATCTGTGTCAGTCCTGTTTGTGGCATATCTGTCAGCCAATTTCTGCCACTCAAACTGTGTAGTGTAATACAGTGGGCCTGATTTTTCTGCTGTCTCCCACACATAAAAAGGGAGATTTATATTGCCACTGAGTGCATTGGCGTCAGTCCTGTTTGTGGCATATCTATCATCCACTTTCTGCCACCCAAACTGTGTAGTGTAATACAGTGCGCCTGATTTTTTTCCTGCATTCTCCCACACCTAAAAAAGGGAGATTTATACTGCCACTGAGTGCATTTGCGTCAGTCCTGTTTGTGGCATATCTGTCATCCACTTTCTGCCACTCAAACTGTGTTGTGTAATACAGTGGGCCTGATTTTCCCAGCAGTCTCACACACCTATAAAGGGAGATTTAAACTCACAACAAGTTTACGTACACCTTCTAACTGGTTTTACAGTACCATATAACGTTTATTAGATTGGTTACATTTTTCCAAGAATGAGGAAGTCTGGTGGAAGAGGTCGTGGCCGTGGGCGGTCATTGCCAGCTGGTAATGATGGTAGTGGTGGTGGAGCATCAGGTGGTCGTGGGAAAAGCAATATAGCACCTAAGTCTCGAGTTGTTGAGCCAGCATCATCGTCTGGCTGCACAAGGACTTGAACGCTCTCTTTTCTGGGAGTAGGAAAACCGCTTTTAAAGTCGGAGCAGCAAGGACATTTTTTGGCTTTCCTTGCTGCCTTTGCCTCTAGCTCTTTCACCTCCTCTTCGGAAAGTGCAAAATTTAAAAGCAGTACGTCATCAGTGGATGCTCCCGGTCAGGAACAAGTCACTTCCTTGTGTCCTTCACCCAGAACAACAGAGAAGGATGCGTCAGGTGACACAGCGGTTTACTCCATGGAGCTTTCACACATACCATGCCTGGGTTAGAAAGGGAAATTGTTAACAGGCCATACCCATTACAAGATGAATCGGACATGGAGTGCACAGATGCACAGACACAGCTAGATTATTATGCTGTTCCATTGACTCAGATCACAACATTGCCCTCGCAGTGTACTGAGCCAGAATCTGACCCTGATGAGACTATGGTGCCCCGTCCCGAACGCTATAGCACCGGCTTACATGGTGACACAGAGGAAGATGCACAGGACATAGAAGAGGAGGTGATAGATGACCCAGTTGTTGACCCCGATTGGCAGCCATTGGGGGAACAGGGTGCCGCTGGCAGTAGCTCTGAAGCGGAGGAGGAGGAGCCGCAGCAGGCATCAACATCGCAACAGCTTTCATCTGGCAGGCCCGTATCTGGCCAAAAATGTGTGTCAAAACCAAAACCAGTTGTGAGACAGCGTGGCCATCTGGTTAAAGTAGCTCAGTGTGCAATGCCTGAAAAGGTATTCGATAGTAGGAAGAGTGCAGTCTGGCAATTTTTTAACCAAGATCCGAATAATGGTGCAAAGTGATCTGTAAGAAATGCTCAAGGACCTTTAGCAGAGGTCAGAATGTCAGAAATTTAAATACAAGTTGCATGCGTAGACATTTAACCACCATGCACTTGCAAGCCTGGACTTACTACCAAATGTCCCGTAAAGTTGTTGCACCCGTTCACGATGAAGCTAGTCAGCAACGCTACATTCCTTCCCTCACTGTAAGCCCACCGTTTACGACACCACCTGCAGCAAATGTGGAGGTATCGTCGCAAGGCCAAAGTCAGGGAATCACCAGGTTCTTGGTGGGAAACACTGTATGTAGGCCATCAGCAAGAATACCATCACCAACCCTCTCTCGGTCTGCCATGTCCACCACCACCCCCGCTAGTTCCACCATATGCAGCTCTCCAGTCCAGCTCACCCTACAAGAGACTCTCCTTAGGAAAAGGATGTACTCGTCCTCTCATCCGCGTACACAGGGTTTGAATGCCCACATTGCTAGACTAAGTGAAGCTTTCAAAGCCCTGATGGCCTACGCAGTACCACGCTATGACCTACCCAGTCCACACTTCTTTGCGAGAAAAGCTATTGTCCATGTACTCAAGCAATCAGTCAGTAGAAAGGTGCACCTCACAACAGATGCATGGACTAGTAGGCATGGCCAGGAACGTTACGTCTCTATCACGGCGCACCAGGTTAATGTGGTGGATGCAGGGTACACAGGGGACAGCCATAGTGGCACAGTTCTGCCTAGCCCACGGTCTAGGAAACAGTTGGCTGTAGGCATTTGCCCCTCCTCCTCCTCCAGAAGCGAAAGCTCGTCCACAGAGCGCAGTTGCACAACCACTCCATCCGCAGCTGCCAGTGTTGCAACCATGGTGTCCCATTATGGAACAGCTTGTGGGAAGCGTCAGCAGTCTGTGTTGGAAATGAAGTGGTTGGGTGACAACAGACACACCGCGGAAGTTCTGTCCGACTTCTTGCAGCAAGAAACTAAGTAATGGCTGGGCAGTGTACATCTTGAGGCAGGCAAGGTAGTCAGTGATAACGGAAGGAATTTTATGGCTGCCATAGCCCTTTCACAACTGAAACACATTCCTTGCCTGGCTCCCACCTTGAACCTGGTGGTGCAGTGCTTCCTGAAAAGTTATCCGGGGTTACCCGCCCTGCTCCTGAAGGGTGCGAAGACTTTGCTCCCACATCCGCCATTCGCCCGTACACTCCAGCCGTATGCAGAACCATCAGCGATCTTTGAATCTTCCCCAGCACCGCCTAATAATCGACGTTGCAACAAGGTGAAACTCTACACTGCACATGCTTCATAGGCTGTGCGAACAGAGGCGTGCTGTTATGTATTTGTGGGAGGATACACATACACGGGCAGGCAGTTGAACGCAGACATGGAGTTGTCAGGTGTGCAGTGGTCAAAGCTACAAGATCTGTGTCAAGTCCTTCAGTGTTTTGAGGAATGCACACGCCTGGTTACTGCAGACGACACCATCATAAGCATGAGCATCCCCCTAATGCATCTGCTGATGCAAAGTTTGACGCACATAAAGGAGCAGGCGTCTGCAGCCTAGGAAGAGGGTAGCCTTGATGACAGTCAGCCACTGTCTGCTCAGGGAAGTCTGCTGGACGAGGTGGCGGATGAAGAGGAGGAGGACGAGGAGGATGATGGGGATGGATATTTATGGGACGAGGAAGCTTCTCAGGGGGCAATAGAAACTGGTGGTGTTGCAAGGTCAGGTACAGGGTTTTTGAGGGAGACAAGTGATGTTCATTTGCCAGAAAGTGCTCCTCAACCCAGCACAAGCAGTGAATTGACACATGGAACATTGGCCCACATGGCGGATTATGCCTTGCGTATCCTAAAAAGGGACCCCCGCATTATCAAAATGACGACCGATGATGATTACTGGTTGGCCTGCCTCCTGGATCCACGCTATAAAGGGAAATTGCAAAATATCATGCCACACAACCTTGAGCAAATATTGGCTACCAAACAAGCAACTCTTGTAGACCGTTTGGTTCAGGCATTCCCAGCACACAGCGGCGGTGATGGTTCTCACACGAGCTGCAGGGGGCAACATGGCAGAGGTGTTAGAGGTGCACAAATCAGAAGTGGCGTTGGACAGAGGGGTTTTATGACCAGGTTGTGGAGTGATTTCGCAATGACAGCAGACACGACACGACATTTGTCCAGTATGGTTACTAACTATTTTTCCTCCCTTATCGATGTTCTCCCTCACAAGTCATTCCCATTTGATTACTGGGCATCCAAAATATACACCTGGCCTGAATTGGCAGAATATGCATTGCAGGAGCTTGCTTGCCCAGCAGCTAGTGTGCTATCAGAAAGAGTATTCAGTGCTGCTGGGTCAATACTGACCGAAAAAAGGAGTCATCTAGCTACCCAAAATGTTGATGATCTAACCTTCATTAAAATGAACCAATCATGGATTTCTAATTATTTTGCCCCACCTTTCCCGGCTGACTCCTAGCTTTCCAGTAAAAAGGTCTTGCTTTTGGACTGGTCTTACTGACTGTTCCAATTTCTCCATTTGCAGCTGCTGTATGTCCAGAATACGCCATTTTTACACCTCCCTAAATGGGTCGTGGTCACCACTTGGCGCAAGCACCCGTGCGAGCGCCGTTTGGCTGAAGAGGTGGGTGTGCCCAATTTTGGGCGACGGCACTGGCAAAGGGTCCCTCATAGTACAATGAAGTGTCTCTGGCGGTGGTGGTGTGCACCCAACGTCAGACACACCGATGTAACATGAGGGGCCCTGGGCCAGTACCGCCGGCCACGAGAGAGTGTTCCCCCCAGCTCAAACAGTGCTCTACCACTTACAAAATTATCTCTCACTGCTCCACCACTGTTTAGTCTATGCAGTTAAATCCTCCAATGGCACTGCTAATACCAATTTGCTGACATGTATGATGCTACTAAAAATATACTGGGGCCCTGTCCTACATTTACACCAGTTAATACTTTGCGCCAAATACCACTGTCTGCAAGTCAGCAGAGGAGCCCACCCCTGTACCTAGGTATGCCACCTGTTTATTTGTTATTTTTTTTTTTGCCAGACATTAACATCAATTTATTATTTTGGACTACTAACTGTGTCAGACACTCATTCCAATTGTCCTCCGCTGACCACACCAATGCTGCCTGTGTACCCCTGGAACCTATTTAAACCTTCATCGAGCCTACTTTTTTATTTTAGGCCTTGTAAGTCTGTCTGCGGTCTCTCCTTCCAATTGTCCTCCACTGACCACACCAATGCTGTCCATGTACCCCTGTAACCTTTTTTAAACTGCATTGAGCCAACTTTTGTGTTTAAGGCCTACTACCAGTGTCTGTCTGCGCCACTCAATACAGCTGTCCTCCTCTTAAAAAAGCTGAGCGTCAATAGTCTTCAATTGTCAGGTTTGGCCTACTAGTTTGGTTGGGCCTAATAACGGTGTCTTCCGCTCCTTGCTGTTCTCCTCCACTGAACAAAGCAGTGCCGCCTGTTTACTACTGTTACCAATTTTGAACTGCATTTAGCCTACTTACTGATTTCGGCCTACTCACTGTATCAGCCTCTCATTACAGTTGTCCTCCACTGAACAAAGCAATGCAAGTCCTGTTACCAATTTTGAACTGCTTTTAGCCCACTTTAATATTTGGGCCTAGATCTGTGTTTCCTCCTCATCATGCCCATTGCCCAGCCAGTGCTACATGAGTCTGCTGGTACATTGACCCACACCACTACATTCCCCTTGCACACTACACAGCCAGATTCTGATCCTGCTGAAAGTCAGGTTCCCCTTCCCGCATACTATACCACCTTACTCGGGGACAAAGAGGAAGGTGCAGATGAAAGTGCAGGTTCCTTCATCAGGTGGGGGGACATACTCGTTGGCGACGTCACTGGCACAGGGCCCCTCATAGTATAGTTTCGTGAAACCCGACTCGATCCAAAAAAAGTTAAAGTCACTCAACCTTAGTGCACAGGCTTTACCTGTCTAGGAGTCCCACTCTTTAATAATGGGGAAAAAAAGTTTTCTGTGGCCCTACTTTATGTCTAACGCTGGAGCCACACTAGCATGTAGCATCCGATGCAATATGCTAATAACCCTCAGCTCCTGCTCTGCTACGAGCAAGAGCCGAGTGTCATGCTACTGTGCTCTGATCCTCTCACATGACAGGATTGGAGTACAGCTGTGGAGGAGACAGAGAAAGCAATTTCTCCATCTCCTCTGCTGCTGGTGTCAGTGGGAATTTCACTGCACTCGGGTGATATCGGGTGATGTCGGTTTTACAGTAGTGTGACTCCGGCCTAATACAGGGTGTATCGGAGAATCTCTTCTAATTTTTGGCAGATCTTTCACTGTTCGCGTAGGCTTTGTGAGTTTTAGGGTCTCTCCTTCACAAATTAAACAGGCTGTGTCTGATAATGTCATACAAACCACATGACCAGATAAGGTAGTAAAATGTTAAAATTACATTTACAAGTAAATGGTTTGTTAACCCATAAAAGCAATGACAGTGCAAAAGCGCAGCAAAAATGCTACATATGAGCATAACCTAATGGGTAAAGGAGGCATTTTGTTTTACTCTTTTCAATTTTGACTCATTATAAAGGAAAGAATGTTTCCTAACAGTGGCGTAATATTCTGACAACATTTTTCCCAGCAGCGAACAGGAAGACAGAGATGTAACAGTCATCTTCCCCATGCTGTTCCCATTCCATTTGAGCTCTGTTTCCATCCATTTCAGCAATTTTCCTGACCTTCTCCACACCCCCTCACACACCTCCTGAGAGGGTCTGCCGGAAAAATGCTCAAGCTTTACATTGACTCCTATAGTATTTGTTACTGGAGTCGAGCCCGTCCGATCATCCAACCTGCTCGATTTGAATAACGAGCACTCAAGCAGTTTAGTGCTTGCTCATCATTGGTTAGGAGCATTAAACTTTTGCTTTTGAAGGCTCTTGTCACTGCGATTTTGGCTCCCCTGTGAAACTCAGCCACAGGCTGAACATCAAGTAAAACCAGAATTTATTCTATATACTGCTATGCTATTACAACAAAGATATCCATGCAGGTGCAATAGCCCATGGATAATGAGTGATATAGGCAGAATGAATTATATTAAAAATTATATTTTATTAGAATAATATTAAATACCTAAACAATAAACAGGGCTAAAAAAAACCTCCATAGGGAAGGACAATTACTACAGACACAGCATAATAAATACAATTATGTAAGAGGCCTGGCAGTAAAGGATGCTTTTGCTATATATATGTAAATATATCTATTTTACTGGATACCAAAGTGGCATATAACAGTATTAATAGTGTCAAGGACCGGCAGATATAAGACCAACATGCCTATATGGATATAATAAAGTATAGTCCGCCAAGTTCTATAAGAAGCCTGTATCCAATCTTCCTATATAGATATATAAAAATGCAATTTTTAAACAATAGAAGATCATAGCAAACAAATATAGTAAAACTAGTGTGCAAATGCCGCAATATACTGAATATTTATGGCCGTATACTACAATAAACAGGTACACCATCCGAAGGTGCTATTAGCCTATATATAGATATAAATATGCGCTAATACCAAAAGAAGGTCACAATACGCTATAAAAGTGCAAATCGTGCAATAGTAGTACCGATAATGAAAATACAGCTACCGGGCATGCCGCCAATCCATTATAATATCAAGTGCTGGTGCCAATGAAATAACCCTATTGTGACATGAAGGGCTTACCGCCAGATGAGATGCTGTAGTGACCGTGCCTGGTGTCCTTCCCTCCTGCCCAACGGGCGTGGTTTCGCTGCTCGCTTCTTCCGGGGGCTATTGTCTTGCAGTATTTACAGTGGGGGAAAATAAGTACTTAATACACTGCTGATTTTGCAAGTTTTCCCACCTACAAAGAATGGAGAGGTTTGTGTTTTTATCGCAGGTATACTTCAACTGTGAAAGGCAGAATCTATAACGAAAAAACAGAAAATCAAATTGTATGGTTTTTAAATAATTAAATTGCATTTTACAGCACGAAATAAGTATTTGATCACCTACCAATCAGCAAGATTTCTAGCTTTCACAGACCTGTTAGTTTTTCTTTAAGAAGCCTTCCTACTCTGCACTCATTACCTGCTTTAATTGCACATTTTTGAACTTGTTATCTCTATAAAGACATCATGGCCAACACCAAAGAACTGCTTAAGGACACCAGGGACAAATTTGTAGGCCAGTACAATGCTGCATAATAGGGAAGCAGCATGGTTTAAAGGCAACAACTGTTGAAAAATGGAACAAACAGAAAATAACTGTTAATCTTCCTTGACTGCAAAATCTCATGGGGTAAAGATTAGTGATGAGTGGGCGTGCTCATCACTACTCATTACTCCCTTGATCATCAGTGTCCTCAGGGTGCTCGCTACTTGCCGAGTATTTATTTAATGCTCGAGCGGGATCTCAAGTCTCCGCCCACATGCAGTGTAGGATACCCAATCCTTAGTAATGGGAGCACATGCTTTTTTGAGGACTCACCTTCTAGTTGAGGGAAAAAGTTTTAAAACCAAAACAGACCGTGGGTTCTATTAGAATATGATCCAGTGCCTTGTTGTGGGCTGTCAGGTGGTCATCACATGGGGCGTTCTCATACAGCATATAGGATTTCACAGCCAGGACAGGAGAGTTTGCACAGTAAGTACAAGAGTTCCTGGTCTCCTCCATATCAGGCTGAGTAGATGTGAAACTCTCCACTATATTCGCCAGCAGGGTTGATGAAATAACAGTCTTTGATGCTGCTACGTTAAACTAATCGCTTTCTTTAGGGCTAATTCAAATATATTCAATCCTGTTGTAATAATACCACTATTACATTCACTTCGTCTACGTTGAGGTGTGGCAGTAGGTATAGCATTTAACATGCATCTAGTCAGGGATTATTGCCTTATAAATTCTAGGCCTCGCTGTTGCTTTCCTCCATGGACTCTAACCGATTCATGCCTTTTATAGTGACCTATACTCAGAAATTCATCAATGCTGTCAGTGCTACTTGCGTTCCTCCATAGTTTGTTGCTGCAACGTACAACAAGAAATTTTTACATGGCCGGATCAAATCCCTTCTATATTCTACAATAATACCTCTCTTATCGGCAATTCATCTACAGTGAGCTGTTACAGTAGGGAGAGCATATGACAAGAATCTAATCAGAGAGTATTGTTTTATAAATTCTAAGCCTTGCTGCTGCTTTTTTCCATGAACTCATTGACTGATTCATGTTTGTTGCTGGGTTCATTATTCAGAAAGTCTTCAAAGCAGGCAAACTTAACTGATTTAATGTGTCAATTCACAGTTTCTCTGTAACATCTGTATGTAAGAAGTAGTAGTGGGACACTACACTACTGGAGCTGGAATTACCATTTCTCAAGTGCTTTGTTTCCATCTATTTATGGTTGCTTCTTTAACCCCTTTCTGTCATCGGATGGAATAGTACGTCCGATGGCAGAACCCTTGCTTTGATGTGGGCTCTGGTGGCAAGCTTGCATCAAAGCCAGGACATGTCAGCTGTTTTGAACAGCTGACATATGCCCACAATAGGCGCATCTGGAATCATGATCCACCTGCGCCTATTAACAGTTAAATGCCTCTGTCAAACTCTGGCAGCGGCATTTAACAAGTGTTTCTGGCCATACGGCCTGAAATGCGCGCACCGGTGACCCCGTCACATGATCGGCAAGACAACCAGAGGTGTCCTTGAGACCTCTATGGTTGTTGATGCCAGATTGTTGTTAGCACCACCCTGTTGTCGGTACTCATAGCAATGCTGTAATTCTACTGCATAGAGGTGATCTGAGCATCGCCTCTATGTAGCAGAGGCAATCAAGTTGTGCCAGCTTCTAGCCTCCCATGGAGGCTAATGAAGCATGGCAAGAGAAAAATACATTTTTAAAAATATGAAAAAATAAAAAAAAAACAAAGTTTAAATCACCCCCCTTTCAATCCATTTAAAATAAAACGATAAAAAAATCAAACCTACACATATTCAGAATCGCCTGATCTATCAATAAAAAAGAATAACCTGACAGCTAAATGGTATAGAGAGATGAAAATTCAAAACGCCAGAATTACGTTTTTTGGTCGCCGCGACATTGCATTAACCCCTTCCCGACCCATGACGCCACGTAGGCGTCATGAAAGTCGGTGCCAATCCGACCCATGACGCCTATGTGGCGTCATGGAAAGATCGCGTCCCTGCAGATCGGGTGAAAGGGTTAACTCCCATTTCACCCGATCTGCAGGGACAGGGGGAGTGGTAGTTTAGCGCAGGGTGGCTACGATCGCTCTGATTGGCTGTTGAAAGTGAAACTGCCAATCAGAGCGATTTGTAATATTTCACCTATTAAAACTGGTGAAATATTACAATCCAGCCATTGCCGATGCTGCAATATCATCGTCCACGGCTGGAAACACTAATGTGCCCCCACCCCACCGATCGCCCCCCAAGCCCTCCGATCTGTCCGGTACACTGCTCCGGCTCCCCTCCGTCCTGTGCTCCGCTCCCCCCGTGCTCTTGTCCGCTCCCCCGGTGCTCCAATCACCCCCCTGTGCTCCGATCCAACCCCCCTGCACTCCGATCCACCCCCGTGCATCATCCACCCCCCCGTGCTCCGATCCACCCCCCCATGCTCCGTTCCACCCCCCGTGCTCCGTTCCACCCCCCTGCGCTCCGATCCCCCCATGCTCTGATCCCCCTCCCCATGCTCCCCCCCACCCCATCATACTTACCGATCCTGCAGGGGTCCGTTCGTCTTCTCCCTGGGCGCCGCCATCTTCCAAGATGGCGGACACATGCGCAGTGCGCCCGCCGAATCTGCCTGCCGGCAGATTCATTCCAAAGTGCATTTTGATCACTGAGATATAATCTATCACAGTGATCAAAATAAAAAAAATAATAAATGACCCCCCCCCTTTTCACCCCCATAGGAAGGGACAATAAAAAAATAAAGAATTTTTTTTTTCCACTAAGGTTAGAATAGGGTTAGGGTTAGGGTTAGGGCTAGGGTTAGGGCTTGGGCTAGGGTTAGGGCTAGGGTTAGGGTTAGGGCTAGGGTTTGGGTTAGGGCTAGGGTTAGGGTTTCGTTATGTGCACACATATTCTGTTCCTCTGCGGATTTTTCCGCTGCGGATTTGAGAAATCCGCAGTGCTAAACCGCTGCGGATTTATGGTGGATTTACCGCGGTTTTTCTGCGCATTTCACTGCGGTTTTACAACTGCGATTTTCTATTGGAGCAGTTGTAAAACCGCTGCGGAATCCGCAGAAAGAAGTGACATGCTGCGGAATGTAAACCGCTGCGTTTCCGTGCAGTTTTTCTGCAGCATGTGTACAGCGATTTTTGTTTCCCATAGGTTTACATTGAACTGTAAACTCATGGGAAACTGCTGCGGATCCGCAGCGTTTTCCGCAGCGTGTGCACATACCTTTAGAATTAGGCTATGTGCACACGGTGCGGATTTGGCTGCGGATCCGCAGCGGATTGGCCGCTGCGGATTCGCAGCAGTGTTCCATCAGGTTTACAGTACAATGTAAACCTATGGAAAACTAAATCCGCTGTGCCCATGGTGCGGAAAATACCGCGCGGAAACGTTGCGTTGTATTTTCCGCAGCATGTCAATTCTTTGTGCAGATTCCGCAGCGTTTTACACCTGTTCCTCAATAGGAATCCACAGGTGAAATCCGCACAAAAAATGCTGGAAATCTGCGGTAAATCCGCAGGTAAAACGCAGTGCCTTTTACCCGCGGATTTTTCAAAAATGATGCTGAAAAATCTCACACGAATCCGCAACGTGGGCACATAGCCTTAGGGTTAGGGTTGGAATTAGGGGTGTGGTTAGGGTTGTGATTAGGGTTATGGCTACAGTTGGGATTAGGGTTAGGGGTGTGTTGGGGTTAGTGTTGGAGGTAGAATTGAGGGGTTTCCACTGTTTAGGCACATCAGGGGTCTCCAAACGCAACATGGCGCCACCATTGATTCCAGCCAATCTTGTATTCAAAAAGTCAAATGGTGCTCCCTCACTTCCGAGCCCCGACGTGCGCCCAAACAGTGGTTTACCCCCTTATATGGGGTATCAGTGCACTCAGGACAAACTGCGCAACAATTACTGGGGTCCAATTTCTCCTGTTACCGTTGTGAAAATAAAAAAATGCTTGCTAAAACATCATTTTTGAGGAAAGAAAAATGATTTTTTATTTTCACGGCTCTGCGTTGTAAACGTCTGTGAAGCACTTGGGGGTTCAAAGTGCTCACCACATATCTAGATAAGTTCCTTGGGGGGTCTAGTTTTTAAAATGGGGTCACTCGTGGGGGGTTTCTACTGTTTAGGCACACCAGGGGCTCTGCAAACGCAACGTGACGCCCGCAGACCATTCCATCAAAGTCTGCATTTCAAAAGTCACTACTTCCCTTCTGAGCCCCGACGTGTGCCCAAACAGTGGTTTACCCCCACACATGGGGTATCAGCGTACTTAGGAGAAACTGGACAACAAATTTTGGGGTCCAATTTCTCCTGTAACCCTTGGGAAAATAAAAAATTCTGGGCTAAATAATTATTTTTTAGGAAAGAAAACGTATTTATTGTTTTCACGGCTCTGCATTATAAACTTCTGTGAAGCACTTGGGGGTTCAAAGTGCTCACCACACATCTAGATAAGTTCCTTTCTGGGTCTACTTTCCAAAATGTGGTCACTTGAGTTTTTTTTTAACTGTTTAGCCATATCAGGGGCTCTGCAAACGCAACATAATGCCCGCAGAGCATTCCATCAAAGTCTGGATTTCAAAACGTCACTACTTCACTTCCGAGCCCCGGCATGTGCCCAAACAGTGGTTTACCCCCACATATGGGGTATCAGCATACTCAGGAGAAACTGGACAACAACTTTTGTGGTCAAATTTCTCCTGTTACCCTTGGGAAAATAAAAAATTGCAGGCTAAAAGATCATTTTTGAGAAAATAATTCTTTTTTTTATTTTCATGGCTCTGCATTATAAACTTCTGTGAAGCACTTGGGGGTTCAAAGTGCTCACCACACATCTAGATTAGTTCCTTTGGGGGTCTAGTTTCCAAAATGGGCTCACTTGTGAGGGGTTTCTACTGTTTAGCCACATCAAGGGCTCTGCAAACGCAACGTAATGCCCGCAGAGCATTCCATCAAAGTCTGCATTTCAAAACGTCACTATTTCACTTCCGAGCCCCGGCATGTGCCCAAACAGTGGTATACCCCCACATATGGGGTATCAGCTTACTCAGGAGAAACTGGACAACAACTTTTGTGGTCAAATTTCTCCTGTTACCCTTGGGAAAATAAAAAACTGCAGGCTAAAAGATCATTTTTGAGAAAATAATTTTTTTTTTAATTTTCATGGCTTTGCGTTATAAACTTCTGTGAAGCACTTGGGGGTTGAAAGTCCTCACCACACATCTAGATTAGTTCCTTTGGGGGTCTAGTTTCCAAAATTGGGTCATTTGTGGGGGATCTCCAATGTTTAGGCACACAGGGGCTTTCCAAACGTGACATGGTGTCCGCTAATGATTGGAGCTAATTTTCAATTTAAAAAGCCAAATGGCGTGCCTTCCCTTCCGAGCCCTGCCGTGCACCCAAACAGTGGTTTACCCCCACATATGGGGTATCAGCGTACTCAGGACAAACTGTTCAACAACATTTGGGGTCCAATTTCTCCTATTACCCTTGGAAAAATAGGAAATTACAGTCTAAAAAATCATTTTTGAGGAAAGAAAATTTATTTTTTATTTTCATGGCTCTGTGTTATAAACTTCTGTGAAGCACCTGGGGGTTTAAAGTGCTCAATATGCATCTAGATAAGTTCCTTGGGGGGTCTAGTTTCCAAAATGGGGTCACTTGTGGGGGAGCTCCAATGTTTAGGCACACAGGGGATCTCCAAACGCGACATGGTGTCCGCTAACAATTGGAGCTAATTTTCCATTCAAAAAGTCAAATGGCGCGCCTTCCCTTCCGAGCCCTGCTGTGTGCCCAAACAGTGGTTTACCCCCACATATGAGGTATCAGCATACTCGGGAGAAATTGCCCAACAAATTTTAGGATAAATTGTATCCTATTGCCCATGTGAAAATGAAAAAATTGAGGCGAAAATAATTTTTTTGTGAGAAAAAAGTACTTTTTCATTTTTACAGATCAATTTGTGAAGCACCTGAGGGTTTAAAGTGCTCACTAGGCATCTAGATAAGTTCCTTGGGGGGTCTAGTTTCCAAATTGGGTAACTTGTGGGGGAGCTCCAATGTTTAGGCACACAGGGGCTCTCCAAACGCGACATGGTGTCCGCTAACGATGGAGATAATTTTTCATTCAAAAAGTCAAATGGCGCTCCTTCCCTTCCGAGCCTTACCATGTGCCCAAACAGTGGTTTACCCCCACATGTGAGGTATCGGTGTACTCAGGAGAAATTGCCCAACAAATTTTAGGATCCATTTTATCCTGTTGCCCATGTGAAAATGAAAAAATTGAGGCTAAAGAATTTTTTTGAGAAAAAAAAGTACTTTTTCATTTTAAGGATCAATTTGTGAAGCACCTGGGGGTTCAAAGTGCTCACTATGCATCTAGATAAGTTCCATGGGGCGTCTAGTTTCCAAAATGGGGTCACTTGTGGGGGAGCTCCAATTTTTAGGCACACGGAGGCTCTCCAAACGTGACATGGTGTCCGCTAAAGATTGGAGCCAATTTTTCATTCAAAAAGTCAAATGGCGCTCCTTCCCTTCCAAGCCCTGCCGTGCGCCCAAGCAGTGGTTTACCCCCACATATGAGGTATCATCGTACTCAGGACAAATTGCACAACAACTTTCGTGGTTCAGTTTCTCTTATTACCATTGGGAAAATGAAAAAATTGTTGCTAAAATATAATTTTTGTGACTAAAAAGTTAAATGTTCATTTTTTCCTTCCATGTTGCTTCTGCTGCTGTGAAGTACCTGAAGGGTTAATAAACTTCTTGAATGTGGTTTTGAGTACCTTGAGGGGTGCATTTTTTAGAATGGTGTCACTTTGGGGTATTTTCAGCCATATAGACCCCTCAAACTGACTTCAAATGTGAGGTGGTCCCTAAAAAAAATGGTTTTGTAAATTTCGTTGTAAAAATGAGAAATCGCTGGTCAAATTTTAACCCTTATAACTTCCTAGCAAAAATAAATTTTGTTTCCAAAATTGTACTGATGTAAAGTATACATGTGGGAAATGTTATTTATTAACTATTTTGTTTCACATAACTCTCTGGTTTAACAGAATAAAAATTCAAAATGTGAAAATTGCAAAATTTTCAAAATTTTTGCCAAATTTTCGTTTTTATCACAAATAAACGCAGAATTTATTGACCTAAATTTACCACTAACATGAAGCCCAATATGTCACGAAAAAACAATCTCAGAACCGCTAGGATCTGTTGAAGCGTTCCTGAGTTATTACCTCATAAAGGGACACTGGTCAGAATTGCAAAAAACGGCAAGGTCTTTAAGGTCAAAATAGGCTGGGTCATGAAGGGGTTAAAATGCAATAACGGGCGATCAAAAATCGTTATCTGCACCAAAATGGTATCATTAAAAACAGCAGCACGGCTTGCAAAAAATAAGCCTTTAGTCAACCCAAGATCACGAAAAGTGGAGATGCTGCGGGTATCGGAAAATGGCGCCATTTTTGTTTTTTATCAAAGTTTGGAATTTTTTTTCACCTCTTAGGTAAAAGAGAACCTAGACATGTTTGATGTATATGAACTCATAATGACCTGGAGAATCATATTGACAGTTTGGTTTTAGCATTTAGTGAACATTGCAAAAAAGCCAAACAAAAAAATACGTTTGGGATTGCACTTTTTTGCAATTTCACTGCACTTGGAATTTTTTCCCATTTTCTAGTACATGACATGAAAAAACCAATCATTTCATTCAAAAGTACAACTCGTCCCACAAAATATAAGCCCTCACATGGCCATATTGATGGAAAAATAAAAAAAGTTATGGCTCTGGGAAGTAGGGAAGCGAAAAACGAAAATGCAAAATCGAAAAAAACTCCAGGGTTAAGGGGTTAAGTATGTTTGGGCTCACTGCCCTACTAGAAGACCCATGACCTCGGATGAAAAAACAGCTTTCTGACCCATGGCACTATTTTGTGACCCAAAATCCTTTGGGAATCTTCACATTTCATGATGCCTTGCACACAGTCAAGGTACCCAGGTACAGAGGCAGCAAAACAACCCCAAAATGCCTTTGAGCCTCCACCATAGTTCACTGTAATCACTGTGTTATTTTATTTATAGTCCTCATTTCATTTACAGTAAACAGTAGAATGATGTGTTTTACCAAAAATCTATCTTGGTCTAATCTATCCACAAGGTGCTTGCTGGCATGCTAAAAATAGTGGGCGCAGACTGCTGTCCCGTGATTACTTGTAAGAGCTGCCTGAGGGCCCTCTATGTTTTAAACTTCACAGTTTTTATACAAAAATTTGCCCATCTACTATAGGCCAGTAAGCGTAACCTCTACTGTGGGTAAAATCCTGGAGGGCATTCTAAGAGATGATATACTGGAGTATCTGAAGAAGAATAACCTCATGACCCAGTATCAGCACGGGTTTACTAGGGACCGTTCATGTCAGACTAATTTGATCAGTTTCTATGAAGAGGTAAGTTCCGGACTGGACCAAAGGAACCCAGTAGATGTAGTGTATATGGACTTTTCAAAAGCTTTTGATACGGTGCCACACAAAAGGTTCATACATAAAATGAGAATAATGGGGATAGGGGAAAATATGTGTAAGTGGGTTGAGAGCTGGCTCAGGGATAGGAAACAAAGGGTGGTTATTAATGGAGCACACTCGGACTGGGTAGCGGTTAGCAGTGGGGTACCACAGGGGTCAGTATTGGGCCCTCTTCTTTTTAACATATTTATTAATGACCTTATAGAGGGCATTCAGAGTAGAATTTCAATATTTGCAGATGACACTAAACTCTGCAGGGTAATCAATACAGAGGAGGACAATTTTATATTACAGGATTATTTATGTAAACTAGAAGCTTGGGCTGATAAATGGCAAATGAGCTTTAATGGGGATAAATGTAAGGTCATGCACTTGGGTAGAAGTAATAAGATGTATAATTATGTGCTTAATTCTAAAACTCTGGGCAAAACTGTCAATGAAAAAGACCTGGGTGTATGGGTGGATGACAAACTCATATTTAGTGGCCAGTGTCAGGCAGCTGCTACAAAGGCAAATAAAATAATGGGATGCATTAAAAGAGGCATAGATGCTCATGAGGAGAACATAATTTTACCTCTATACAAGTCACTTGTTCGACCACACTTAGAATACTGTGCACAGTTCTGGTCTCCGGTGTATAAGAAAGACATAGCTGAACTAGAGCGGGTGCAGAGAAGAGCGACCAAGGTTATTAGAGGACTGGGGGGTGTTCAATACCAAGATATGTTATTACACTTGGGGCTATTTAGTTTGGAAAAATGAAGACTAAGGGGTGATCTTATGTTAATGTATAAATATATGAGGGGACAGTACAAAGACCTTTCTGATGATCTTTTTAATCATAGACCTGAAACAGGGACAAGGGGGCATCCTCTACGTTTGGAGGAAAAAAGGTTTAACCCCTTCATTTTTCGTTTTTCCGTGTTCGTTTTTCGCTCCCCTCCTTCCCAGAGCCATAACTTTTTTATTTTTCCGTCAATTTGGCCATGTGAGGGCTTATTTTTTGCGGGACGAGTTGTACTTTTGAACGACATCATTGGTTTTAGCATGTCGTGTACTAGAAAACGGGAAAAAAATTCCAAGTGCGGTGAAATTGCAAAAAAAGTGCAATCCCACATTGGTTTTTTGTTTGGCTTTTTTGCTAGGTTCACTAAATGCTAAAACTGACCAGCCATTATGATTCTCCAGGTCATTATGAGTTCATAGACACCAAACATGACTAGGTTATTTTTTATCTAAGTGGTGAAAAAAAATTCCAAACTTTGCTAAAAAAAAAAAAAAAAAAATTGCGCCATTTTCCGATACTCGTAGCGTCTCCATTTTTCGTGATCTGGGGTTGAGGGCTTATTTTTTGCGTGCCGAGATGACGTTTTTAATGATAGCATTTCGGTGCAGATACGTTCTTTTGATCGCCCGTTATTGCATTTTAATGCAATGTCGCGGCGACCAAAAAAACGTAATTCTGGCGTTTCGAGTTTTTTTCCCGCTACGCTGTTTAGCGATCAGGTTAATACTTTTTTTTATTTGATAGATCGGGCAATTCTGAGCGCGGCGATACCAAATATGCGTAGATTTGATATTTTTTTTATTGATTTATTTTGATTGGGGCGAAAGGGGGTGATTTAAACTTTTATGTTTTTTTTATTTTTTTCACATTTTTTTAAACTTTTTTTTTTTACTTTTGCCATGCTTCAATAGCCTCCATGGGAGGCTAGAAGCAGGCACAGCACGATCGGCTCTGCTACATAGCAGCGATCTGCTGATCGCTGCTATGTAGCAGAATTGCACGTGTGCTGTGAGCGCCGACCACAGGGTGGCGCTCACAGCGACGGGCAATCAGTAAAAATAGAGGTCTCAAGGACCTCTATGGCTACAATGGAGACGCATCGCCGACCCCCGGACATGTGACGGGGGTCGGCGATGACGTCATTTCCGGCCGCCCGGCCGGAAGCGGTAGTTAAATGCCGCTGTCTGCGTTTGACAGCGGCATTTAACTAGTTAATAGGTGCGGGCAGATCGCGATTCTGCCCGCGCCTATTACGGGCACATGTCAGCTGTTCAAAACAGCTGACATGTCCCGGCTTTGGTGCGGGCTCACCGCGGAGCCCTGCATCAAAGCAGGGGAGCCGGCATCGGACGGTATAGTACGTCCGATGCCGGTAAGGGGTTAAGCATAATAACAGACGCGGATTCTTTACTGTAAGAGCAGTGAGACTATGGAACTCTCTGCCATATGATGTTGTAATGAGTGATTCATTACTTAAATTTAAGAGGGGACTGGATACATTTCTGGAAAAGTATAATGTTACAGGGTATATACACTAGATTCCTTGATAGGGTGTTGATCCAGGGAACTAGTCTGATTGCCGTATGTGGAGTCGGGAAGGAATTTTTTTCCCCAAGGTGGAGCTTACTCTTTGCCACATGGGTTTTTTTTGCCTTCCTCTGGATCAACATGTTAGGGCAAGTTAGGTTAGGCTATGGGTTGAACTAGATGGACTTAAAGTCTTCCTTCAACCTTAATAACTATGTAACTATGTAACTATCTCAGATGGATAAATTATATTGCAGTAGCAAAATACGGCTAAGCATAGCATAGTCTGCTAGCCAGCCAAAAATGCTTAGTGAGGGCAGGCCGCTGGCTCTCTAAAATTATAGTGAAGGCCGCATGATGGTCCTCTAACAATAGTGAGGGCCACCGGCAGGCCCTCTAACAGTAGTAATGGTCCACTTGATGGCTCTCTAGAAATAGTGATGACTATTTTAGCTATTAAAATGCTAAAATTATAATTTCTGTAGAATGTTTTTTTTACCATTGAAAGCAATGCAAATGTGCAAAAACCCAGCAAAAACACTACAGGTGAACATAACCCAGGGTGTGGAGGAGCATTTTTTTTCTCTTATTTATTTTGGCATTTATACAAGTCATTATCCTGGAAAGAATGTTTCTTAAAGGGAACCTGTCACCCACAAAATCGAAGGTGCGCTAAGCCCACCAGCATCAGGGGCTTATCTACAGCATTCTGGAATGCTGAAGATAAGCCCCCGATGTAACCTGAAAGATGAGAAAAAGAGGTTAGATTATACTCACCTGGGAGGGCGGTCCGATCTGATGGGCGTTGCGGTCCGGTCCCGGGCCTCCCATCTTCATAGGATGACATCCTCTTCTTGTCTTCACGCTGCGGCTCCAGCGCAGGCGTATTTTGTCTGCCCTGTTGAGGGCAGAGCAAAGTAATGCAGTGCGCAGGCGCCGGGCCTCTCTGACCTTTTCCGGCACCTGCGCACTGCAGTACTTTTCTCTGCCCTTAACAGGGCAGACAAAGTATGCCTGCACCGGAGCCGCAGCGTGAAGACAAGAAGAGGACGTAATCGTAAGAAGATGGGAGGCGCTGAACTGGACTGGGACACCCATCGGACCGGACCACAGTGGGAACGCCACTGGGTGAGTATAATCTAACCTCTTTTTCTCATCTTTCAGGATACATTGGGGGCTTATCTACAGCATTCCAGAATGCTGCAGATAAGCCCCTGATACGGTGTGCTTAGCTCACCTTCGATTTTTCGGGGTAACAGGTTTCCTTTCACATTTTTTCCAGTCAAATCCATTTTAACTGCAGTTTTGTGTGTTTTATTGTCAGTCCATAAAAGTGGCTTAACCCCTCTGTGACCTTAGACGTACTATCCCGTCGAGGTGCCCTGGGCTTATCTGACCCTGGACGGGATAGTACGTCATAGCCGATCGGCCGCGCTCACGGGGGGAGCGCGGCCGATCGCGGCCGGGTGTCAGCTGCTTATCGCAGCTGACATCCGGCACTATGTGCCAGGAGCGGTCACGGACCGCCCCCGGCACATTAACCCCTGGCACACCGCGATCAAAGATGATCGCGATGTGCCGGCGGTGCAGGGAAGCACCGCGCAGGGAGGGGGCTCCCTGCGGGCTTCCCTGAGCCCCCCGCAGCAACGCGATGTGATCGCGTTGCTGCGAGGGTCTCCTCACCTCCCTCCCTGCTCGAGCCCCGGATCCAAGATGGCCGCGGATCCGGGTCCTGCAGGGAGGGAGGTGGCTTCACAGAGCCTGCTTAGAGCAGGCACTGTGAAGGCTGCAGCGCTGCATGTCAGATCAGTGATCTGACAGAGTGCTGTGCAAACTGTCAGATCACTGATCTGTGATGTCCCCCCCTGGGACAAAGTAAAAAAGTAAAAAAAAAATTTTCCAAATGTGTAAAAAAAATTAAAAAAAATATTCCAAAATAATGAAAAAAAAAAAAAATATTATTCCCATAAATACATTTCTTCATCTAAATAAAAAAAAAAACAATAAAAGTACACATATTTAGTATCGCCGCGTCCGTAACGACCCGACCTATAAAACTGTCCCACTAGTTAACCCCTTCAGTAAACACCGTAAGAAAAAAAAAAAAAAAACGAGGCAAAAAACAACGCTTTATTATCATACCGCCGAACAAAAAGTGGAATAACACGCGATCAAAAGGACAGATATAAATAACCATGGTACCGCTGAAAGCGTCATATTGTCCCGCAAAAAAAGAGCCGCCATACAGCATCATCAGCAAAAAAATAAAAAAGTTATAGTCCTGAGAATAAAGCGATGCAAAAATAATTATTTTTTCTGTAAAATAGTTTTTATCGTATAAAAGCACCAAACCATAAAAAAAATGATATAAATGAGGTATCGCTGTAATCGTACTGACCCGAAGAATAAAACTGATTTATCAATTTTACCAAACGCAGAACGGTATAAACGCCTCCCCCAATAGAAATTCATGAATAGCTGGCTTTTGGTCATTCTTCCTCACAAAAATCGGAATAAAAAGCGATAAAAAAATGTCACGTGCCCAAAAATGTTTTCAATAAAAACGTCAACTCGTCCCGCAAAAAACAAGACCTCACATGACTCTGTGGACCAAAATATGGAAAAATTATAGCTCTCAAAATGTGGTATTGCAAAAAATATTTTTTGCAATAAAAAGGGTCTTTCAGTGTGTGACGGCTGCCAATCATAAAAATCCGCTAAAAAACTCGCTATAAAAGTAAATCAAACCCCCCTTCATCACCCCCTTAGTTATGGAAAAATAAAAAAAAATGTATTTATTTCCATTTTCCCATTAGGGCTAGGGTTAGGGCTAGGATTAGGGTTAGGGTTAGGGCTAGGGTTAGGGCTAGGGTTAGGGCTAGGGCTAGGGCTAGGGCTAGGGTTAGGGCTAGGGTTAGGGTTAGGGCTAGGGCTAGGGTTAGGGTTAGGGCTAGGGCTAGGGTTAGGGCTAGGGTTAGGGCTAGGGTTAGGGCTAGGGTTAGGGCTAGGGTTAGGGCTAGGGTTAGGGCTAGGGTTAGGGCTAGGGTTAGGGTTAGGGTTAGGGCTAGGGTTAGGGTTAGGGTTGGGGCTAGGGTTAGGGTTAGGGTTAGGGCTACAGTTAGGGTTGGGGCTAAAGTTAGGGTTAGGGTTTAGATTACATTTACAGTTGGGAATAGGGTTGGGATTAGGGTTAGGGGTGTGTCAGGGTTAGAGGTGTGGTTAGGGTTACCGTTGGAATTAGGGTTAGGGGTGTGTTTAGATTAGGGTTTCAGTTATAATTGGGGGGTTTCCACTGTTTCGGCACATCAGGGGCTCTCCAAACACGACATGGCGTCCGATCTCAATTCCAGCCAATTCTGCGTTGAAAAAGTAAAACAGTGCTCCTTCCCTTCCGAGCTCTCCTGTGTGCCCAAACAGGGGTTTACGCCAACATATGGGGTATCAGCGTACTCAGGACAAATTGGACAACAACTTTTGTGGACCAATTTCTCCTGTTACCCTTGGGAAAATACAAAACTGGGGGCTAAAAAATAATTTTTGTGGGAAAACAAAAAGATTTTTTATTTTCACGGCTCTGCGTTATAAACTGTAGTGAAACACTTGGGGGTTCAAAGTTCTCACAACACATCTAGATAAGTTCATTGAGGGGTCTAGTTTCCAATATGGGGTCACTTGTGGGGGGTTTCTACTGTTTAGGTACATTAGGGGCTCTGCAAACGCAATGTGACGCCTGCAGACCAATCCATCTAAGTCTGCATTCCAAATGATGCTCCTTCCCTTCCGAGCCTTCCCATGCGCCCAAACAGTGGTTCCCCCCCACATATCGGGTATCAGCGTACTCAGGACAAATTGGACAACAACATTTAGGGTCCAATTTCTCCTGCTAACCTTGGAAAAATACAAAACTGGGGGCTAAAATATAATTTTTGTGGAAAAAAAAATATTTTTTATTTGCATGGCTCTGCGTTATAAACTGTAGTGAAATACTTGGGGGTTCAAAGCTCTCACAACACATCAAGATGAGTTCCTTAGGGGGTCTACTTTCCAAAATGGTGTCACTTGTGGGGGGTTTCTACTGTTTAGGTACATTAGGGGCTCTGCAAACGCAATGTGACGCCTGCAGACCATTCCATCTAAGTCTGCATTCCAAATGGCGCTCCTTCCCTTCCGAACCCTCCCATGCGCCCAAACGGTGGTTCCCCCCCACATATGGGGTATCAGCGTACTCAGGACAAATTGGACAACAACTTTTGGGGTCCAATTTCTCCTGTTACCCTAGGGAAAATACAAAACTGGGGGCTAAAAAATAATTTTTGTGGGAAAAAAATTTTGTTTAATTTTTATGGCTCTGCATTATAAACTTCTGTGAAGCCCTTGGTGGGTCAAAGTGCTCACCACACATCCAGATAAGTTCCTTAGGGGGTCTACTTTCCAAAATGGTGTCACTTGTGGGGGGTTTCAATGTTTAGGCACATCAGTGGCTCTCCAAACGCAACATGGCGTCCCATCTCAATTTCTGTCAATTTTGCATTGAAAAGTCAAACTGCGCTCCTTCCCTTCCGAGCTCTCCCATGCGCCCAAACAGTGGTTTACTGCCACATATGGGGTATCAGCGTACTCAGGACAAATTGGACAACAACTTTTGAGGTCCAATTTCTTCTCTTACCCTTGGAAAAATAAAAAATTGGGGGCAAAAATATAATTTTTGTGAAAAAATATGATTTTTTATTTTTACGGTTCTGCATTATAAACTTCTGTGAAGCACTTGGTGGGTCAAAGTGCTCACCACACATCCAGATAAGTTCCTTAGGGGGTCTACTTTCCAAAATGGTGTCACTTGTGGGGGGTTTCAATGTTTAGGCACATCAGTGGCTCTCCAAACGCAACATGGCGTCCCATCTCAATTCCTGTCAATTTTGCATTGAAAAGTCAAATAGCGCTCCTTCCCTTCCGAGCTCTCCCATGCGCCCAAACAGTGGTTTACTGCCACATATGGGGTATCAGCGTACTCAGGACAAATTGGACAACAACTTTTTGGGTCCAATTTCTCCTGTTACCCTTGGTAAAATAAAACAAATTTGAGCTGAAGTAAATTTTTTGTGTAAAAAAGTTAAATGTTCATTTTTATTTAAACATTCCAAAAATTCCTATTAAACACCTGAAGGGTTAATAAACTTCTTGAATGTGGTTTTGAGCACCTTGAGGGGTGCAGTTTTTAGAATGGTGTCACACTTGGGCATTTTCTATCATATAGACCCCTCAAAATGACTTCAAATGAGACGTGGTCCCTAAAAAAAAATGGTGTTGTAAAAATGAGAAATTGCTTGTCAACTTTTAACCCTTATAACTCCCTAACAAAAAAAAAAATTGGTTCCAAAATTATGCTGATGTAAAGGAGACATGTGGGAAATGTTACTTATTAAGTATTTTGTGTGACATATCTCTGTGATTTAATTGCATAAAAATTCAAAGTTTGAAAATTGCGAAATTTTCAAAATTTTCGCCAAATTTCCGTTTTTTTCACAAATAAACGCAGGTACTATCAAAGAAATTTTACCACTATCATGAAGTACAATATGTCACGAGAAAACAATGTCAGAATCACCAGGATCCGTTGAAGCGTTTCGGAGTTATAACCTCATAAAGGGACAGTGGTCAGAATTGTAAAAATTGGCCTGGTCATTAACGTGCAAACCACCCTTGGGGGTAAAGGGGTTAATACTTTGACAACATTGATTCTAGAAGCTGCCTGGGATTCAGAGATGCTACCATAGGTCTTCCCCATGCTGTTTACATGCCATGTTTTTAGTAATTTTTAGACCCACTCCATATGGAGCATTTTAGTGCTCGCTTATCACTAGTAAGGATGATTCTGAGAAAGATCAACAATCAGCTGAGAACTACATGGGAGGACCTGGTCAATGTCCGAAGAGAACTTGGACCACAGTCTCAAATATTACAATTAATAACACCCTACGCAGTCATGAATTCAATTGTTGCAGGGCACATAAGGTCCTGCTGCTTAAGCCAGCCCATGTCTAGGCCTGACTGAAGTTCACCAGTGGCCCTCTGGATGACCCAGAGGAGGCCAGAGAGAAGGTCATGTAGTCAGAGGAGGCCAAAATAGAATTTGTTGGTATCAACTTCACTAGCCATGTTTGGAGGAAGTAGAAGGATGAGTACAACCCCAAGAACACCGTCCCAACCATGCATCATGTTTGGGGGAAAAATACTTTGGGGTTGCCTTCCTGCAAATGGGCCAGAATTTATTTGAGGATGGATGGGGCCATGTGTTGCGATTTTTTTGGCCAAAAACTTCCTTTTCTCAGTAAAAGTATTAAAGATTAGTCGTGGCTGGGTCTTCGAGCATGACAATGACCTAAAACACACAAGGCAACTAAGGAGTGGCTCCTTAAGAAGCATTTCACATTCCTGGAGTGGCCTAGCCAGACCTGAACCAATTATGGAATTCTAAAGAGACAGGTTGAGCATCACTCTCCATCCAGCATCCAGGTTCTAAAAGCTGTCATTCTTGAAGAATGGAAAAAGATACATGTTGCCATCTTGTGCATTCTATCCCTACTAGATATGCTGCTATCCTTAGGAATCGTGCTTCATAAATCATGTAGGACATACAAAATGCTAGATGTTGTTTTTGATGGGTGTATTCATTTTTGCATCAATTAATTTGAGCAAAACTGAAGATTTTGTAATTAGAGTTATATTGCAAATGTAACTTTCATGTCATGGGTTTAAAAATATCTTATAAAAATTGTTCTTGTATTCAGTGATACAAAGGTGATATATTAATATATATGTATATAGCTTATCATATAATAACCGGACGACCAAAATCTGAAGCAAAGTCAACGGAAATGGGTGTTCTATGGCTAAAAATCGTAAATTGGTGGAACTCTAAGGCCGGCGTTACACATGCGAGTTTTACGGACGTAAGAGCGCAGAATCTACGTCCGTAAAACTCGCAAAACATACGGCACAATGATTCTCAATGGGTCTAGTCCTATCAGCCGTATATTACGGATCCGTAATATACGTCGTTCTACGGCCATACAAAATCGCAGCATGCTGTGTTTGTCAGCGTATTGCGCAAAAAATACGCCAATGCAAGTCTATGGGAGAGCGTATAATACGGAATGCATACGGACCATGCGTGTGACTTGCGAGAAATACGCTACTCACTGGCAGATGTCCTGAACTGTCTAAAGCCCTCAATCAGGCAGGTGAGACATGCTAATTAGCTGAAAAAGCCAGACAGTGAACCCGGAAGTCTGCTGCACGCCTCCACGGAGTGAGAGATTGAGCATGGCCAGCATAATTAATGTAGACATGCTGATCATTTTGATACAGGAGAGGCCAGAAATCTGGGACCAAAGAGACCCCAACTATGCGAACAGGGCAGTAAAACAAGCTGCATGGAGGAGCGTGTGTGGCTCCCTCTTCCCCCAGTATGACCAGCAGCCACGTGCGGCCCAGCGACAAATAAGTAAGTACACCCATGTTTGCAATGTAATGTTCTTGCTAAACAGCAGGCCCTTACTACTTTGAATTGCTAAACCTTAATTTATTAATTCTTCCTGAAAGTAATATAAATCCAAGCAGTATATACATGGTGCTGGATATGATAAATGGATTTCATGAAGGTTTAGAACAGGTGTGCCCTTACTAACATTGTTTTCCAGTAATTTGTTTTTCTGGGATAGAGGTTAGCTGACTCTGTCCTTGTGGCCTTGCTTCATAATTGTGTTTTTTTGTTAAATTTCTTGCTTAATGTGAGCCACAAAAGCCTCTTTCTATGCTACCCGTAAATCTGTGTCCTCCATTACACCTTGTGTGAGCACTCTGCATAATGGTCTAAGCAATGTGTGTATTTTTTGTTGTTTCAGTGGATGATGTAACAACAAGGTGGCGGAGTATCCGTGACCAGTATAGGAGGGAGAGGCAGCAGCGGGAGAAAAGTGGAGCCGGGGCCCCTCCTAAAAAAAAAAAATACATTTACTTTGATCGGCTTACGTTTCTCAACCCCAGCATGGACCTCAGGCCGTAAGTAAAAACATCTCAAACTGGGTTAATTTTTTAATGCTGAGAGATAATTCCAAATAACATAGTAACTGTCCAAATTTATCTTTTGCAGAACTCAGTCTAACCTCACTGACAGGGAGACAGGGTCTGACTCAGAACTGGTCATTGACCCAGTTGGAGAAGGTGAAGAGGTGGCTGGTCCATCTGCTGCTCCCTCCGGCGCAAGACCTACAGCATCTTCCTCATCTGGCCACCCAGCTCCAGCTGCAGCTGAAGAAAACCAAGAGGCCCCACAGTTCTCTTCTGCAGCAGCAGCACCAGCACCTAGCCAGGATGACCCTGGGAATAGCAGCAGCCCAACTGTTGCCCTGGACCAATCCCCACAGGCTGCAGTCAGACCCCAGCGTGCACGACGCAGGAGAGAGCTTCGCCAAAGCAGGAGAAATGTGGATGCTGGGGTCATGAACTATTTGGCCCGGGTTCGAGAGGATGATGGGGAGGAGGGATTCACACGGAGCCTTGCCCAGTATTTACGCTCCATAGAGCGGGAGTTGAGGCTGCGTTTGAGAGGGTGTTTTCAGATCCTTATTGACGCATGCACCCCCCCAAATAACCCATACAATCTGATGCAGATGATTGAACAGTGGCAGATGTCACCTGATAATATTCTGCGGCCTCAGAGATTACAAGGCCTGCATGCGCAACAAGGATCTGAAGCATCCCCTCTACGTCAGCCAACAACTCCACCCCAACCCACAACTAACCAACAATGGCAACCTCAGCACCATATTGCAGGATATCAGCACCCATCCCAATATGGCCACTTGTCCAGACCCAGTGCTGGAGGCTGGTCCCAACCGGGGTTTGGACAATATGGTCATTTTGGGTTGGGGTATGATTCCCGCACATATGGGCAGCAACATCAGGGTTATCTCCCAAATCCTGGCCCCACTCATCAAAGTGGCCAGCATCAGAGCAGGCAGAATTTCCCGCAGGCCACTATAACATCCGCACAGGCTGCTGGACAATTGGGCCTACAAAGGCCACCTGATGCTGACACAGACCAATCCACTTCTCCACTTCCTACGTACCAGGACTTGTAATTTTGGGTACACCTTTTTTTTTTCCAAAATTAGGTTTGGATTGGGCTTAAAAAGCAAGCTGTAATGTTTTTATTTTACTTTGTGTTTTGGTTCCCAAAAAAAAAGGTTGCACTTTTTTTGGCCAAAGATTTGTTATGCCAAAAAAAAAACAAAATCTAAAAACAAGTTTAAAAAGTAAATTTGCCGTTACTACCAAAAAAACTATGTATGCACTCTGTTCATTCTTATTACCTCACACACACATGATATGATCATAACCATATGTGAACAAATTAAACACAGCAGACATATTTTCCACATTGGTAATGCCAAAATTTAAGCAAATAACAAATTACACATGCAAAATTGCCTAGTCTTGCCAGGGAGTGGCACCCTGAGGACTCACAAAATAATTTGTGAACACATCACGAACTTTTAGTCCAGAAAGGGGACGTCGCGGAGGAGGGACATATGGGGTAGGCCTACTATGATTGTTCATGACGTGATTATGCAAATTAGTAGACGAACAATCATGTATTCGGGTGAAATTATGTAGAATTACACAGGCTTTGATCACTTCATTGATTGAAGCCTCACTCAGCTGAATTGCAGACTGAAGAACCCGCCATTTGGCTACAAGAATTCCAAAGGCGCACTCAACCAGTCTCCGTGCCCTGGAAAGTCTCAAATTAAACACCCTCCGCCGGTGGTCAAGGTTGCGCCTGGGGTAAGGCCTCATGACGTGCCTCGTTAGTTGGAAGGCCTCATCTCCAACCAAAACAAAAGGCACTGCTTCCGCATTGGAGCCTGGGAGTTGTTGTGGTGGTGGGAGGTTCAACTGGTTGTCACGTAGCCGCCGACCCATTATGGACGAATTGAAGACCCTAGAGTCTCCAGTTCGGCCATAGGCCGCAATGTCTACAATTATAAACCTGTAGTTGCTGTCAGCAACTGCTAACAGAACTACAGAGAAAAACTGCTTATAATTGTAGAATTGGGAACCAGAGTTCGGCGGCTTACGCACCCTGATATGTTTCCCATCCACAGCTCCAATGCAGTTAGGGAAGTCACAATTATTTTGGAAACCAGTGGCGATTTTGACCCAATCCTCCATTTTTGGCTCCGGCATCACAACTTCGTTAAGTTTCAGCCATATTTGGGAACAGGTTGTCCTAACAATGACTGAAATGGTAGAACGCCCAATGAGAAACTCCAGGTGTAGACCCGCATAGGACAAGCCTGTGGACAGGAAGCTGCAAAACAAGGAAAAAAAACAAAACATGAGGAATATGAAAACAGGAAGAAACACAAGTGTCTATTTAATTTTCGCAGTCATTATTGACTAAGCAAAAAGGGTCATTTCACATTATTACTATACTCTAATATTACCCACATTTTTAGAAATGTGCTTGTGGCTTCATGTCTAAGTAAAGTAACTGAAACATAGTAGGACAAAACACATTGGCAAACATACAAAAATATAAAAGGTCAAAATACATACCGTAAGGTTAGGAGCAGACGCTCCTCAGCAGAGATGGCTTTTCTCATCCAGGTGTCCTGATAGGTGAGGCCAGGACGTAACATCTCCATCAACATGTCAAAAGTCCTGATGGACATGCGAGTATACAGGTAAAATTTGTCTGGATGGGCCCTCAAAGCTGAATAGAGTCTCTGGAAATGTCCTTTACTCTGGCGTTGTGTCAATAGAGGATGCACCCACAATCTTCGTCTCCTCCTTCGCGGATCTGCATTGACCGGATATGGCTGGCCAAAGCGACGAGACAACACCCAGTGAAGCAACACCCGCTGAGTTGTGCTTAAATACACATGGTCAGACATGTTTGTAAGGTCAAAGTAACACAGCCAAAATATGCTAGAGAACATATAGGGCATATGGGAGGGGTACACCTGTTGTCGAGGGCTTAAATAGTGTTGGTAATGATGGTTTAAATGATTTGCAGGCCTGAAAACCGTTAAATGTCCATTTTGTGATGGTGCGTGTCAAAAACGCAATACGGATCACATACGGATTACACACGGACCAGTACATGCGCAAAATACGCGACCACACCTAGGCTACGCAAGAACTACGGAAAGAGATTACGGAGACATTTTGGCGTATTACGCGCATATTACGGACGTATAATACGTTCCGTAATGTCTCACGCCGAGTGTGACGCCGGCCTAATATTTATGGAACTAGGCTTTTCCAAAATTTGAAAATGATGAGGGGTGAGGATTGTGCAGAGTCACTTTACTTTAAAAAATGTTCAAATTGTGCTTGCTGATACAATTTACTAGAAAGTCTCCCAAGTCAATAATTTATCAAACACGTTTATTTTTACTCCAGATTTTATTTTACAGACAGGAATGAACTAAAAAAGGGCCTTGAGATTTTAATCATATTGCATGGATGGATCTCAGAAAAATGTCTTTAAAGCAATAATGGCCAAACATACAATAGTGTTCTGTCACCTTTGTTTGTTGATCCTAACAAATTTCTCATCTGCCCTGCTATCAAATGAGCTTTAGTCAGCACAAAATGCCATATTCTTGTCTCCTAAGACAGAACACCCTGCATTCATGTTTGTCGTTCAGTTCTCTGCACTGACAGCTCCTGATGTTATATTCTCAGCTTGATGCTTCACAATTGGCTTGCTGCAGTCACAATGCATCATATAAACTAATGCTTTGCTGCGGCACAGTGATGGAAAGAAGATGTTGTCCAGAAGACTGATTTAACCTAATCTGATGTCTTTGAATTTAAAGCGTCAAATAAAATGTAGGAAATGACAAAGTATAGAAAAACAAGTTGAATGAGTAACATAAGTAGATTGATCCAAGTTTTCTCTATAATGAGAATTAAATTGTTTACTTTTATCATTACATTTTTTCATTAAATTACCATTTAGTTATTTTTCTTTAAAATAGAGAGAAAATAGGATTTCAACAGGTCTTTATATGTTCATTGCTGGCTGCAAAAAAATAAAAAATAACATGATAGAGAACACTGGAGTGTAAGAATTTGAAGGAAGGAAATATATTATTATACCATACCATTTTCTTTTACTCAATTACATTTAAAGAGATTGTCAACACAGAGAAAAACTGAGTACATATGAAATGTTTTTCTGGACAGAAAATAAAGTGATGTCCTTCTTTTTTGTTCTACAGTACATATTAATTTTAGTCTGATTGGATGGAAATTGATAGGTTTCACAAGATTACTTCTTGGCCTTCCGGTAACGTACATTCATTGATACACACTTTGAATAGAGAGCGGAATCCCCTTTGCGTTTCAAGGTCAATGTGTACATATGGCAAAGTGAAAGCCGTCTCATCTGCCAGAAAAATGATCTCAATAGTTTTAATATCTGGTTGCCAAACACATTGATTGTAACGAGTAAACAGATAACTGAAAGGCTCATTTCAAGTATAAGGAATGGGAAGGCATTATTTTAGGAGTGGAATATGACAACAGATGAGGACTGTCTGAAAAATCCAACCCATTAGGCACATCATGAAGTCAGGAGCTGGTCATACCAAAAGCCTCTCTAATATATCAAAATAAATATTAGCAACTCGACAATAATATGACAAAAGATAATAAAAAAAGGAGACATAAAGCTGATACAAAATTTTGTCCCAAAAAGCAATAGGGATGGAGTGAAATGCAAGTTGGATTGCCTGTAGAGGGCACATTGTATAGTACATCCTACTGTGGGTAAGACTGATTTTACTATTCATGTGTACTGAATTAACCCCTTAGTGACAGAGCCAATTTGGTACTTAACCCCTTTCTGACCTTGGACGGGATAGTACGTCCGAGGTCAGATCCCCTGCTTTGATGCAGGGCTCCGCGGTGAGCCCGCATCAAAGCCGGGACATGTCAGCTGTTTTGAACAGCTGACATGTGCCCGTAATAGGCGCGGGCAGAATCGCGATCTGCCCACACCTATTAACTAGTTAAATGCCGCTGTCAAACGCAGACAGCGGCATTTAACTACCGCTTCCAGCCGGGCGGCCGGAAATGACGTCATCGCCGACCCCCGTCACATGATCGGGGGTCGGCGATGCGTCAGGATGGTAAACATAGAGGTCCTAGAGACTTCTATGGTTACTGATCACCGGTGGCTGTGAGCGCCACCCTGTGGTCGGCGCTCACAGCACACCTGATTTTCTGCTACATAGCAGCGATTAGCAGATCGCTGCTATGTAGCAGAGGCAATCGAGTTGTGCCTGCTTCTAGCCTCCCATGGAGGCTATTGAAGCATGGCAAAAGTTAAAAAAAAAAGTTAAAAAAAATGTGAAAAAAAAAAAAATATATAAAAGTTTAAATCACCCCCCTTTCGCCCCAATCAAAATAAATCAATAAAAATTAAATCAAATCTACACATATTTGGTATCGCCGTGCTCAGAATCGCCCGATCTATCAATTAAAAAAAAGCATTAACCTGATCGCTAAACGGCGTAGCGAGAAAAAAATTCGAAATGCCAGAATTACGTTTTTTAGGTCTCCGCGACATTGAATTAAAATGCAATAACGGGCGATCAAAAGAACGTATCTGCACCAAAATGCTATCCTTAAAAACGTCATCTCGGCACGCAAAAAATAAGCCCTCAACCGTCCCCAGATAACGAGAAATGGAGACGCTACGAGTATCGGAAATGGCGCAATTTTTTTTTTTTTTTAGCAAAGTTTGGAATTATTTTTCACCACTTAGATAAAAAATAACCTAGTCATGTTAGGTGTCTATGAACTCGTACTGACCTGGAGAATCATAATGGCAGGTCAGTTTTAGCATTTAGTGAACCTAGCAAAAAAGCCAAACAAAAAACTAGTGTGGGATTGCACTTTTTTTGCAATTTCACCGCACGTGGAATTTTTTTCCCGTTTTCTAGTACACGACATGCTAAAACCAATGATGTCGTTCAAAAGTACAACTCGTCCCGCAAAAAATAAGCCCTCACATGGCCAAATTGACGGAAAAATAAAAAAGTTATGGCTCTGGGAAGGAGGGGAGAGTTATGAACTGGCGATTCAGAACCACAATGGACCTGGTGGTTAAGAGCACACAAAGTGACCTGATAGCTACTAATAACATAGGACGAGCTCTGAGACGTGGGAACTCTGCTGACCGCAATCCCTAATCCTATCACACCACACTAGAGGTAGCCGTGGAGCGCTCCTGACCAGACCTAGGCGCCTCGGGCACAGCCTGAGAAACTAGCTAGCCCTGAAGATAGAAAAATAAGCCTACCTTGCCTCAGAGAAATTTCCCAAAGTAAAAGGCAGCCCCCCACATATAATGACTGTGAGTAAAGATGAAAATACAAACACAGAGATGAAATAGATTTTAGCAAAGTGAGGCCCGACTTACTGAATAGACCGAGAATAGGAAAGATAGCTTTGCGGTCAGCACAAAAACCTACAAACAACCACGCAGAGGGCGCAAAAAGACCCTCCGCACCGACTAACGGTACGGAGGTGCTCCCTCTGCGTCCCAGAGCTTCCAGCAAGCAAGAAAAACCAATATAGCAAGCTGGACAGAAAAAATAGCAAACAAAAGTAACACCAGCAGAACTTAGCTTATGCAGTTAAGACAGGCCACAAGAATGATCCAGGAAAGAGCAAGACCAATACTGGAACATTGACTGGAGGCAAGGAACAAAGAACTAGGTGGAGTTAAATAGAGCAGCACCTAACGACTTAACCTCGTCACCTGAGGAAGGAAACTCAGAAGCCGCAGCCCCACTCACATCCACCAGAGGAAGCTCATAGACAGAACCAGCCGAAGTACCACTCATGACCACAGGAGGGAGCTTGACCACAGAATTCACAACAGTACCCCCCCTTGAGGAGGGGTCACCGAACCCTCACCAGAGCCCCCAGGCCAACCAGGAGGAGCCAGATGAAAGGCACGAACCAGATCGGAAGCATGGACATCAGAGGCAAAGACCCAGGAATTATCTTCCTGACCATAACCCTTCCACTTAACCAGGTACTGGAGTTTTCGTCTCGAAATACGAGAATCCAAAATCTTCTCCACTATATACTCCAACTCCCCCTCAACCAAAACCGGGGCAGGAGGATCAACGGATGGAACCACAGGTGCCACGTATCTCCGCAACAATGACCTATGGAATACATTATGGATGGAAAAGGAAGCTGGAAGGGTCAAACGAAAAGACACAGGATTAAGAACCTCAGAAATCCTATACGGACCAATGAAACGAGGCTTAAACTTAGGAGAGGAAACTTTCATAGGAATATAACGAGACAACAACCAAACCAAATCCCCAACACGAAGTCGGGGACCCATACAGCGCCTGCGGTTAGCAAAACATTGAGCCTTCTCCTGGGACAATGTCAAATTGTCCACCACATGAGTCCAAATCTGCTGCAACCTATCCACCACAGTATCCACACCAGGACAGTCGGAAGACTCAACCTGCCCTGAAGAGAAACGAGGATGGAAACCAGAATTGCAGAAAAACGGCGAAACCAAAGTAGCCGAGCTGGCCCGATTATTAAGGGCGAAGTCAGCCAAAGGCAAAAAGGACACCCAATCATCCTGATCGGCAGAAACAAAACATCTCAGATATGTTTCCAAAGTCTGATTGGTTCGTTCAGTTTGGCCATTTGTCTGAGGATGGAAAGCTGAGGAAAAAGACAAATCAATGCCCATCCTAGCACAAAAGGCTCGCCAAAACCTCGAAACAAACTGGGAACCTCTGTCAGAATCGATGTTCTCCGGAATGCCACGTAAACGAACCACATGCTGGAAAAACAATGGCACCAAATCAGAGGAGGAAGGCAATTTAGACAAGGGTACCAAATGGACCATCTTAGAGAAGCGATCACAAACCACCCAAATAACCGACATCTTTTGAGAGACGGGGAGATCTGAAATAAAATCCATAGAGATATGTGTCCAGGGCCTCCTCGGGACCGGCAAGGGCAAAAGCAACCAACTGGCACGAGAACAGCAGGGCCTAGCCCGAGCACAAATCCCAGAGGACTGCACAAACGAACGCACATCCCGCGACAGAGACGGCCACCAAAAGGATCTAGCCACCAAATCTCTGGTACCAAAGATTCCAGGATGACCAGCCAACACCGAACCATGAATCTCAGAGATAACTCTACTCGTCCATTTATCAGGGACAAACAGTTTCTCCGCTGGGCAACGGTCAGGTCTATTAGCCTGAAATTTTTGCAGCACCCACCGCAAATCAGGGGAGATGGCAGACAAAATTACCCCCTCTTTGAGAATACCCGCCGGCTCAGGCAAACCCGGAGAGTCGGGCACAAAACTCCTAGACAGGGCATCCGCCTTCACATTTTTAGAGCCCGGAAGGTACGAAACCACAAAGTCAAAACGGGAGAAAAACAGCGACCAACGAGCCTGTCTAGGATTCAACCACTTGGCAGACTCGAGATAAGTCAAGTTCTTGTGATCAGTCAAGACCACCACGCGATGCTTAGCTCCTTCAAGCCAATGACGCCACTCCTCGAATGCCCACTTCATGGCCAGCAACTCTCGATTGCCAACATCATAATTACGCTTAGCAGGCGAAAACTTCCTGGAAAAGAAGGCACATGGTTTAATCACTGAGCCATCAGAATTGCTTTGCGACAAAACAGCCCCTGCTCCAATCTCAGAAGCATCAACCTCGACCTGGAACGGGAGCGAAACATCTGGTTGGCACAACACAGGGGCAGAAGAAAAACAACGCTTCAACTCCTGAAAAGCTTCCATAGCAGCAGAAGACCAATTGAGCACATCAGCATCCTTCTTGGTTAAATCAGTCAACGGTTTAGCAATACTAGAAAAATTATTGATGAAGCGACGATAAAAATTAGCAAAGCCCAGAAACTTTTGCAGACTCTTCAGAGATGTCGGCTGAGTCCAATCATAAATGGCCTGAACTTTAACAGGCTCCATCTCGATAGTAGAAGGGGAAAAAATGAAACCCAAAAATTAAACCTTCTGAACACCAAAGAGACACTTTGACCCCTTCACAAACAAAGAATTCGCACGCAGGACCTGGAACACCATTCTAACCTGCTTCACGTGAGACTCCCAATCATCCGAGAAGACCAAAATATCATCCACGTATACAATCAGGAATTTATCCAGGTACTCTCGGAAGATGTCATGCATAAAGGACTGAAACACTGATGAAGCATTAGAAAGCCCGAATGGCATAACCAGGTACTCAAAATGGCCCTCGGGCGTATTAAATGCTGTTTTCCATTCATCGCCCTGTTTAATACGCACAAGATTATACGCACCACGAAGATCTATCTTGGTGAACCAACTAGCCCCCTTAATCCGAGCAAACAAATCAGACAGAAGCGGCAAGGGGTACTGAAATTTGACCGTGATTTTATTTAGAAGGCGGTAATCAATACAAGGTCTCAGCGAACCATCCTTCTTGGCCACAAAAAAGAACCCTGCTCCCAATGGCGACGACGACGGGCGAATATGACCCTTCTCCAATGATTCCTTTACGTAACTCCGCATAGCGGCGTGCTCAGGCACAGACAAATTAAACAGTCGACCTTTAGGAAACTTACTACCAGGAATCAAATCGATAGCACAATCGCCATCCCTATGCGGAGGTAGGGCACTGGACTTGGGCTCATCAAATACATCCCGGTAATCCAACAAGAACTCTGTGACCTCAGAAGGGGTGGATGACGAAATAGACAGAAATGGAACATCACCATGTACCCCCTGACAACCCCAGCTGGACACAGACATAGATTTCCAATCAAATACTGGGTTATGGACTTGTAGCCATGGCAATCCCAACACGACCACATCATGCAGATTATGCAACACCAAAAAGCGAATATCCTCCTGATGCGCTGGAGCCATGCACATGGTCAATTGGGTCCAGTACTGAGGCTTATTCTTGGCCAAAGGCGTGGCATCAATTCCTCTCAATGGAATAGGATACTGCAAGGGCTCCAAGAAAAATCCACAGCGCCCAGCAAACTCCAAGTCCATCAAATTCAGGGCAGCGCCTGAATCCACAAATGCCATGACAGAATAGGATGACAAAGAGCAGATCAAAGTAACGGACAAAAGAAATTTCGACTGTACCGTACCAATGGTGGCAGACCTAGCGAACCGCTTAGTGCGCTTAGGACAATCGGAGATAGCATGAGTGGAATCACCACAGTAAAAACACAGCCTATTCCGACGTCTGTGTTCTTGCCGTTCAGCTCTGGTCAAAGTCCTATCTCCAGAAAACAAATCAGGAATAGGAATTCTTGGTTTTAACATAGAATTCTGAACCACAAAGTCTTGAATATTTTGTACTCTTGCAGTGAGATGATCCACACAAGAAGACAGACCTTTAATGTCCATCACTACACCTGTGTCCTGAACCACCCAAATGTCTAGGGGAAAAGAAAGACAAAACACAGTGCAGAGAAAAAAAAATGGTCTCAGAACTTCTCTTTTCCCTCTATTGAGAAGCATTAGTACTTTGGGCCTCCAGTACTGTTATGAACTGGCGATTCAGAACCACAATGGACCTGGTGGTTAAGAGCACACAAAGTGACCTGATAGCTACTAATAACATAGGACGAGCTCTGAGACGTGGGAACTCTGCTGACCGCAATCCCTAATCCTATCACACCACACTTGAGGTAGCCGTGGAGCGCTCCTGACCAGACCTAGGCGCCTCGGGCACAGCCTGAGAAACTAGCTAGCCCTGAAGATAGAAAAATAAGCCTACCTTGCCTCAGAGAAATTCCCCAAAGTAAAAGGCAGCCCCCCACATATAATGACTGTGAGTAAAGATGAAAATACAAACACAGAGATGAAATAGATTTTAGCAAAGTGAGGCCCGACTTACTGAATAGACCGAGAATAGGAAAGATAGCTTTGCGGTCAGCACAAAAACCTACAAACAACCACGCAGAGGGCGCAAAAAGACCCTCCGCACCGACTAACGGTACGGAGGTGCTCCCTCTGCGTCCCAGAGCTTCCAGCAAGCAAGAAAAACCAATATAGCAAGCTGGACAGATAAAATAGCAAACAAAAGTAACACCAGCAGAACTTAGCTTATGCAGTGAAGACAGGCCACAAGAACGATCCAGGAAAGAGCAAGACCAATACTGGAACATTGACTGGAGGCAAGGAACAAAGAACTAGGTGGAGTTAAATAGAGCAGCACCTAACGACTTAACCTCGTCACCTGAGGAAGGAAACTCAGAAGCCGCAGCCCCACTCACATCCACCAGAGGAAGCTCATAGACAGAACCAGCCGAAGTACCACTCATGACCACAGGAGGGAGCTTGACCACAGAATTCACAACAGGGGAGTGAAAAACGAACACGGAAAAAAGAAAAATCCCAAGGTCATGAAGGGGTTAATGCCTGAGCCAATTTTTACAATTCTGACCACTGTCACTTTATGAGGTTATAACTCTGGAACGCTTTAACGGATCCCGCTGATTCAGAGATGTTATTTTCATGACATATTGTACTTCATGATAGTGGTAACATTTCTTCGATATTACTTGCGATTATTTATGAAAAAAAAACAGAAATATGGCAAAAAAATAAAAAATTTAGCAATTTTCAAAATTTGTATTTTTATGCCCTTAAATCAGAGAGATATGTCACAAAAATAGTTAATAAATAACAATTCCCACATGTCTACTTTACATCAGCACAATTTTGGAAACAATATTTTTTTGTTAGGGAGTTATAAGGGTTAAACGTTGACCAGCAATTTCTCATTTTTACAACACCATTTTTTTAGGGACCACATCACATTTGAAGTCATTTTCAGGGGTCTATATGATAGAAAATAACCAAGTGTGACACCATTATAAAAACTGCACACCTCAAGGTGCTCAAAACCACATTCAAGAAGTTTATTAACCCTTTACGTGCTTCACAGGAACTGAAACAATGAAGGAAAAAATGAACATTTAACTTTTTTTTGCAAACATTTTACTTCAGAACCATTTTTTTTTTCTCAAGTGTAAAAACAGAAGTTTAACCATAAATTTTGTTTTGCAATTTCTCCTGAATACGCCGATACCCCATATGTGGGGGTAAACCACTGTTTGAGCGCAGCGCAGAGCTTGGAAGAGAAGGAGCACCATTTGACTTTTTCAATGCAGAATTGGCTGGAATTGAGATCGGATGCCATGTCACATTTAGAGAGCCCCTGATGTACCTAAACAGTGGAAACACTCCACAAGTGACACCATTTTGGAAACTAGACCCCTTCAGGAACTTATCTACATGTGTGGTGAGCACTTTGAGCCCCCAAGTGCTTCACAGAAGTTTATAACGTAGAGCCGTGAAAATAAAAAATCGCATTTGTTTACACAAAAATGATATTTTCGCCCACAAATTCTTATTTTCAAAAGGGTAACAGGAGAAATTATACCATAAAAGTTGTTGTGCAATTTCTCCTGAGTACGTAAATATCCCATATGTGCGGGTAAACCACTGTTTGGTCGCACCGCAGAGCTAGGAAGAGGAGTGCCGTTTTACTTTTTCAATGTAGAATTGGCTGGAATTGATATCGGATGCCATGTCGCGTTTGGAGAGCCCCTAATGTGCCTAAACAGTGGAAACCCCCCACAATTGACACCATTTGTGAAACTAGACCCCTTAAGGAACTCACAGGTGCTTCACAGAAGTTTATAACGTAGAGCCGTGAAAATAAAAAATTGCATTTTTTTTTCTACAAAAATTATCTTTTTGCCCCCAAATTTTTATTTTCACAATGGTAACAGGAGAAATTAGACCACAAACGTTGTTGTACAATTTCTCCTGAGTACGTCAATACCCCATATGTGGGGATAAACCACTGTTTGGGTGCACCGCAGAGCTTGGAAGAGAAGGAGTGCCGTTTTACTTTTTCAATGTAGAATTGGCTAGAATTGAGATCGGACGCCATGTCGCGTTGGGAGAGCCCTTGATGTGCCAAAACAGTAGAAGCCCCCAAAAGTGACCCCATGTTGGAAACTAGACCCCTTAAGGAACTTATCTAGATGTGTGGTGAGCACTTTAAACCCCCAAGTGCTTCACAGAAATTTATAAAGTAGAGCCGTGAAAACAAAAAAAAATTTTTCCTCAAAAATGATTTTTTAGCCTGCAATTTTTTATTTTCTCAAGTGTGACAGGAGACATTGGACCCAAAAATCTGTTGACCAGTTTGCCCTGAGTATGCTGATACCCCATATGTGGGGGGCACTGTTTGGGCACCCATCGGGGCTCGGAAGGGAAGGAGCGCCGCTTGGAATGCAGACTTTGATGGGATGGTATGCGGGCATCATGTTGCATTTGTAGAGCTCCTGGCTAATCTATCCTTTGGGGATTTTCTCTGAGGCAAGATAGCTTTCCTGCTTCTATCTTTAGGGGTAGTTAGCTCTTAGGCTGTGACGAGATGCCTAGGGAGAGTTAGGAGCATTCCACGGCTACTTCTAGTGTTGTGTTGAGCTTAGGGACTGCGGTCAGTACAGTTACCACTTCCTTCAGAGCTCGTTCCATGTTGCTCCTAGACCACCGTATCATAACAGTACAAGTGGCCAAAAATGAATTAAATGCATCTCAAAAGAAGGAAAAGAAAGTTCTGAACCATTTTTTTTCTGTGCTCTAGTTTGTCTTTTTTTTTTTTTCCTCTTGATATCTGGGTGGTTCAGGATATATGCTTTGGCATGGATGTTCAGGGTTTGTTTTCTCATGTGGATCAACTTGCTGCAAGAGTACAGAGTATCCAGGACTATGTTGTCCAGACTCCGGCTTTAGAGCCCAGAATTCCTACTCCTGATTTGTATTTTGGGGACAGATCCAAGTTTTTGAACTTTAAAAAAAACTGCAAATTGTTTTTTGCTTTGAAACCCCGTTCTTCTGGTGATCCCATTCAGCAAGTAAAAATCATCATATCCTTGCTGCATGGTGACCCTCAAGACTGGGCTTTTTCTCTTGAAACAGGGGATCCGGCATTATTGAATGTAGATGGATTTTTTCAAGCGCTCGGATTATTGTATGACGAACCTAATTCTGTGGATCATGCGGAAAAAACCCTGTTGGCCTTGTGTCAAGGTCAGGAAGCGGCAGAGTTATACTGCCAGAAATTTAGAAAATGGTCTGTGCTCACTAAATGGAATGAAGAGGCTTTGGCTGCTATTTTCAGAAAAGGTCTTTCTGAAACCCTTAAAGATGTTATGGTGGGCTTTCCTACGCCTGCCGGTTTGAGCTAATCTATGTCTCTAGCCATTCAGATTGATCGGCATCTGCGCGAGCGCAAAGCTGTGCACCATATGGCAGTGTCCTCTGAGCAAAGTCCTGAACCTATGCAATGTGATAGGATTTTGACTAGAATAGAACGGCAGGAATTCAGACGTCAGAATAGGCTGTGTTTTTACTGTGGTGATTCGGCTCATGTTATCTCTGATTGCCCTAAGCGTACTAAGAGAGTCGCTAGGTCTGTTACCATTAGTACTATACAGCCTAAATTTCTCTTATCTGTGACCCTGATTTGCTCATTGTCGTCATTCTCTGTCATGGCATTTGTGGATTCAGGCGCTGCCCTGAACTTAATGGACTTAGAATTCGCCAGGCGTTGTGGTTTTTCCTTGCAGCCTTTGCAGAGCCCTATTCCTTTGAGGGGCATTGGTGCTACACCCTTGGCAAAGAATAAACCTCAGTACTGGACACAGATGACTATGTACATGGCTTCTGCACATCAGGAAGATTGCCGTTTTCTGGTGTTGCATAACCTGCATGATGTTGTTGTACTGGGATTTCCATGGTTACAGGAACATAATCTGGTGCTTGGAAAACTGTCGGTGACTAGGTGGGGTTGTCGAGGAGTACATAGTGACGTTCCTTTGATGTCAATTTCCTCTTCCCCCTCTTCTGAGGTCCCTGAGTTTTTGTCGGATTTCCAGGATGTATTTGATGAGCCCAAGTCCAGTTCCCTTCCTCCGCACAGGGACTGTGATTGTGCTATTAACTTGATTCCTGGTTGTAAGTTCCATAAGGGCTTTTTTGTTGCTAAGAAGGATGGCTCCTTGAGACCCTGTATTGATTATCGTCTTCTTAATAAGATCACGGTCAAATTCCAATACCCCTTGCCTTTGCTTACTGATTTGTTTGCTCAGATTAAGGGGGCTAGTTGGTTTACTAAGATTGACCTCCGAGGGGCATATAATCTTGTTCGTATTAAACAGGGTGACGAATGGAAAACTGCATTTAATACGCCTGAAGGCCATTTTGAATACCTTGTGATGCCATTTGGGCTCTCTAATGCTCCATCTGTGTTCCAGTCTTTCATGCATGATATTTTCCGCAATTATCTTGATAAATTCATGGTCGTATATTTGGATGATATTTTGTTTTTTTCCGATGATTGGGAGTCTCATGTGAAGCAGGTCAGGATGGTGTTCCAGATCCTTCATGATAATGCTTTATTTGTGAAGGGATCTAAGTGCCTATTCGGAGTTCAGAAGGTCACTTTTTTGGGTTTTATTTTTTCTCCCTCGTCTATAGAAATGGATCCTGTTAAGGTCCAAGCTATTCATGACTGGATCCAACCCACATCTGTGAAGGGTCTTCAAAAATTTTGGGGTTTTGCTAATTTCTATCGCTGTTTCATTGCCAACTTTTCCAGTGTGGTTAAGCCCCTTACTGATTTGACGAAGAAAGGCGCTGATGTGACGAATTGGTCCTCTGAGGCTGTTGAGGCCTTTCAGGAGCTTAAACGCCGATTTACTTCTGCCCCTGTGTTGCGTCAGCCGGATGTTTCTCTTCCTTTTCACGTTGAGGTCGACGCTTCTGAGATTGGGGCAGGGGCCGTTTTGTCTCAGAGGGAGTCTGATGGTTCTTTGATGAAACTGTGTGCTTTTTTTTCCAGGAAGTTTTCGCCTGCGGAACGCAATTATGATGTCGGCAATCGGCAGTTGTTGGCTATGAAGTGGGCGTTTGAGGAGTGGCGACATTGGCTTGAGGGAGCTAAACACCGTGTTGTGGTCCTGACCGATCATAAGAATCTGATTTACCTCGAGTCGGCCAAGCGGCTGAATCCTAGACAGGCTCGATGGTCCCTGTTTTTCTCCCGTTTTGATTTTGTGGTCTCGTATCTTCCGGGATCTAAGAATGTTAAGGCTGATGCCCTCTCTAGGAGTTTCTCGCCTGATTCTCCTGGAGTCCTTGAGCCGGTTGGCATTCTTAAGGAGGGGGTGATTCTTTCTGCTATCTCCCCTGATTTGCGGCGGGTGCTTCAGGAATTTCAGGCTGATAGGCCTGACCGCTGTCCAGTGGGGAAGCTGTTTGTTCCTGATAGATGGACAAGTAAGGTAATTTCTGAGGTTCATTGTTCAGTGTTGGCTGGTCATCCTGGGATTTTTGGTACCAGAGATTTGGTTGCTAGGTCCTTTTGGTGGCCTTCCTTGTCGCACGATGTGCGTGCTTTTGTGCAGTCCTGTGGGACTTGCGCCCGGGCCAAGCCTTGTTGCTCCCGTGCTAGTGGGTTGCTTTTGCCATTGCCGGTCCGTGAGAGGCCCTGGACGCATATTTCCATGGATTTTATTTCGGATCTTCCTGTTTCCCAGAAGATGTCTGTTATCTGGGTTGCTTGTGACCGGTTCTCTAAAATGGTCCATCTGGTACCTTTGCCTAAGTTGCCTTCCTCCTCAGATCTGGTTCCATTATTTTTTCAGCATGTGGTTCGTTTGCATGGCATTCCGGAGAATATTGTGTCTGACAGAGGTTCTCAGTTTGTCTCCAGATTTTGGCGGGCCTTTTGTGCTAGGATGGGCATTGATTTGTCTTTTTCTTTGGCGTTTCATCCTCAGACTAATGGCCAAACTGAGCGAACTAATCAGACCTTGGAGACCTATTTGAGATGCTTTGTGTCTGCTGATCAGGACGATTGGGTGTCTTTCTTGCCGTTGGCCGAGTTTGCCCTTAATAATCGGGCTAGTTCGGCTACTTTGGTTTCACCTTTCTTTTGTAATTTTGGTTTTCATCCTCGTTTTTCTTCTGGGCAGGTTGAGCCTTCTGATTGTCCTGGTGTTCATTCTGTGGTGGACAGGCTGCAGCAGATTTGGACTCATGTGGTAGACAATATGACGTTGTCTCCGGAAAGGGCTCAACGTTTTGCCAACCGCCGTCAGTGTGTTGGTCCCCGGCTTTGTGTGGGGGATTTGGCTTGGTTGTCTTCTCGTCATGTTCCTATGAAGGTTTCTTCTCCTAAGTTTAAGCCTCGGTTTATTGGTCCTTATAAAATTTCTGAAATTATTAATCCGGTGTCTTTTCGTTTGGCTCTTCCAGCCTCTTTTGCCATTCATAATGTTTTCCATAGATCTTTGTTGCGGAGATATGTGGTGCCCGTTGTTCCCTCGGTTGACCCTCCTGCCCCGGTGTTGGTTGAGGGAGAGTTGGAATATGAGGTTGAGAAGATTTTGGATTCTCGTTTTTCGAGGCGGAGGCTTCAGTATCTTGTCAAGTGGAAGGGTTATGGCCAGGAGGATAATTCTTGGGTTGTTGCCTCCGATGTCCATGCCACCGATTTGGTTCGTGCTTTTCACTTGGCTCGTCCTAATCGGCCTGGGGGCTCTGGTGAGGGTTCGGTGACCCCTCCTCAAGGGGGGGTACTGTTGTGAATTCCGCTCTTGGGCTCCCTCCGGTGGTTGTAAGTGGCACTTTTGTGAGTTCTGCTCTTGGGCTCCCTCTTGTGGTTTCTAGTGGTATGGCTGCTCCTTGGAGTTAGCTGTCATCAGCTGCCTCCACTTATCATCTCTTCTGCTCGGCTATTTAAGTCTGGCTCTATCTTCAGCCAGTGCCACTTGTAAATGGTTCCTGGTTGGATTCACATGTCTTTGGAGTTCCCTGTTATCCTGACCAGTTCAGCTAAGCTAAGTTTTTGCTTGCCCTTTTCTGTCCATAGATTGTGGACTTATCCATTCTGTGCTTTCTATGTTTGTCCAGCTTATCAGTGTGAATTAATTCTGTCTTTCTGGAAGCTCTGGGAGGCAGATTTGCCCTCCACACCTTTAGTCAGGTGTGGAGATTTTTTGTAAACTCTGCGTGGATTTTTGTAGTGCTTTATACTGATCGCACAGTATTCCATCCTGTCCTATCTATCTAGTTAGACTGGCCTCCTGTGCTCATCCTGGTTTCATTCTGTGTATGTCTTTTCCCTCTCCTCTCACAGTCATTATTTGTGGGGGGCGAATCTATCCTTTGGGCTATCTGCACTCCTCTATAGCTCCTCTTGGGCTATCTGCACAAAAGCTCTTCTACCCTGTATGCACACATGGATTTTTCCTCTCTGAACCCTGTTCACACAGGTTATATACAGATGATCAGGTTTTTAAATACATCAGATAGGGATTGCATACATTAGTTAGGACTGCTCTGATAAGGGTATACCGTGAAGATTGGTAGAGCAGCTTAGTATACATTTTTTGCAAAAAACGTATCAACCAAATACCCTGTTTTTTACTTCTTTTACTAGCACTTGCGGATTACTGCAACATTTTTTCAAACTGAGTGTTTTTGGTTTTACTATTCTCTTTTGTGTCTTCAGGTTTCTTGGTGGTGTGTGAACATGATCATACAGACTTGTTCACTGTGCAAGTAGCCCATGTGTTCCTGTTTCCATAATTGTTCTCTTGTGTCTACAAGACTGGGGAGTTCCACTCCTCTTGGGCTATCTGCACAAAAGCTGTTCTACCCTGTATGCACACATGGATTTTTCCTCTCTGAACCCTGTTCACACAGGTTATATACAGATGATCAGGTTTTTAAATACATCAGATAGGGATTGCATACATTAGTTAGGACTGCTCTGATAAGGGTATACCGTGAAGATTGGTAGAGCAGCTTAGTATACATTTTTTGCAAAAAACGTATCAACCAAATACCCTGTTTTTTTACATCTTTTACTAGCACTTGCGGATTACTGCAACATTTTTTCAAACTGAGTGTTTTTGGTTTTACTATTCTCTTTTGTGTCTTCTGATATCATAACATGTAAGATTGGCATGACAGGTCATCTGTGTGTGTAAATTAATGATGGCTGGCTGAAAGGTACCATGCTGTTACAACTGAGTCTTTTGAACCAAACTTTCACCACGTGGTACCTCACAAAAACCTCATGAAGGTGAGTACTAGGAACGTACAGTACATTCCTGCTGTCACACTGTTTTCACATGACAGATCTCTTTTTGTTTTAGGCTTTGTTAAAAATTGTGCTGTCATTTTATTTATAATTAGTGTTGAGCGATACCGTCCGATACTTGAAAGTATCGGTATCGGATAGTATCGGCCGATACCCGAAAAATATCGGATATCGCCGATACCGATATCCGATACCAATACAAGTCAATGGGACATCAAGAATCGGAAGGTATTCTCATGGTTCCCAGGGTCTGAAGGAGAGGAAACTCTCCTTCAGGCCCTGGGATCCATAGGGATGTGTAAAATAAAGAATTAAAATAAAAAATATTGATATGCTCACCTCTCCGGCGGCCCCTGGACATCACGCTGCTAACCGGGAGGCTTCTTTGTTTAAAATGCGCGCCTTTAGGACCTGCGAATGACGTCCCGGCTTCTGATTGGTCGCGTGCCGCCCATGTGACCGGCACGCGACCAATCAGAAGCCGCGACGTCATTCGCAGGTCCTTAATTCCTAGAATTAGGAGTTTTTGTGAATGAGAATGACGTCGCGGCTTCTGATTGGTCGCGTGCCGGTCACATGGGCGGCACGCGACCAATCAGAAGCCGCGACGTCATTCTCATTCACTAAACTCCTAATTCTAGGAATTGAGGACCTGCGAATGATGTCACGGCTTCTGATTGGTCGCGTGCCGGTCACATGGGCGGCACGCGACCAATCAGAAGCTGGGACGTCATTCGCAAGTCCTAAAAAAGCGCATTTTAAACAAAGAAGCCTCCCGGTTAGCAGCGTGATGTCCAGGGGCCGCCGGAGAGGTGAGCATATCAATATTTTTTATTTTAATTCTTTATTTTACACGTCCCTATTGATCCGATACCCGATATCACAAAAGTATCGGATCTCGGTATCGGAATTCCGATACCGCAAGTATCGGCCGATACCCGATACTTGCGGTATCGGAATGCTCAACACTATTTATAATAGAAGCCAAACTTTATTTCCAAATCGGTCAGGCATCAGTTATTTACCTAACCACATTGACATATAATTGACTCCAATGAGCTCCGTCACGGTTTCCTTCATTTTACCTAGAAGAATATCACAGAATGCTGTGACATCTTCCTGTCAAATCCGAATAGACAGCTGATAGAGTCTCCAAACATAGGTTATGGTGTGAACACAGTGTTTGAGAATATTGGAGCAGATTTATTAAGACTGCCATTTTGTATATCAGTCTTGCTCCGGGGTGCAAATGAACAAGATTCAATGAATTCATTAAGTGACATGCATCCTATTGAATAACGGCCATGAGAATGGAGGTCAGTATTTTTTTTTCTTTGTTCCTTACCTACCTAAAGGAAGTGCAAAACTGTAAAAACGGGATTTAGGATTGCTTGAGATAAAAGATTTTAGGTTGAATTCCCTACAAGTTTACTCCAAGGCATACAGTAAGTAAAGTACTTTAATTCCCATTGCCAAAAAAACATATGAAAGAAAATTATTCATTGGCAAATAAACTGTAAAAAAAACAATGAACAACTGCTTCACCAAAGAAATAAAACTTCTCAGACATCCATTGCTTTTAAATTGTATTAAACTAATTACTAATAATATAAAATATGAAAACAACATGAATGAAATTTACTTCAATTACTTGAATTGCTTTATTTCATATATTTTTGGCATTAAATAAAAGGGACCTTGGACATAATCTTAGTCATAAACAGTGGATTAGAGCTTTAAACCAGCTTAGACTAGCATTAAAATCTAGCTCAGATTTTGACATACTTGGTAAAATGTTATTGTCTTGGTATTTTTCTCCTTAGAGATTATCCCATAATTATCCTGCTATAGCCAATTTATGTTAAAGACACTCTGTCATCTTGTTACACAGGACACTTAAGCAAAGCATGGTTTTCAGCATTCTATTTTTGAAAAAACAGTTATGCACAGTAGTGAAATGAGTACATTATTCTCTACCACATAAGCATTTTCTTTATCTCTTTGATGTCCTGGAGATTTTTATAATGTAGTCGACTTAAATATAAATTTCTCAGTGCTGTTTAATGTTTAAATATCTCAAAGATAATAAATGAGTACAAATGCATGGAAAACTCCAAAATTTAATCACAACACTCTTGTATACAGTATGTATAAGTTGGAGGCCCTCTTTTTTTTATTGGGTTCAGTTTCTCTTCCTCTTAGTGTTGTCAAAATGGAGTTATTTTGATCAAGTTTGAATTAGCTGTGCCACATGCATTGACATAACTTTATAGTACCCAATAAACTTATTTAAATATCTATTTTTTTATGGCATAAAATTCCCCTATATTGAGATGTGACAAGTTGAACTTGCGCATGTTATGTGCTCATGTACCGATGTGGTTTTACTAAGTTGTAGGTCAGATTACGCAGCACAAACCAGAGGCGATGATGTAGTGGAAATGGGCAGCATATTGATCAACATGGAACAGGACAGTGAGACATGCAAGATAGTAAAAGGACAAGTAAAGCTGGAAACATTTGAAGCAGCTGGAGGAAGGAGAGAAGGTATACACAGTAAAAGCTGAGAAGCAAATACAGTTAGGAACTTTCAACTGTGATATGTTTAGCTGTAGGATAGCAGAAATGTATATGCAAACAAGAAATTGCAAATATGGTTAACAAACGTTCAGCAGCAAAATATTAACAGTTATGTTGCCTGCAGTGTTATGGTACACTTATAAATAGCATATATATATTGACAAACTGGTAATTTGCTTACAGGGATGCGGCAATAGACAAGTGCCTTGATAGCAAAGATGAAGATGTGAACAACCTCAAGAACAGTTAAGAAAAGTTGGCAATCTGGAAACTTAATAGAAGAATTATAGGTATGAATTACACCAACAGTAGCTGGTCAGAGTTTGGAAACATACACTGGGAGTAGAATGGAAGACAGAAGTAGCAAAAGAATAGTAAGTCACCTTGCTGGAGCAAAGCGAAGAGGAAGGTGTTGCAACTCCTGACAAAAACATTGTTGCAAGAACTGCTTTCTGAATACTCAGGAAAAGGACAGCTGCCTGATCTGGTCTAGGATGACATCAGTGATGTTTCTGTGATACCACAGTAACCTGCTGCTAACTAGCATAGATGGAGCCATTTGTAGTGGCAGGAAGTAAAACCCAGCAGTAGAGCCTTGATAGGTGAGCAACAGTATGTCATTGCTATTACTATGCAGCGGGAACCTTAAAAGTCATATTACTGTAGGTACTAACATTATATTTTACTACTGTGTCTTTAAAATGGTTGCTACAAGGTTTCTGCTGTTTAAACCACTGGTAAATTTTGAGTATGTTTTTGAGAGAGTTGATCCCCAGACAACATACACTGAGATCTGGTAACTAGAGACGTAAGCATGTACGGGGAGCCTCGTCACTCTTGTGACAGACCTTCTAAAAACATGAATGTTTCCTATCCTTAAGGTTTGACTGGTGGAAGCAGAGCAGCTGTGGCACATACTAGCAAGCCTGTCAGGGTGCTGGCATCGGGAAGCAGTATTACCAAGTCAAAGTATTGCTGCAAATGTACAGTAATAACTCTGTTAAAGTTGCAATGTGAAATTTGCCATGCCCAACAAGTTTGAATCCAAGAGTCTGAAATTCAAACATCTCTTTTATTCCTGCAAGCATCCTTATTCTAATCAAAACTTGATGGCTACCACTATTACATTTGTTAGTGATTTAAAAGCGTTCTGCCAGATGTTTTTTGCCTAAAAGGAGACAATCGTACTAGATATTTCTATTCTTACAGTCTAAAAACATGTCCTTGACCTAATGCAAATAGCTCAAGCACAGCAAGATCAAGCATAGTCACTTTCCTGTAGAGAAATATTTACTAAACGCATAAAAGACTTAGGCTTAGTTTGGTATGCATATGCATTGAATGCACCTAATACGCGACTGATACTTAACACGTGACTTTGTAATAATAGTTATGATTTTAATATTTTAGATTACCCTGCATAGTCTCAATATACCAAAATTAGGTAAAGTAATATGCTTAGTATAAAGTAAGTATGAAAGTTATTCGAATAATAATTACGACTAGCAGTAATAAGGTATATGTGCAACGTTCATAATACCTTAAGCAAGTACAGTTTAGTTATTTCTTAAGATAAACTGCAAAACATATCTATTACTTCTGATAATCTGCACCTGTCAGAACTTACGCTTAAAAAATTCAGCATGTTGGAACCACTAACATTGCACCATAGAGTTGAGTTAAAGCATGCATCCAGAAAAAATAAAAACTTAACAGTGCTTCCCTTGTACGCTTAGCCTTTTGTGCTGCACACTTTTTTCTTCCTAATTTACCAATATGACATTGCTGTCATTGCGTGCTATTTTACAGAGAGTAGGCCTGGACCATGGCCATGGTCAATGTTCTACATATCTATTAGATCACATTTTACTTTCAAATTTGCTTTACTCTCATTCTCCTTCTTGCAACATAAAGACTGATTGATTACATCATTACCAGTGCTGCTGTGATAACATGACTTCTTTAAGTCACAAATTCCATCTGCAGACAATATTAAATTTGGTCTTTTCCTGCTCTGCTTCCAAGTAAATGAATACATTGACAAATTGGCAAGTGAATGAAACTAATAAATTCCACTTGTGTTCAATTTGGAGAATATAAACTTAAATTTGATTTGACTTTGTGATGTGCAGGTATGTTAGAGGTAGACATGTTGGCTATATTGGATCATCAGCAACCTTTACTGTATTAAATAATTATTTACTTGCATGAGTAAAATATTATTTTCTGACATGTAGTAGTAAAGAGAAAAGAGTATTTATTAGACTCACCTACCAAATAAGGTAAGGTGGATCCTCCATGCCCAAGGTTCGGGTGGACACACAGGCCACAGGTGGCATTACAGAAGTCAGGTGAGGCATGTGAAAAATAAGTAGCTGAGGTACTGGAAGCTGCAAGCAGGCAGGTAACAGGGTACTGGAAGCTGCAATATGTCAGATAGCTGATGTACTGTTATCCACAGGCAGACAGGTTGCTGAAGTACTGGAAGCTGCAGGCAGACAGGTAGCTGAGATACTGCAAGCTACAGGCTGATAGGTAGCTGAGGTATTGGAAGCCACAGGCAGCAAGAAGATGTCCTGGGGACCGTAGACAGGGAACTGTGCATAGACAACCTAAAAACTTATTACCAAGAAACAACTATGTGTCTGGGTGAACCTTACATTTTGGTACGCGCTTGATAATAGCCAGTGAAATATTTACAATAGGGAGAGGAGTGGAATGACCAATATGGGTAGTAAAAGATAGTGCAGTTTCTCAATATTTCCACCAAAAACTACCCTTGTTAACACCAATGGTCGGTAGGAAGAATAATGAGCATAAGTGTTCCTACCTCCAGTGACAAGTCTGCGGTGAATTGAGAAGCTGTAGTGCTGCTGCTATGTTTCCGAGGAACTCCAGGTACAGAGTGCTGATAAAAAATCCAAACTGGTGGCTGCCCCGGCTGGTAGCAGCCACCTGAAACTAACCTCCGGGTTGGAACGGGGTCCTGTGATGCCAGACGCCGCGTGGTGTGAGAGTGGTAAGTCCGGGTGAAGTGCAGGACCTGCGTGACGTATCTGGTCACGTGACCGTTACCAGGGCCCGGGAGTGAGTACGGAACACAGTGAGGGTCAATCAACCGACGTGTTTCTGAGACTGCTGAAGAAGGAGACAGCAGTCTCAGAAACGCGTCGGTTGTTTTTTATCATTGCAAGTACATACTTTAGATCTTTGCTATTTTCCACTGTTTTGTATAGTTAGTATTAGGAACAGACTGTAGGATTAGGGTGAAATAGGAAGGGTTTCATCCACTTCCAAAATATACAAATCAGCTATTTTTAGAGGGAAATAATATTAGGTAGTACCAACATATACAAAACTATTTTTTTAGCTACATAATATTCCTGTGTAGCAGACTATAAATGTTATTTTTTTACTGCAATATAATATTCCTCAGTGCCATCATTTAATTATATCCATTTAAAAAGCTAATAGCTAAATAATATTCCTTGTCTATTGCTTAAAAACCTAATATTTCAATAGCAATTGTGCTGCTGGTGCAAAACCTGTTGAGCTACGAAAACCAGTAATTTCCCTGAGTTTGCTGTTGGCGTGTCTCATAAAGGTGATGTAAAAAAATCCTAAAAAATTTCTATTGGTTAAAAAAATAGCATATTTTTATCTAGCAGTTGTGCAATTGCTGCAATCCGTTACTCTGCTGTTTCGGTGTGTCAGCATGGTGATATGAAAAAAAAATATTCTATTGGTTTAATAAATAGCATACTTTTATCTAGCAGTTGCACAACTGGCGCAATCCAAGCAGAGAAAATCAAGCGTGACAATTTACCAGTGGCAATAATTTTCATTATTCCACTGTTGCAGTGCGTCAGCAAGGCAATAAAACAAAAGAAAAACATAATTTTCTATTGGTTTAATAAATAAAATTTATTTATCTAACAGTTGTGTGACTGGCACAATGCAGGCAGAGATAATCAAATGTGACAATTTAGCATGGGAAATAATTTTCATTCCTCCGCTGTTTTAGTGTGTCAGCAAGGCAATCGATAGGCAGTGCAAGTTTTACCATTGCACAATGAGCAAAGGTTCAAAAAATTACCCAATGGGTCTTTATCAGACAAGCTGAAAGACTCCGTGATGCAGACATCATGATGCACTTTGCAGTTATTACACGAGGTATAGATAGGGAGAACAAGTTTCACCATTGCATAATATGCAAAGCTTTCACAAAGTTCAAAACATGTGGGGTATACATACATGACCATTAAGTACTTGTTACAGAAGCAGAAGGAGGAGCTGATTTAATGAACAAAATGGGTTTGGATGTTAAGGGATGGACGTTAAGACAACTTACAAAAAAAAAAATTTGAGCAGCATTTATATTACATTGTTGCCTTGCATAGAGCTTACAAAGTCGGAGGAAGTCCTGACTTTGTTCAATTTTAGAAGAGTCAGCCTGTCTGCATTTCTGTTGACAGCCGTGTGTGCCTATCCTTTATGATTGCACCAGCTGAACTAAAAACAACACACTTGCGGCAGGGCATGGCAGCACCTCTGAGGCGTACAAGAAGAGGTTAGGCCAAGTGTACAGCTTGGACAACCAATAGTTAAAGGGCACTGAAGAATCAGTAAAGATGCTGATTTGGTCACTTAAGTGTCACCATCTTGGTCAACTTTTCCCTCATTTTCATAGTTACACCCACAGATAGCCCTTGCTGATGTGACGGGTTCATGAAAATGGCCCAGTTGGTGGACCTCCCTTCCCCGAGTTGTACCTGGTCTGCGTGGCCCTCACCTGTAATCCCTGTGGGTGAAAAGAGCTGGCACCTCTGCCAGCAGCATTGTCTGAGGGTAATATTTTTATCAATTCTTCCACAATGACCCCCTGGCATGCACTGAAAATGCCACATTTGCCTCCGACATGAGGAGCAAATTTCTCCCTGTACCATGAATCAAGAAAGGTGCACAGCCAGTATTTCATGTTGGACAAAATGTGTTTCACACGAGGGTCTTGGGAGAGGCATCCAGAAATTAACTCTGCCATGTGCGGCAGATTACAAAAAGTCAAAAGTTCAGTGTCCTCAACAGGAAGGACACTAACCATCCTCTCCTCACAATTCATAGTCTCCTTCTCTTCAGGCCATCCATGCTAAAAATATATTTCAAAAGATTGACCGTCACATCCAAACATAGACTAAGTGTGAACAGGTGCTGAACCTAGAGTCGCCAACTCATATATAGTCAAGTAAATAAGGCAGCACACTGCAGCGCTAAAACATGCAAACATGAAACACGAAAATTGAACTGCATTACTGCACTAGAAATATGAAAAATGAGATTGTTTAGTGCATAAAAATGGCCAATTTTATGTGTACCTGGTAGCCACTTTACGGCATCCCTCTTATACCAGGTCCTAAACTTGCCTTTCCTCGCTGAGAATAAACGTCTCCATCTGAATGGGTACCTGTGAAACCTCTTCTTAGACTAAAATTCTCTCTCTCTATGGAGAGGTAATGGACCTGCTGTAATTAAAACACCTGTGACTAGGAGGTGGAGTGCTCAGTTAAAAGGCTAAAGAATACATTTCAAAAGCCTGACCGTCACATCCAAACATAGACTAAGTGTGAACAGGTGCTGAATCTAGAGTCGCCAACTCATATTTAGTCAAGTAAATAAGGCAGCACACTGCAGCGCTAAAACATGCAAACATGAAACACGAAAATTGAACTGCATTACTGCACGAGAAATATGAAAAATGAGAGCATTTAGCGCATAAAAATGGCCAATTTTATGTGTACCTGGTGTTAGGACTGGCGGAACGCACCAAGACAGATGATAAAGATGCGTTCGCAGTCCGGGGTCCACCGTGCAGGTGAAACCTGCTGCTAGGAAATGACAGACTATATGGCGGTATCCAAAAGTATACACGCGTGGGTTAAACCTCACCCAGCGTGAAGAAAGCGATCCTGTTGCGTCACAGGACCGCGGTACCGCACATAGAGCGCGAGCAAGTGGTCAGCGAACTTAACCCCAACAGGGATTGTAGTCCGATTAGACCCTTGCTGGCACTACACCGCTACTGGGTGTGTAAGGTAATATATAATTATAGCACCGAAGTGCGAACTGTGCCGTGCTGGCAGGTACCACTAAGCACCCAGACGTGGGTCAAGAAGCGCACACTGGCGCGTGGCACTGCACTGGCGGTCACAGCAATAGACGCTGATACGTGTGTGACACGTTGAGTGATTTGTCGGGCGCTAGATAGCAGCCATACACCATACGCGAACAGTCATACAATAGGGTAGGGGTATTTAATGAACGACTTGCACTCACAACAAACACACGTATTCAAATGTACACTAGCGCATGGCCGTGCGGTCATGCGCAGTTTATATAGTTGCAGGACAGGAAGTGGCCACAGAAACTTTGCCCTTCCAAGACCTGCCAAGAGGACCAATAGAATGCGCTGCAGAGTCTGAGCACATGACCCTCGATCTCCAACGGGAGATCTTGCCCTGGGCATGCTCAGTGTGCGCAGACAAGGACTTAGTCCCAGAGAAGTCCACTCGCTGCTGACCAGCACTGACTTTAATGGCAGGAGCTGAAGAAGCAGCAGTAACTCTCTGAACAGAGTGAGACCGAGCAAGACGCCGGGACCGACGTCCCTGCTGAGCAGGCTCCACTGCGGCTGGATAGGAATGGGGGACCGCAGCGGAGACGGCTCGAGATTCCCCCTGTGCAGAAGCGGGAACTCGAGACCTAACACCTGGTAGCCAATTTACGGCATCTCTCTTATTCCAGGTCCTAAACTTGCCTTTCCTCGCTGAGAATAAACGTCTCCATATGAATGGGTATGCGCTAAACGCTCTCATTTTTCATATTTCTAGTGCAGTAATGCAGTTCAATTTTCGTGAGCGTTACAATTGGAGAGAGGTCAACAAGGCCTATGATGAAGGGAACACCATTCCTACTGTAAAGCACGGAGATGGATCGCTGATGTTTTGGGGATGTGTGACCTACAAAGGCACAGGAAACTTGGTCAAAGTTGAAGGAAATATGAATGCAGCACATTATCAGCAAATACTGGAGGCAAATTTGCACTCATCAGGCTAGAAGATGCGCATGGGATGTGCTTCGACATTCCAATATGACAACTATCCAAAACACAAGGCCAATTCGACCTTTCATTGGCTATAGCAGAAGAAAGTGAAGGTTCTGTAGTGGCCATCTCAGTCTCCTGACCTCAATATCATTAAGCCACTCTGGGGGGATCTCAAGGACGCAGTTCATGCTAAGCAGAGCAGGAATTTTCAGGGAACTGGAGGCTTTTTGTGAAGAAAAGTGGGCAGCTTTAACATCTAAGAAAATAAAGAACCTCATCCACAATTACCACAAAAGACTTCAAACTAATAAAGGTCTACCTTTTAGTCAAATGATAAGATACCGCAAAATTATCAATAATCAAAATAATTATAATGAACAAATGGAAAGTTTAAAAACACGTTTCTCAAATATAGGATATCCAAAATCCCTACTACAGGAAGCAGAAAAAAGAGCTAATAAATTTACACAGATAGATTTGTTAAAAAAACAAAAGAATAGGGATTACCAGAAAAACTCCCTAAAAAAGATAATGCAGAACATATATTCAGATTTAGTTTCAAGCATAGTCCTATGGATAGAATAGTTCACCCAGCTATAGGAAAACACTGGCATGTATTGCAAACGGATAGAGATTCATCACAAATAAGAACCACTAACCCGCAATTCGCATATAAGCGGACACAAAATTTAGGCGACATTTTAGTGCACAATCCTTTATTACCGATAGAGAAAAACTGGCTAAAAGAATTCTCTCCACAAGGTAACTACATATGCGGGATCTGCAATTACTGCCAATTTCATGTAACAGAAAACCCATTACAAATTGGTCCTATAAAGCATAAAATTTGAGATTTTATCTTGTGCAAAAGTAAATATGTTGTGTATATACTATATTGCCCTTGCTTATTTTACTACATAGGTAAAACAATTCGCCCTATGTCCACAAGAGTTAGAGAACATTATAACTCAATAACTTCCGGTAAAGGATCATTGAGATTAATTAAACACATGTAAGAGAAGCATAATGCAAATCCTACACTACTAAAATTTGCTGGGCTAAAAATAGTTAAGTATCCCCCACAAGGAGGAAATCACAACAGACTACTGCTGCAGCACGAAGCTAGGTGGATAATGAGAAGGAATGCTCAAGGTCCAGTAGGACTAAAAGACAGGTTAGATATGTCGGTCTTCCTATAAAAAATTAATAAGATTAATTATTTAATTAAAAACCGCATTGTATTGTGATTATGTTTTTAACATGTATGTTCACATTTAGAAAAGTTTTTATAAGGTATCAGGAAAAAGTTTTCCACTCATTTGCATGATGACCGGTATTCCGTATAAAGGATATGACATCATTTTTAATCACACACCTGGACCCGTAGAAGCACAGTCGGCGCGAAACGGCCGTTGTCCTACTACTGTATATCACTGTGCATCCTAGTTTGTACCTGCTGTCTTGTTATAACGTTCTCGCCCCGTGATATGGGAAAATAAAGGACTTGTATCGCAACACTACTTGTTGAGTGCCACATTTTCATTTTTTTCTTCGCATATGATACATTTCTATGTTTTATTTTTAATGCAGCAAATGGGAATGATTTGAACTTTTGTGTGGTTTTTAATTTTTTAATGATTTTAAAAACCTGTTTCAACCTTTTATTGTTTTTAATAACCCCCTTACGAGAATTGAAGCTGCAATTGTCTGATCCCTTGTGTTATACATGACAATGCATCAGATCTGCAATGTAAAGAAAAAAATTACAATCTCCTTAGAACAAAAACTACAGGTTGGCTATCACAGGGGAACCATCATAACAAGCAGGTGCGCCTTCATCAGAACTCCAGCTGTAATGGCAGCCCATAATCATCCTATGTTAATATCATGTGCGCGCCCCTTGACAGAACATGTTAAATGCCACTCTAGAGATGGACAGCAGGATTTAGCATCACCCACAGCTGCTGAAGGCACATGATGGCTGGTTAAATCAGCCATCTTTTTTTTTTAGAAAACATGCAGGCTCGGCGTGTGAGCCTGCATCAAAGGCAGGGACACTACATATGATGTACATGTACATCTTAGATTATGAAGGGATAAATCTCTCTTTCTAACTCACTGGCCATGCTGCCTCTTGTTATTTCTGCTCTAAAAACTATATTTATGATCTGCTGTGTATTCAACAATTATGTAGGCTCCCTTATATTAATCTTACATTGGATAAGCATGAAAAGTTCTTTTACTATTTCAATTTATATTGTCAGTTTTTTATTCTGATAAAAAAAATGTAAATAAGCCCTTTCACCAGCCATGCTGATTAGATAGCGGTCAGGAAAAACCATTGTTTGGCTATCTCTCTAGATTCTCTATGCACAAGAATGCTTGGCTTCACAGGGTATTTATGTATTTCTATGTTAGTGTTGCTGCCACAATAAACTAGCAGTAATGAGTCACCCACCAGGGCAGTGGAGTACTCGGTACCGGGTCTGGTCTTAAAGGGGATGTCACGGAGGCTGCGACCCGATCCCTGGCCCTGGGACTCAATTAAAGGGGGGTTTGGTATGATGTACTCCATTCGTGATGCCACCTGTGGTTTTCAGTAAATAATGGGACTGACGCTGCGTTAAAAGGGTCCTCTGGGGGATGTTACTGCAGCACTGATGGTACACTTCCCACAGGTGAAACGGGGTCCGCAGGGGTTCTAAGGTGTGTGGCAAGGTGGTGAATGCCGACGAAAAAGTGGAGGACACAAGTTGTAAGTCTTTACCTGGTTTACTGTAGTTGGCAGGCCACAGTCCAGGGTACCAGGCACGGATGATGGTGGTCCGGCCGGCCCAGAGGCAATGGAGGGTTCCCTTTTCCGGTAGAGGTCCATGAGCCTTTCCAACTAGCGCCTGCTACATATGAAGTCCCTGCTGCCTGAAGCTTTCTGCAGAGTCCTCTATTCCTCCTGTCCTGTGACACGTACCTGCATGACGGGCAGCTTGAGCCTTTTTACAGGGACTCTATCTTGCCCCGGGCTCCCCAGGTGCTGCTGCGTCCTCAGGTGTGATGTGGGCAATGTCCTTTTGATCTTATGCCCTCCGGTTCTGCCAAGTGTCATACAGTTCCACTAAGGCTTCGAGCTCCCGGTACCCGGCTTCTGCTCTATGGCTCTTAGGGTGTCCTATCACAGTTCCCCTCTGAGCCCTGTTCCTCTCCTTTGCTCCTTCCCTTCCGGCTACTCCACATAGAACCCTTCCAGGTTATCTGTCCTTTCAGAGGCTGCAGCTTCCTCGTGGCTGCCAGGCCTCGCACGTCTGCTCCAGACGTACTTCCACTTCAGTGTCTCTCCTAGACTCCCTAACTCCAACTCGCTAACTCCTCCTTCAGACCAGGACATATATCAATATTTGAGGGAAGCTCCCCTGAATTTGGGTCCTGAGCTCCCTCTCCTGGCCTGGATTCAGAATGTGTTGCATGTGTGTGCCTTACCTGGTGAAGAGAACTCCATTGCCTCTGAGCATGACATTACCTTCCCTGAAGGAAAAGCAACATCACTGTAGCAACTGGCCACCTGGGGTGCTACAGTAATATATCTCCAGTGAAAATAAAAGGTTTTAATTAAATGCCACAAGCTGGATCCTCCTAATTCCCAGCATTATTGGTCAGAAGAAAATCAGGAGGTCCCCATACACATTAGACAGTATCTTTAGGTCTGGCTGCCTTTGAGCCACAAATGAAGGGCTGTTAGAACATGTCCTCATGGAATATTCTTGCTGTTGTTGATATTGTTGTGAAGAATTAGTTGGAGGGAGCCACATATTTTACTAGTTGCTTTGCAAAGGGTGTAACTCACAACAACATTTAGAGCATAAATTGATATGCTCTTGAACTGAAACTCACAACACTTATCAATTCATATTGTAAATGTTTTTTTTTGACAAGTGCATGAGATTTCTTAAAGTCTCGGGTCCAATGCTATACTGTAAAATGCAGCAGATTTCTGAAGGGGAATATGTAGTGGAAAATCTGCTGCTTTCTTGTTACGTGGGAACCTTTCCTCTGACAGAATGTGTTGGTGCACAATCCTTTGACATAAGGGAATTATAATTTGCCAATTTGTTCCTACATTTCCAGAGGTAATAATAGCCAAATAGAATATAGAAGATAAGAAGCTCCAGAATTGAAATTTCATGGTTAGTTTTTACTATAGCAGACTCATCAGGAGGGCTTTACAATTTCTATATTCACTGTGTAGTCCATAAATTGATAATATTGTGAAGAAGGCTTTTTGTAGAGATAGTGTCTGATCCCTATATGGTCACTGCAATATTGGTAAATATTGGTGACTGTATAGTGGCAATATGCACATGTCCTTGACTGGAATTGTCATTGTATGCCTATTCTTCGTCATGTGATTAGGCATTTCTATGTACTAAAATATACATTCTTTTGCGATTGGTGAGGTTAATGTATGTAAGGCTACTTTCACACACATTTCCTCTGCAGACTTCCTGTTGCAGAGATGTCTCAGTGATATCCACAGGAATATTTACCACTGGGTGTATCATTGTAAAGATAGAGAAGGGAAGAAGTACCTTTCACCCATTGCATTGCAAAAAGTGAAAGTTGCACCTACATCAACAGCATAAATATACATGCTGTGGATCTCAAACTTGCAGCGTCTATTACCGTATATATTCGAGTATAAGCCGACCCACCCGAGTATAAGCCGAGACTCCTAATTTTGCCACAAAAAAACTGGGAAAACTTATTGACTGGAGTATAAGCCTAAGGTGGGAAATGCAGCAGCTACTGGTAAATTTCAAAAATAAAAATAGATACCAATAAGTAAAATTAATTGAGACATCAGTAGGTTAAGTGTTTTTGAATATCCATATTGTATCAGAAGCCCAATATAATGCTCCATAAAGTTCATGATGGGCCCTATAAGATGCTCCATATTAAAATATGTCCCATATAATTCTGTATAAAAGGTTAATGATGGACCCACAAGATGCTCCATAGAATATTATGCCCCATATAATGCTCCATAAAGGTTGATGGCCCCATAAAATGCTCCATAGAATATTATGCCCCATATAATGCTGCACAAAGGTTTATGGCTCCATAAGATGCTCCATAGAATATTATGCCCCATATAATGCTACACAAAGGTTGATGGCCCCATAAGATGCTCCATAGAATATTATGCCCCATATAATGCTGCACAAAGGTTGATGGCCCCATAAGATGCTCCATAGAATATTATGCCCTATATAATGCTGCCCAAAGGTTGATGGCCCCATAAGATGCTCCATAGAATATTATGCCCCATATGCTGCTGCTGTGATTAAAAAAAAGACATACTCACCTCTTGTCACTGGGGGTCTGGTGCTGGTGTCCTGAGCAGGTGGGGACATCGGCACGCTATGAAGGCCAGGTGTGGCAGTCGCCGCTGGCTCCGGACACTGGCAATTGCGATATTCACCTGTCTCCGTTCCACCGCCTCGTGCCACTGTGTCTTCAGGGCTTTGCAGTTACTGTTCAGGCAGAGGGTGTGCACCAACCACATCATTGTGCTCTCTGACCTGAACGTCACAGCCAGAGGATGTGGAAGACAAAGCCCGGTGGTGGAACAGGGGCAGATGAATATCACATGGCTCACCCTCCCCAGCCATACTCACCCTCCTGGCGCGGTCTCTTTGTATGTCCCTGCTTCTCTGATAGTCTCTGGCATGCACTGGCAACTTGTTCCTGGGTTCAGCAGTCACATGCTACCACTCATTAACGAAGTGAATATGTGTGCCATGCCTATGGGAGTGGAGTTTCATCCATAATCGTTACTTTAATGAGCGGTACCACGTGACCCCTGAACACAGGAAGAGCTACGGCGCCGGAGACCATCGGAGAAGCAGAGACATGCAGAGACCGCGCCGAGAGCAGGTTTGATGTGACAGCCTCCACTACTGTCGCTGCCCACCCCCCGCGACCCCCTGGGACAATGACTCGAGTATAAGCCAAGAGGGGCACTTTTATCCTAAAAAAAATGGGCTGAATACTCGAGTATATACGGTAATTTCCACTGAGGATATATTTCAAAGCTTGCGCATGAGATTTCTTTCAATGAACTACCGTATTTTTTACTTTATAAGATGCACCTGATTTTAAGACACACACCCTAATTTGATGAAGAAAAAGAGAAAAAACTAATTTTTTATGTTAAATGGGGATCTGTTTTATAATGCCAGTGTCCATCTTACAAATCATATGTCCCTCATTCTGGTCTCTATATAACCCCCATACTTGTGCTAGAACATTGCCCCCTGTGCTGCTGTCAGGCACATGCCCCCCTGGTCAATATATGCCCCCCTGTGCTGCTGGCAGACTCATGCTCCCTGGTCACTATATGCCCACTTTGCTGCTGGCAGACACATGCCCCCTTCCTCCCCGGGTCACTATATGCCTTCTGAGCTGCTGGCAGGCACATGCCCCCCTGGGCCACTACACCATGCTCCAAATTATTATGCAAATTATATTTTTCTCGGATTTTTCTAAAAGATAGGTCTAAATGACAGTCAGTCTAATAAAAGTCATCACCTGTTAGAATATACATCAAATTGTATTGAAGAAACCTCCCAATGATAACAGTATAATCTCCAAAATGAATAAAAACTCAAAATGCGCTGTTCCAAATTATTAGGCACAGTAGAATTTCAAAACAATCGATATGTTTTAAAGAACTGAAAATGCTAATTTGTGGAATTTGCAGCATTAGGAGGTCACATTCACTGAACAAAAAGGCTATTTAACTCCAAAGCATCCAAACGGGCCAAGTTACATGTTAACATAGGAATCCTTCTTTGATATCACCTTCACAATTCTTGCATCCATTGAACCTGTGAGTATTTGAGAGTTTCTGCTTATATTTCTTTGCATGAAGTCAGAATAGCCTCCCAGAGTTGCTGTTTTGATGTGAACTGCCTCCCACCCTCATAGGTCTTTTGCTTCATGATACTCCAAAGGTTCTCTATAGGGTTGAGGTCAGGGGAAGATGGTGGCCACACCATGAGTTTATCTCCTTTTATGCCCATAGCAGCCAATGACTCAGAGGTATTCTTTGCAGCATGAGATGGTGCATTGTCATGCATGAGGATAATTTTGCTCCTGAAGGCACCTTTCTGCTTTTTATACCATGGAAGAAAGTTGTCCGTCAGAAACTCTACATACTTTTCAGAGGTCATTTTCACAACTTCAGGAACCTTAAAGGGCCCTACCAGCTATTTTCCCAAGATTCTGGCCCAAAACATGACTCCTAGACCTCCTTGCTGACATCGCAGCCTTGTTGGGACATGGTGGCCATCCAACAACCATCCACTACTCCATCCATTTGGATCATCCAGAGTTGCTCGACACTCATCAGTAAACAAGACTGTTTGAAAATTAGTCTTCATGTATGTTTGGGCCCACTGCAACCATTTCTGCTTGTGAACACTGTTTAGCGGTGGCTGAATAGCAGGTTTATGCACCACAGTAAGCCTTTACAGAATCCTACACCTTGAGTTTAGAGGGACTCCAGAGGCACCAGCAGCTGCAAATAACTGTTTGCTGCTTTGCTATGGTATTTTGCCAGCTGGTCTCTTAATCCAATGAATTTGTCTGGCAGAAACCTTCCTCATTAAGTCTTTATCTGCATGAACTCTGTCTGTGCTCTGTTTCAGTCACAAATCTCTTCACAGTATGATGATCACTCTTAAGTTTTTGTGAAATATCAAATTTTTTCATACCTTGTCCAAGGCATTGCACTATTTAACGCTTTCCACCAGCAGAGAGATCCTTTTTATTTCCCATATTGCTTGAAACCTGTGGCCTGCTTAATAACGTGTAACATCATTTTTAAGTAGCTTTCCTTTCATTAGAATCACCTGGAAAACTAATTATCACATGTGTTTAAGATTGATTTCAGTGATCTATTGAGCCCTGAGACGCAATACCATCCATGAGTTTATTTAAAAAACAAAACAATTAAATCTTTATGACACTTAAATCCAATTTACATAATAATTTGGAACACAGTGTATATGCCCCCTGTGCTGGCAGGCAAATGCCCCCCGGTCACAATATGTCCCCTTGTGCTGCTAGCAGGGACATGCCCTCTCTGTTTCACTATATGCCCCCTGTGCTGCTGGCAGACACATTGTTAGGGCTAGCGGAACGCACCAAATTATAAGAGAGATGGTATAAGGTGCGTTCGCAGCCCAGGGTCCACCGTGCAGAAATGGAACCTGCTGCTGAGCAATGACGGACTATATGGCGGCACAATGTGGATACACACATGGGTTAACTTCACCCTGAGTGAAGGAAGCAAACCCTGTCGCGTCACAGGGCTGCGGTACCGCACCAAGAGCGCAAGCAAGGAGCCTCAGGACTCTAGCCCAAGACATAGGATTAGAGTACGTTGAGACCACTTGCGCTCGACACCGCAACTGGGGTGTCAGAGTAACTGAAAATATAATTTAAATGCACAAGAGTGCATGCTGTGCCTCTTTGGCGGACGCCGCTAACCACCCAGACCGCAATTGATGCTGTATCTTGTGTTTAGTGCTGATGGCTCTGTTGGGTGCTGGCTGCATGCTGGCTGCAATATTGGATTGAAGTTCATTCTCTGTCCTCCATAGTACACGCCTGCGCAAGGCAAAATTGCTAACATGGCCCTCCTCCTTGGACCTTGCTATGCTCGAAGGCAGCAATGAGCTGTGGAGCTCGAATGTTCTCAGCAGGTTCCCAGGACCTGTCCTCTGGGCCATAACCCTTCCAATCCACCAAATAATTTTTTTTACCAGGTACCACCTTACACCCCAAGATAGTGTTCACCTCATAATCGTCCATAGATGAACCCGATGTCCCGGCAGATGACTCGGAAAACCGGGACAAGTATACGGGCTTCAAGAGGGACACATGAAAGGTGTTGGTGATACCTAAGCATGGAGGAAGGGCCAGATGGTAGACCACAGGGGTAACCTGTTCGAGGACCTTGAAGGGACCCAAGTAGCGAGATGCAAACTAAGGGGACTCAACTTAGCCTGATGTTACGGGCGGAGAGCCACACCAAGTCACCAGGAGGAAAGGTCGGAGCTGGACACCGATGTGCATCGGCAGCGGACCTCATTCTCTCCTTGGAGGCCCGGATGGCATCCTGAGTGCGGTCCCAAATGTCCTGTGCCTCCACAGCCCAGTCTGCCACCCTAGAGTCGGCGGAAGACACGGGTATAGGCACAGGAACCCGCGGATGCTGGCCATAAATCAGGAGGAATGGGGTCTGACCAGTGCAGTCGGCTACGGCGTTGTTTAGCGCAAATTCCACCCAGGGTAGCAAGGATGCCCAGTCATCCTGCCTTGCTGACACAAAATGTCGCAGACATGTGACCAGGGTCTGGTTGGCCCTCTCTACCAAGCCATTAGTCTCCGGATGATATGCTGAAGAGAGATTCAACTCAATGCTGAGTAGACGACAAAGCTCTCTCCAGAACCGAGACGCGAACTGGGGACCCCGGTCACTGACAATTTTGTTCGGCATATCGTGTAGGCAAAAGATATGTTTAATAAACAAGGCTGCCAGAACCCGTGCAGAAGGTAGCCGCGGGAGAGGCACCAAGTGCACCATTTTGGAAAAAATGGTCGGTGATCACCCAAATAATGGTGCAGCTACGAAACTTGGGTAAGCCCACCACAAAATCCATCCCGACCATCTCCCAGGGCCTGTCCGCCACTGGCAGGGGGTAAAGCAACCCAGCTGGCCATTGCCGAGGAGACTTGTTCTTGGCGCAGGAGACACACGCCCGAACATATTCTGTGATGTCACAAGCCATATGTGGCCATCCGTATGTCCTTGCCAGTAGTTCAGATGTCCTTTTGGGCCCAAAATGTCCACCCACCCTGGATGAGTGAGCCCAAGAGAGAACCTCCGGATGTATACTGGATGGTCCAAATGTCTTGCCCTGAGGCACAGACTTAGCGAAACCGGGGCCACAGTTCTCAGGCTCTCAGTGGGGACAATAAGCCGAAGCTCCTCTTCTTTCTCCTCAGATGATACAATGGAACGAGAGAGTATCGACACGAATGTTCTTCTCCCCAGAAAGTAAATGGAGGGTGAAATGGAACCTGGAGAAGAACAAGGACCATCTGGCCTGGCAAAAATTTAACCGCTGGGCTGTTTGCAAGTACACCAAATTCTTGTGGTCTGTGAAGACTTGGAAGGGAAAACAAGCCCCCTTCAAGAGATGTCTCCACTCTGAGAAGTCCAACTTCATTGCTAGCAACTCCCTGTCTCCAATGGAACAATTCCTCTCCGCTGGTGAAAAGGTCTTGGAAAAGAAGAAGCAAGGATGCTTCAGACCTTGAGCATTCTTTTGGAAAAGGACTGCTCCAGCACCAACGGATGAGGCATCCACCTCCATTATAAATGGCTTATCTACATCGGGGTGACGTAGGATGGGAGCGCTAGCGAAGTTTGACTTAATGGAGTCAAAGGCCTCGGAGACCTCCTCAGACCACAATTTGGGATTTGCTCCCTTCCTGGTGAGGGCAACCAAGGGAGCTACCAAAGTTGAGAAGTGTGGAATGAACTGGCAATAGTGATTAATGAACCCCATAAAGCGCTGCACCACTTTAAGAGAATGGGGTTCCTGCCAGTCCATCACAGCCTGTAGTTTGGCAGGATCCATTGCCAATCCTTGAGCGGGGATGATATAGCCCAGGAAAGGTAAGGACTCCTGCTCAAACACACATTTCTCCAACTTTGCGGAGAGGGAATTTGCCCGTAAGAGGTCGAAGACTCTGCAAACATCTATCTGGTGGGAGACAATACCTGGAGAGTAGATGAGAATGTCATCCAGATAGACTACGACCGAGGTGGAGAGCATATCCCAGAAGATGTAATTTACAAAGTTTTGGAAAACGGCTGGGGCATTACAGAGCCCGAAGGGCATCACCAAATATTCATAGTGCCCATCCCTGGTGTTAAAAGCCGTCTTCCATTCATCCCCCTCACGGATGTGAATCAGGTTGTAAGCACCCCGCAGAACTGGTTTAGTAAATACCCTTGCTCTGTATCTAAGCATGAGACCCTTGATCTCCAACGAGAGATCTTACCCTGGGCATGCCCAGTATTAGAAAAGCAGGACTTAGTCCCAGAAAGACCTGCTCGCTGCTGAACATTGCTGGCTACAAGAACAGAGCCTGAAAGGTCAGAAGTAACCCGTCGTCCAGTATCAGTCAGTGCTACACGCTGGGACCGACGTCTCCACTGAGCAGACTCCACTGTGGCTGGAGAAGAATGAGAGACCGCCGCGGAGATGGCCACTATATGCCCCCCTGTGCTGCTGGCAGACACTTGCCCCCCTGTGCTGCTGGCAGACACATCCCCCGTGCTGCTGGCAGACACATTCCCCCCCTGTGCTGCTGGCAGACACATGCCCCCCGTGCTGCTGGCAGACACATGCTTCCCCCACCTATGCTGCTGGCAGGCACATGCTCCCCCCTGCTGCTGGCAGACACATGCTTCCCCCCTGTGCTGCTGGCAGACAAATGCCCACATGCTGCTGGCAGACACATGCTTCCCCCCTGTGCTGCTGGCAGGCACATGCTCCCCCCTGCTGCTGGCAGACACATGCTTCCCCCCTGTGCTGCTGGCAGACAAATGCTCACATGCTGCTGGCAGACACATGCTTCCTGCCTGTGCTGCTGGCAGGCACATGATAAAATAACAAACACTTAACTCACCGTCTGATGGTGGCTCAGTGCTCACAGCTCCTCGGTTGTGCTTCCTGTTTCCCAGGCATCGGAACATGTGACCTGGGCACACAGTGATGTCATCACTGTGCTGTGCCGATCACATGATCAGATGTCAGCACAGACACAGGAAGCACAACAAAGAAGCTCGGAGCATGGAGCCATCATCAGAAGGTGAGTTAAGTGTTTGTTATTGTATCATGTGCCTGCAAGTAGCCCAGGGGGGCATATAAGAGTGACTGGAAGACCATATCAATGATGGGAGGGGGAGGGGGGAGATGCAGGCACATGTAATATTCGCTGCTCCCCTGTGAATCAACTTGGCACAGGTTCAGCACCGAGGTGATGGACAGCAGGTGCAGTGAATATTACATGAGGCTAATGATCGGGAGCACAGGGCCTCCTGCTGTCTCTGCAGCCTGCAGCCAGCCCACTCCAGCCCCTGACACCACTTCAGAGCCACCCCCCTCCTCTACAGCACAGCACACAGATTTGGATTATAAGATGCTCCCCCCACTTTCCCCAAACATTTTGGGGAACAAAAGTGCGTCTTATAATCCAAAAAATACGGTATGCTGCATTTTCATTACAAGGGAAGAAAGTCTAGGGGAATTTTCCCCAACTTCCATCTTCAAGAGCCATTAACAGCCCATGTTTTCAGGATTCCCTTAGTATTGCACAGGTGACTGAATTCTTGCCTGTCCGAGGGATGCAATTATGGCCTGTGCATTACTAAGGAAATCTTGAAAACATGAGCTGTTGGTGGCTCCTGAGTACCTGAGTTGCAGAATACAGGTCTAAGGGAACAAAGAGGGGTGTAATTAAATATAGAAAAATTAATTACAGTACGATATACAGTAGGTGTGGAGGATTGGAGGCAATATCAAATTGTGTGGCTTTTGTGCCATTTGTAGTTTGTCTAGTGTTGATTTCCACCCTTTAGTTTGTGAAAAATGAAGTTGAAATCTTATTGGCAAACTAGGTGTTAATCCCTGTAAATGTACCACTTGGTATCTTGGCTACCTCATCCTCTGTACCGTTTAAGTTTTTTTCTATGTGATAACACTATGTCAAAACTAGTTATATAGCTTTCGTGTGCACATTGGGTCTATTTCCAAATTTGTCATCTAAATAATCAAATAATAACCTTTGACAAATTATGACGCATGTATATTCATTCTACTAGCCATCAAATGGCGAGTACATAAAGCGTCTACAATCATGGAGAATATATACGTGTTCAACGCTATATATTTGAAATCATATAAAGAGGAAATGCGTATACTGAACGTTTACAAAAACAATCTTTATTATAGATAAAATACAAGGGATATGATCCCCATCACATACATAATGAAAAAAAGGAAGAAAAAACACACACCTGGTAACCAAATGTGTGTAGCAATGGTGAGCCAACAAAGAATAGAAGGCACCCCTCTGAGTATATAGTACAGAAAGGAATGTAACTAAGCTACCACATATAATATGTAAATAGTGATAGCCACACCAGTAATGCTAGAGTACAGGTAGTAAGTAGAATCAGACCAACCTAACGTCTATTGTAATCGAAAAGCCACTATGGCAAAAAGAGTCTCCAAGTACTGACAGACAAGTTAGCGACAGTTAGGTGTACGTATAGGCCAGACAATAATAACAATACCTTACCCGAAACACTCAGAGGATGGTGCCACGACCCCTACGCGCGTTTCGGCAGCGTGCCTTCTTCAGGGACTCCCCCTGAAGAAGGCACGCTGCCGAAACGCGCGTAGGGGTCGTGGCACCATCCTCTGAGTGTTTCGGGTAAGGTATTGTTATTATTGTCTGGCCTATACGTACACCTAACTGTCGCTAACTTGTCTGTCAGTACTTGGAGACTCTTTTTGCCATAGTGGCTTTTCGATTACAATAGACGTTAGGTTGGTCTGATTCTACTTACTACCTGTACTCTAGCATTACTGGTGTGGCTATCACTATTTACATATTATATGTGGTAGCTTAGTTACATTCCTTTCTGTACTATATACTCAGAGGGGTGCCTTCTATTCTTTGTTGGCTCACCATTGCTACACACATTTGGTTACCAGGTGTGTGTTTTTTCTTCCTTTTTTTCATTATGTATGTGATGGGGATCATATCCCTTGTATTTTATCTATAATAAAGATTGTTTTTGTAAACGTTCAGTATACGCATTTCCTCTTTATATGATTTCAAATTTGTCATCTGTTGTCTCCACTATAATACTTTTCTGTATAAGCTACAAAAGGCGTAGCATTTGAAAAATCAATTTTTATGTATATTATTTAGTCTCTGCTTCCACTTTAATACATCTTCATAATAATTTCCAGTGAATTATGTAGTCTGAACTATATAACTTTTTTGTTAGTATTATATTGATATGAACATATGAGTTAACAATACTTTATATCAACCACTGTATTTAGCTTATTGCTATATAACTATGGCATGAATTGCTAATTTGGTGTCTTGTATTAAGCATTGCCTAATGTCTTCCATTCTAGAAGATTACCTACATTAGTGAAGACGTAAATTTGCATTCAAATCTTAAGCAAACCTTAAAAAATTGAGACATTTATCAACGTTAATATCTGATTTGAGGTCATGCCTAATAGTCATTACATTAACAACAGCAGGGTGTTATTTTTATCTCTATAGCTAGTGCAATCATTCATACATATCTCCAGGGTAACAGCTGTCATTTACTTCATGAAGTCGCATTATGTTCACATTTGTGGTAGCCAACAGCATGGCCCTAAAATCTTCATTTCCATATTGAACTTGCTCTTATTGCCAAGACAATGACTGGTTTATGCTCTTACCCACTTTATGATACTTGCTAATATGTCTTCATTAAAATTGCCTTTAGATTGAAAATATTACTAAAAGTAGTTTTTTTTTATTAGTGTCAGGTTCTAGTAAAAAAATTACAGTTTTAAGATTTACACTATATTCACATAACATGACTTGAGTAACCTACTGTATATACTCTAAGCAAACTGAAAAAGAGAATACAGAACTTCCAATTTGAATCTTTTTTAAAACTTGGCCACTATGTATATTGACTATGACAGGTTATAATGCAGGAAACTGTGCCTAGTGTACCATCAAATGACACTTTTCGAACTATAGAGTTCTTTGTCAAGACTAATGCACAAGAGAGGATTGTTATTTTAAATACTACTCTCCTATGCCAGGTTTCCACTCATGTGAACCTATTACATGGCTTAGACGGATAAACTAGATGAAAATACATTCTTGTAAGGTAGCAGAAAAGTTGAAAAAAAATCATTAAAAATCAATGCATGACTGGTCAAATCATGTGGAATGCTTGTATCTTAATGTGACATCACATGTAGAGAAGAGCTGATCGATCTGTGGAGAATTGACTTTGAGCCAAATTTTCTCAGTTTTGAAGGACCTTGCCAGTTCACTTTGCCATTTCATTCACAAAGATCACAAAAGAGAATACATGGTGTTAATACTGAGCTCCTACACTCACACGGGGTGAACAAACCAGGGGAGATGCTAAACCTGCACACCAGAGGTCCATTTTCAGACTAGGCATTCCCTAACCTGACCCTAATTTGTCCTTGTCTGATAGCGGATGTTGGCAACCTATAATTAGTAAATAGCAACCCCAATCAACATTGGCTGACCCTGAGTGTCCTTAACTGCACCTTTAACTGTACTCAGAGTGTAACCCAAAAGCCGCAACAATGTCAGCAAGTTAATCCTTTTCTGGGAATCCAAACATCCATCTAACTTGGAATATAGCCATCAAAGACTGCATGTGCCAGGAGAGTATAATATGATTGGACAACCCAAAATGAGGTGAAAACACCTACATAGAAACAGCAAAGCAAACAAGAGCCTTATCTGCAGTTGCACAAGAACAACACAAGCTGTAGTCAATGAGGGAAACTGACCCACTGCCTGTGATCACTGGAACCAGTCCCAGAGTTGAGCCATGATACCTTTTGCCAGTTCACAGACCAATAGACCTGTAGACTCAGAGAGCTGAATAAAGACTTCTGGTGCAGTCATGTGGGATTTCTTATTATGCCCTAAAACTATCACATCACATGGTCTAGCACATTCAATCAGGGCCAACCAGTTAGAACTAAAAGGGCCAGCTACGTAGTGTCATTTTAGTATTTTTCAGCAAAGGGAAAGGAATACAGAGTTCAAAGCTCATTACACAAAGGGATAAAAAAGGCCTAATCTGATTGTGGTGTACTACAGCAGTCCTTAAGCACAATAAAAACCAGAGTAGTAACCTCAGTCTGTGAATAATAACCCCAGTAGCGGTGTCGAGCGCAAGAGGTCTAGAGGAACTCTTTCCCTGAGTCTTGGGATAGAGTTTTATGATAGAGTTTTGTGACTCCTTGCTGGCACTCTTTGTGCAGTACCGTGGCCCTGTGACGCAACAGGGTTTGCTTCATTCATACTGGGTGAAGCTAACCAGTGGGTATCCACCTTATACCACCATATAGTTCGTCATTACTCAGTAGCAGGTTCCATCTCTGCACGGTGGACCCCGGGCTGCAAACTCACCTTATACCATCTTTCTAATTATTTGGTGCATTCCACTAGAGCTAACATTACACTAGCGCCAGGGTCTGGCTAGTAATGGCAGACGAACAGCGATTGCAACAGAACATCCAGCAGCTGGAGGGTAGGTTGGCGGCTCTTGAGCGCACAACCTCAGCTGTGGATTTTACCGCGGTCACTGTTCAGGCTGCTAGCGTAGCTGCAGCCAGTTTGTCCACTGCCACCCTTGCTCCAACTTTATCCTGTCTCCCGCTACATGATAAGTTTACTGGTGACAGTAAGCTGTGTCGGGGATTCGTAAGTCAGTGTGCCATACATCTTGAGCTCCTGGCTGCACGTTTTCCCATGGAGCAGGTGAAGGTGGGATTTATTGTATCCCTGTTGTTGGGCAGTGTGTTAGAGTGGGCAACGCCGCTGTGGGTGCATGACGATCATGTGGTGCAGAGTGCTCCAAGGTTTCTGGACTCTCTGAGACAGGTCTTTTGGGGACCTCGTGTCACCAATGATTCGGCGCTCCAACTGCTGGCTTTGACACCGGGTTCATCCATGGTCAGTCATTTTCCATTCAATTCCGGACTTTGGCATCTGAGCTGGAGTGGCCGGATAAAGTCCTTATCCCTGTGTTCTGGAGAGGACTGGCTGACCATGTGAAGGACGCCTTGGCCACTAGGGAGATTCCCGTCACACTGGAAGAGCTGATAGCCATATCCACTTGCATAGACCTCCGTTTTCACGAGCGGGGGTTAGAGCGAGACAATTGTAGACAATTTCTGTGTGAACATGCCACATACAGATTATTTTGCACAGGTGTGCCTGACGGCCAAATCCTGATTGTAGGCTGGCTGCATTATCGGTATTATTGCACCTGTGCTTCTGTTATCCACCATCTTAACTTGGGTCTGCTGAACTTTGGTTAGTGTAATTGTTTGGAGGCCTTGGACAGGTATGCATCTTTGCCTGTGTACTGTTTTTTTTTTGGCAAGAATAGTAGAGGTTTTTTCCTCTTATGGTGTTTTTTTGTTAGAGTAGGACTGGCAATACATAATGACCCTTGGCGTGGGTTGCCAGCTTAAATATTATGGCCATAATACCAACCAATACCTTACATACATTGTTATGTTTTTGGGCACGTCATTTTTTCAGGGTGCAGCTGGGCCCTAGATGGCTCTGTAAACTGTGGCCTCTGTTCACACAGGATGCATTATAGCAATGGCTGGCCCGCTTTATGGCGTTACTAATAGGCCTTGAGCCATATGCTCTGCATTTCTGTGTGAACATGCCACATACAGATTATTTTGCACAGGTGTGCCAGGTGGCCAAATCCTGATTGTAGGCTGGCTGCATTATCGGTATTTTTGCACCTGTGCTTCGGTTATCCACCATCTTAACTTGGGTCTGCTGAATTTTGGTTAGTGTAATTGTTTGGAGGCCTTGGACAGGTATGCATCATTGCCTGTGTACTGTTTTTTTTTTTTACCTGTGGTAGCCTCACTGCTGCACTGCAGATCAGGTCTGTTTAGGTGCAGAGCTGCTTCCTATCTACTGACATAAAGTGAAGCCTACACCTACCTGTATTGCAGCAGCATTACAGCCAGCAGCCAGCCCCCCCCCCCTAACAATTCTTGGACAGCCAGCAGTCGACTATGCTTTTAATTGCCATATATTGCAACTGCAATATAATTTATCGATCTCAGGATAATATTTTGTATTAACACTTTAAAGTTTAAAACTTGGAGGGTCAACAGGCGGCCCACACAACTAATAGAGGGCCTGCAGGTGGACCCTACTATTTTTAGAGGGCCAGCAGGCGTCTTGTGGACAGATGAGAGCTAGAGATATTTGGTAAAGCAAATAATTCTACTGTTTACTGCAAAGGGAATGAGGTCTGCAAATAAAAGAATACAGTAGTTACAATAGTTACAATATGGCGGAGGTTCAAAGATATTTGGGGGTTGTTTTGCTGTCTCTGGCTGTGGATGCCTTGACATCATAACATGTGAAGATTTCACAAGGATTATGTGTCTCAATGTAGTGGCTGGGGTCAGAAAACTGGGTTTGCATCCTTCTTCCAGCAGGACAGTGACCCCAAATATACTTCAAGAAGCACCCAGAAATAGATGGAAACAAAGCACTGAAGAGTTTAGAAGAGGTAATTACTGCTCCAGTAGCATAAAGTATCCTACCACTACCTGTTGCAAACAGATGATAGAGAGAAACTGAATGGACACATTAAATGAGTTAATTTTGCTTGCCTTAATGAATTTATGAATACAGAAAACTGTAAAAAAATATGAATCGGTCAATGAGTACATGGAAAAAAAGAAGCACAAGGTTTAAAATTTACAAGGCAATGATCGCTGATTAGGTGCCTCTCTATAACGGCTGCCACACCTCACCTTACACGAATTGTAGAGAAGAGCGTTATTATTGTATAATATAGAAAGGATTTGAATCAGCCCTTAAAAGATATTTTCTTGTACATAGCAGAAACAAACTATGGAGGATTGCAAGTAACACTGTCAGCTTTAAAGAATTTCTAGAAACAGATCACCATAACAAAAAATTGTCAATTGTAGCATGAAAAAAAGCAGCAGCAAGGCTTCGAATTTGGAAGCCAATAATCCCTGACTAGATACCTGTCATATACTATACCTACTGACACACTACTTACCCTACACAAACTGCAGAGAAGAGCAGTATTATTATAACAGAATAGAATTGATTTGAATTAGCCTTGAATAAAGCGATTAGTTTAATGTAGCAGCATCAAGGACTGTTATTTCATCAACCCTAAGTGCATGGGCTGAAAAACATTTACCCCTGGGGTATACATATGAAAATAAAATAATGTTCTAGGTAAGCCTCTAAAAATTGTGAATGCGGGCATCATAAAAACCCTTAAGAAATTAATAGAGAGGGTAGCATGTTGACCCTGTTGATGTGGTGGAGGAGGAGAATGATGGCACGTGGAATTATTGTGTGTAATACCCCCAGTGGCACTAAAAAGCCACTCTGACAAAATGCTAGAGACAGGGCAAATTAGGACCTCCAACGCATAGAGAAACCGTTCATGCCACATGCTTAGTTTGGAAACCCAATAGTTGTAAGGCACAGAGGAATTACTGAGGACGCTGGTATGATAGGCAAGGTACTCCTCAGCATCTTAAAAAACGTCCCCCCTTGTCAGAGTACCCCATGCATCAGGACCTTGGAGGGTCTGAGAAAACTGTCTCAGAGCTTTAAGAGTGTTCATCTGCCTCTGCTGCATCTGGTATGTGTCTCCCTCATCTCCACTCCTTGATTGTCCAAGGAACTGCAACCTCTGCCACCAGCTTTGTTAGATGGGAATTTTTGCAATAATTCTTCAACTAGGGCCTTCTGATGCTGCAACATTTTATTAGACCTCTCCAGCATAGGAAGGAGATGTAAAGCTCTTCTTGTAGCATGGGTGACAAACCAGTATTTAGTGTTAGCCAAAATGCGTACAACATGAGGGTCACGGGAAAGGCAGCGTAACATAAACTCAGCCATGTGTGCCAGACTGTCAACATACGAGATTTCCCTCTCCCCATAAAGAGGAAGACTGTCTATGATGTCTTTCTCCTCGTCCTTCTCTCTTCCTTCTCTTCAGGCCATCCATTCTGAACAGGTGGGAATGAACGTGGTGTTAGTAGTAGTGCCTTTAGCACAGGCAACCAGCTCCTGTTCCTCCTCCTCTTCCTCATCATCACCAAAACTGTGTTGAGAGGATGAGATGAGGCTGGACAGTGTAGCATTACTCAGTATAGTTTCTTGTTCCATCCCAACTTGCTCCACCTGCAAAGTCTCCTCTTTAATTGTGAGCAGCAAGCATTTCAACAGACAAAGAAGTGGAATGATGATGCTGATACATTGCCACTCACCGTTTTGGTCAAGTCCTCAATATTTTAGAGAACCACACAGATGTCAGACATCCATGCCCACTCATTAGCTCTTATGTGATAAGTCTGACCAGAAAACCTATGGGAATGGTGTAGCTGGTATTCAACTGATTCCCTCTGCCAACATATGTAATGTTGAGTTCCAATGCGTGGTGACAATGCACTGTCAGGGCTCCGTCAGCTCTAGCTGACTTATGCAGATGAGCACACATGCAGCATACTTTCTCAAGTAGCTCAGGCAGATCTAGGTAGGTTTTGAGAAACTGCTGAACCACTAATTTGTGCAAGGTTGCCAAGCTTCAGAGCCACCACCAGGTTATGGCTATTGTCAGGCATGAGAGGCACAGATCAGTCTGGTCTGTTAGATCTTTCAACAATTCAGCTGCAGTGTGTATTTGTCACCTAAGTAGATTAGCTTCAGCAGAGCCTATTGCCACCTGGCCGAGGCAGTGCGGCAGTTCTTCCAGTTTGTAACTGATGTTGACATTTCAGAGATAGAGGCGGAGGAGGTGCAGGAACTGGTTTAGAAGTTTGAGGCAGCACGTTTTACGTCCCAGGGTCCAACTGGGTCCCAGTTTCCACATTGTTCATGCAGTGTGCCATTAGGGAAATGTAGTGTCCCTGGCCACAAGCACTGGTAAAGTTGTCCGTGGTTAAGTGGACATTCCCAGTAACAGAGTTGGTCATGGTACGGCTGCTGTTATGGGACACGTGCTTGTGTAAGGCAGGGATGGCATACCAGGACAAATAGTGGTGGCTGGGAACGGGCCCGCCATGAGGTTGCAGATAGCTTCCATCTCCACAAGCCTACTGTAAACTGAACATTATCAGGGCAAGCAGTGTGGAAATTTGGATGTTTAGTATTAGTAGTTTAGTAGTAGTAGTAGTATTATAGCCTGCAGGTGGGTGGCTGCGTATTTATGCTTGTGTTCCAAGGACTGGGGTATGGACAACTGAATGCTGCACTGGGACAAGGACATGGACATTGTTGCTGATGGTGTTTGTAAGTGTGCAATGACAGGTGCAAGGTAGGAGGCATCTTCGCTTACATCATGGCCAGGGGATTTTCATGCACGTCAAACAGAGGAATAGGCAGTGGTGTCACCTTCAGAGACTGTTTCTGGACCCTGCCGTTCGTCCCAAGTAGTCAGGTTCTTTGCTTGCCTGAGCCTGAGCATGTGGGTCGTGGTCAGGCTGGTAGTTGTGCTGCCACTGCTGAGGCTGGCTTGGCAGTTGTTGCAAATGGCATTTTGTCATTTAACTGGACTGTCTTTAAAAAAGCGCCAGACCCAGGAACATCTAACCCTTGGTTTTGCAACTTCATCTGTGTTACTGCCCTGGGAAACAGTTGCACTAATTGTGTCTCTGTCCACTACACTGCCTTTTCCTGCATGCTGTGGTACTGCAGATATTTCAACATGTGCATTGCTGTCCTTGATGTGCATGTCACCTTCCCAGGTTGGGTTGGTGACTTCATCGTCCACAAACTCGTCTTTGACTTCCTCACCCTGGTCCTCCTCCTGACTTGCTGATGTAAAAACATCATTTGTTTGCAATTGTCGCATAATTTTCTAAGTTAATTGCATATTCCCACTGTCATCTTCTTGTATCGCTACATGCAATCTCCTCTTGTCCAACTTGAAATGGGTAGTGCGAGAGGCTAGAATCTATATATGGAAATGTGAACAGGTTTTCCGAGTGTCCAAGTGTGGGATCATTTGTCTCCAGGCACTCAGCATAGTTGGGGGAAGGACGATCAGGGTATAGATTATGTGGTCCTGAGTCATGTCTACTGAGACAGGACTGTGTGGACGACAGGGTGGTTCTGGCAAAGTGACTGAAAGCATTATCTGCTATCCATCCAACATATTTTTCCCTACAAGGTGGGACAGGAAGATAGATCGATATGATGTGTGTTTATTGTGCTCCCGTGGCATGCACAGTTTCACGTTGTCCGTAGCCTCAGCCTCTACGCTCACCATCAGCACCACGACCATTTCCCCAGCCCTTACCACACACCTTGCCCATTTAAAATATGTATGATACATCCCTGTTGAGAAAACTTTGCAGTATTACTATTCCAGGAAAATTTGCCCACCTCAGATGGACTTTTTAAACCTTGCAGTATCAAAATAGTGATGCTATTTCTGATTTTTTTTGTTTTGTTGCACAACTGTAGCAGTATAAATGTATAATTTTTCACTGCTTAAAGAAATTTTCATTATTGCTATTGTGGGAAAATTTGCCAATTTCAGAAAGACTTCTTACACTGCAGTATCAATATAGCAATGATATGTCCAACCAACTCTTTTTATTTTGATGCAGAACTGGCACAGTATAAATAGCATATAATATTTATCTGCAAGAATAAGAGAACACACCAATTTGCCGACCTCACATGGGTTTGTTACAGTGCCGAAGCAATTTAGCAATGCTATTTCTAGCCAAACAATTCTGGCTTTTTTATTTTGATGCACAACTGGTGTAGTACAAATGGTGTAAAATGTTTCCCTCCTGAAAAAAATTGGCAGAAAAGCTACAACAAACAAATGTGCCCTACTCAAAAGGACTTGTTACAGTGCATTAGCAAATATTGCAATGTTTTTTCTAATCAACCAACTCTGGCTTTTATATTTTGATGCACAACTGGTGCAGTATAAATGGTGTATAATATTTTGCTGTTAAAAACACTTTGCATGATTACGAGCATTATGAACATTATTACCCCAGAGAAAGGCTTTAGGTAAAGGTTGCAGGCTGCAGCATAAAGGACATAATATCCATCCTATCCTGTCCTACACAATCCCTTCAGCCCAATCTCTCCCTAAGTGCTGCTAACAGCAGTATTAATTAGTGATGGGCGAGCACTAAAATGCTCGGGTGCTCGTTACTCAGGTCGAGCAAATTGGAATACTCGGGTACTCGGCCAATACAAGGAGCCCAATGTAAGTCTATGGGAGACCCGAGTATTTTACCGCTACCCCCCAGGGATCCTTTTAAGGTCTAAAAACGTCTGAAAATGATGGAAACACTGTTCAAGTGATACAGGGACCTCAAGGTGATCGCCCCTGGAAGCATTCCTAACTCCTAGTTCACAGCCTTAATCATTTTTTTCCGAGATTCGTGCCATTTTTCCCGGTGCCACAAAAACACATGAAAACTAAACCAAAACGGGTTTTACTTGGAAAATGTAAAGGTACATCCTTTGCAGGTTAATGACTTGCCTGTAAGGCCAAATATTTAACCCCAGACCGAAAATTTCCTCTTCCACTTAGGCTTAGCTCAGACGCTGCATTTTTGAAGCGTTTTTCAACTTTAATATTGCTTTCAACCACTACAAATGCATTCACTGGGAAATATCATTGTAACATTTAACACACAAATATATAGAAAAATAAGGCTAAAAAAGCCACAGCCAGCTCACCGACAGACCGAAGGAGCACGGAGATATCATCCTGACCAAGACGTGCAGCAATGGAAGTTGAAGAAAAGGTGTATACTCCAGCTTTTAAAATCTTGAAATGCTTTATTGGTGCACATAAATATAGCGTGATTAAAATCCTTGCTCAAAGGTGAATGCAGTCATGAGGATAGACAACGCGTTTCGATCTTTGCGATCTTAATCATGTCTAACAGCATATGAGCATTGCCAGTATTCATAGTACTAAGAAACCAATCATTATGAGTTTCACAGTCACATGAAGAGAGAAGTCGCAGGTCCTACCATGTAACAATAAAACTAAATATAAATGAATAAAAACTATTTAACAATAATGATATAATATTTAGTTTTTCTTATTTAAACCTAACGGTGATCTCTAGCCAATTAGGCAATACATTCACTAATTATGATAACTAGTCTAAAAGTTATAAAATTAGAGATTTTATAAATTGCCACTCTAAAAATGTGGTATACAAGATCAACTGTACACCGTGTAAAATTTCATATGTGGGATGTACCACCAGAAAGCTCAAAACGAGAATCTCTGAACATATATGAGATACAAGTAATTTTAACAGAGGTAATAGAAATGTATCTATGGTTGCCAAACATTTTGCTACTTGCCACAGAGGTAACATTACAGCAATGTCTGTCCAGGTCATAGAATTGGTTAAATGCTCAAATCGTGGTGGGGATATCAAAAGACGCCTCCTAACTAGGGAGGCGTATTGGATATACACTTTACAAACGAGATCACCGTTAGGTTTAAATAAGAAAAATGAAATATTATATCATTATTGTTAAATAGTTTTTATTCATTTATATTTAGTTTTATTGTTACATGGTAGGACCTGCGACTTCTCAGTCAGGTGACTGTGAAACTCATAGTGATTGGTTTCTTAGTACTATGAATACTGGCATGGTAGGACCTGCAACTTCTCAGTCATGTGACTGTGAAACTCTTAGTCATTGGTTTCTTAGTACTATGAATACTGGCAATGCTCATATGCTGTTAGACATGATTAAGTTCACATAGATCAAAACGTGTTGTCTATCCTCATTACTGCATCCACCTTTGAGAAAGGATTTTAATCACGCTATATTTATATGCACCAATAAAGAATTTCAAGATTTTAGAAGCTGGAGTATACACCTGTCATGCCGTAAGCAGCGTTAAAGGGGCAGGACGGTGTACTGGGACCCGCACCTGTCCCTACCACTTTAATGGGGCCCTGGCTTTCCCTTATCTTGGGGGTACCTATGATGGTTAGGAGGCCCGAGCCGCCAGCATATCCCTGTCTCCTGTGCAGGCCCTATCAGTGGCCCCCTCTCCCCCCAAAGGAGGTGGACTGCACCAGTGTAATAATACAACAAATAACAAGGTATACAGACAAGGTAACTAAAAGTCTCAAACTCACCAAATGCTCACGCAACCACAGAGGAAACACAGAGAAGGGAAGAGAAGGAATAAACTAGGAAGGAAAACAGGTTAAACATGCAACCAAAACCGCAGACACCAATCTCTGTAAATAAACCTCCAACACCAATACTACGCTCCTTCAACCTCCAAGCCAGGCAGTAGAACTGATCACTGACAATAGCTGAAGTCAGAACTGGGTCTATATTGAGGATCAGATTACAAAATCCACTTCAGCTGAGAGAGTCAGAGCTCTCAGCAACTCAGCAATAAGGTTAACTCCTGCACTGCTGGCACAAAGCAGGACAGAATATAGGTGAAGAGCTTCTCCTCACTGTGTGTGAATGAGGCCCAGAGTGCTGTGGTTCTCTGGAACCTCTCTGTCGCAGTAGCCCCATGACAGTACCTCCCCTTCTATGAGGGACCTCTGGAACCTCAGGACCAGGTTTCTCAGGATGAGCTGTATGAAATGCCTGAACCAACCTAACCGTATGGACATCGGCAGCAGGTACCCATGTCCTTTCCTCAGGACCGTACCCTCTCCAGTGTACCAGATATTGTAAGGATCGACGAACTAAATGAGAATCCGTAACCCTGGAAATCTCGAACTCGAAATTTCCATCAACAAGGACCGGAGATGGGAGGTGAAGGGGACTGATTGGATGACGCCACAACCTTTTTGAGTAAGGAGCGATGAAAAACATTATGGATCTTAAATGACTGAGGCAAAGCCAGCCGAAAAGCAATGGAATTCACGACGGCCACAATCCTATAAGGGCCAATGAACTTGGGGCCCAATTTCCATGAGGGAACTTGTTATGGCCGGCAATCAGGCAACACAGCGTGCAGTAATCGGCGCACATACAGAGATCTGGCAATGACCAAAAACAATAGGACGAGCTCTGAGACGTGGAATCTCTGTAGACTGCAGTACCTGATCTATCCTCACACAACTATAAGCAGCAGTGGATTGCGCCTATCACTACCTATGCAACTCGGCACTGCCTGAGGAGCTGACTAGCCTGAAGATAGAAATACAAGCCTGACTTACCTCAGAGAAATACCCCAAAGGAATAGGCAGCCCCCCACATATAATGACTGTTAGCAAGATGAAAAGACAAACGTAGGAATGAAATAGATTCAGCAAAGTGAGGCCCGATATTCTAGACAGAGCGAGGATAGCAAAGAGAACTATGCAGTCTACAAAAAACCCTAAAACGAAAACCACGCAAAGGGGCAAAAAGACCCACCGTGCCGAACTAACAGCACGGCGGTGCACCCCTTTGCTTCTCAGAGCTTCCAGCAAAAGTTAATAGCAAGCTGGACAGAAAAAACAGAAAACAAACTAGAAGCACTTATCTAGCAGAGCAGCAGGCCCAAGGAAAGATGCAGTAGCTCAGATCCAACACTGGAACATTGACAAGGAGCAAGGAAGACAGACTCAGGTGGAGCTAAATAGCAAGGCAGCCAACGAGCTCACCAAAACACCTGAGGGAGGAAGCCCAGAGACTGCAATACCACTTGTGACCACAGAAGTGAACTCAGCCACAGAATTCACAACAGTACCCCCCCCTTGAGGAGGGGTCACCGAACCCTCACCAGAACCCCCAGGCCGACCAGGATGAGCCACATGAAAGGCACGAACAAGATCTGGGGCATGGACATCAGAGGCAAAAACCCAGGAATTATCTTCCTGAGCATAACCCTTCCATTTGACCAGATACTGGAGTTTCCGTCTAGAGACACGAGAATCCAAAATCTTCTCCACAATATACTCCAATTCCCCCTCCACCAAAACAGGGGCAGGAGGCTCCACAGATGGAACCATAGGTGCCACGTATCTCCTCAACAACGACCTATGGAATACATTATGTATGGAAAAGGAGTCTGGGAGGGTCAGACGAAAAGACACCGGATTGAGAATCTCAGAAATCCTATATGGACCAATAAAACGAGGTTTAAATTTAGGAGAGGAAACCTTCATAGGAATATGACGAGAAGATAACCAAACCAGATCCCCAACACGAAGTCGGGGTCCCACACGGCGTCTGCGATTAGCGAAAAGCTGAGCCTTCTCCTGGGACAAGGTCAAATTGTCCACTACCTGAGTCCAGATCTGCTGCAACCTGTCCACCACAGAATCCACACCAGGACAGTCCGAAGACTCAACCTGTCCTGAAGAGAAACGAGGATGGAACCCAGAATTGCAGAAAAATGGAGAGACCAAGGTAGCCGAGCTGGCCCGATTATTAAGGGCGAACTCAGCCAACGGCAAAAATGACACCCAATCATCCTGGTCAGCGGAAACAAAACATCTCAGATATGTTTCCAAGGTCTGATTGGTTCGTTCGGTCTGGCCATTAGTCTGAGGATGGAAGGCCGAGGAGAAAGATAGGTCAATGCCCATCCTACCACAAAAGGCTCGCCAGAACCTCGAGACAAACTGGGAACCTCTGTCAGAAACAATATTCTCAGGAATGCCATGTAAACGAACCACATGCTGGAAGAACAAAGGCACCAAATCAGAGGAGGAAGGCAATTTAACCAAGGGCACCAGATGGACCATTTTAGAAAAGCGATCACAGACCACCCAAATGACCGACATTTTTTGAGAAACGGGAAGGTCAGAAATGAAATCCATCGAAATATGTGTCCAAGGCCTCTTCGGGACCGGCAAGGGCAAAAGCAACCCACTGGCACGTGAACAGCAGGGCTTAGCCCTAGCACAAATTCCACAGGACTGCACAAAAGCACGCACATCCCGTGACAGAGATGGCCACCAGAAGGATCTAGCCACCAACTCCCTGGTACCAAAGATTCCTGGATGACCGGCCAGCACCGAACAATGAAGTTCAGAGATAACTTTACTAGTCCACCTATCAGGGACGAACAGTTTCTCGGCAGGACAACGATCAGGTTTATTAGCCTGAAATTTCTGCAACACTCTCCGCAAATCAGGGGAGATGGCAGACACAATGACTCCTTCCTTGAGGATACTCGCCGGCTCAGATAACCCCGGAGAGTCGGGCACAAAACTCCTAGACAGAGCATCCGCCTTCACATTTTTAGAGCCCGGAAGGTATGAAATCACAAAATCAAAACGAGCAAAAAATAACGACCAACGGGCCTGTCTAGGATTCAAGCGCTTGGGAGACTCAAGATAAGTAAGGTTCTTATGATCAGTCAATACCACCACGCGATGCTTAGCACCCTCAAGCCAATGACGCCACTCCTCGAATGCCCACTTCATGGCCAGCAACTCTCGGTTGCCCACATCATAATTACGCTCAGCAGCAGAAAATTTCCTGGAAAAGAAAGCACATGGTTTGAACACTGAGCAACCAGAACCTCTCTGTGACAAAACCGCCCCTGCACCAATCTCAGAAGCATCAACCTCGACCTGGAACGGAAGAGAAACATCAGGTTGACACAACACAGGGGCACAGCAAAAACGACGCTTCAACTCCTGAAAAGCTTCCACGGCAGCAGAAGACCAATTAACCAAATCAGCACCCTTCTTGGTCAAATCAGTCAATGGTCTGGCAATGCTAGAAAAATTACAGATGAAGCGACGATAAAAATTAGCAAAGCCCAGGAATTTCTGCAGACTTTTTAGAGATGTCGGCTGAGTCCAATCCTGGATGGCCTGAACCTTAACCGGATCCATCTCGATAGTAGAAGGGGAAAAGATGAACCCCAAAAATGAAACTTTCTGCACACCGAAGAGACACTTTGATCCCTTCACGAACAAGGAATTAGCACGCAGTACCTGGAAAACCATTCTGACTTGCTTCACATGAGACTCCCAATCATCTGAGAAGATCAAAATGTCATCCAAGTAAACAATCAAGAATTTATCCAGATACTCACGGAAAATGTCATGCATAAAAGACTGAAAAACAGATGGAGCATTGGCAAGTCCGAACGGCATCACCAGATACTCAAAATGACCCTCGGGCGTATTAAATGCCGTTTTCCATTCATCTCCCTGCCTGATTCTCACCAGATTATACGCACCACGAAGATCAATCTTAGTAAACCAACTAGCCCCCTTAATCCGAGCAAACAAGTCAGAAATCAATGGCAAGGGATACTGAAACTTAACAGTGATCTTATTAAGAAGGCGGTAATCAATACACGGTCTTAGCGAACCATCCTTCTTGGCTACAAAAAAGAACCCTGCTCCCAATGGTGACGACGATGGGCGAATATGTCCCTTCTCCAGGGACTCCTTCACATAACTGCGCATAGCGGTGTGTTCAGGTACGGACAAATTAAATAAACGACCCTTAGGGAATTTACTACCAGGAATCAAATCGATAGCACAATCACAATTCCTATGCGGAGGTAGGGCATCAGACTTGGACTCTTCAAATACATCCTGAAAGTCCGACAAGAACTCTGGGATTGGCAGAAGGAATGGATGACGAAATAGACAAAAATGGAACATCACCATGTACTCCCTGACAACCCCAGCTGGTTACCGACATAGAGTTCCAATCCAATACTGGATTATGGGTTTGTAGCCATGGCAACCCCAACACGACCACATCATGCAAATTATGCAGTACCAGAAAGCGAATAACTTCCTGATGTGCAGGAGCCATGCACATGGTCAGCTGGGCCCAGTACTGAGGCTTATTCTTGGCCAAAGGTGTAGCATCAATTCCTCTCAACGGAATAGGACACCGCAAAGGCTCCAAGAAAAATCCACAACGTTTAGCATAATCCAAATCCATCAGATTCAGGGCAGCGCCTGAATCCACAAACGCCATGACAGAATACGATGACAAAGAGCACATTAAGGTAATGGACAAAAGGAATTTGGACTGTACAGTACCAATAACGGCAGAGCTATCGAACCGCCTAGTGCGTTTAGGACAATTAGAAATAGCATGAGTAGAATCACCACAATAGAAACACAGTCTGTTCAGACGTCTGTGCTCTTGCCGTTCTACTTTAGTCATAGTCCTGTCGCACTGCATAGGCTCAGGTTTACTCTCAGACAATACCGCCAGATGGTGCACAGATTTACGCTCGCGCAAGCGACGACCGATCTGAATGGCCAAGGACATAGACTCATTCAAACCAGCAGGCATAGGAAATCCCACCATTACATCCTTAAGAGCTTCAGAGAGACCCTTTCTGAACAAAGCCGCTAGTGCAGATTCATTCCACAGAGTGAGTACTGACCACTTCCTAAATTTCTGACAATATACTTCTACATCATCCTGACCCTGGCATAAAGCCAGCAGATTTTTCTCAGCCTGATCCACTGAATTAGGCTCATCGTAAAGCAATCCCAGCGCCTGGAAAAATGCATCAACATTACTCAATGCAGAATCTCCTGGTGCAAGAGAAAACGCCCAGTCCTGTGGGTCGCCGCGCAAAAAAGAAATAATAATCAAAACCTGTTGAATAGGATTACCAGAAGAATGAGGATTCAAGGCCAAAAATAGCTTACAATTATTTCTGAAGCTCAGGAACTTAGTTCTGTCACCAAAAAACAAATCAGGAATCGGAATTCTTGGTTCTAGCATCGATTTCTGATCAATAGTATCTTGAATCTTTTGTACATTTACAACGAGATTATCCATTGAGGAGCACAGAGCCTGAATATCCATGTCCACAGCTGTGTCCTGAAGCACTCTAATGTCTAGGGGAAAAAAAAGACTGAAGACAGAGCTAAGAAAAAAAAATGATGTCAGGATTTCTTTTTTCCCTCTATTGGGAATCATTGGTGTGGCTCCTTGTACTGTTATGGCCGGCAATCAGGCAACACAGCGTGCAGTAATCGGCGCACATACAGAGATCTGGCAATAACCAAAAACAATAGGACGAGCTCTGAGACGTGGAATCTCTGTAGACTGCTGTACCTGATCTATCGTCACACAACTATAAGCAGCAGTGGATTGCGCCTATCACTACCTATGCAACTCGGCACTGCCTGAGGAGCTGACTAGCCTGAAGATAGAAATACAAGCCTGACTTACCTCAGAGAAATACCCCAAAGGAATAGGCAGCCCCCCACATATAATGACTGTTAGCAAGATGAAAAGACAAACGTAGGAATGAAATAGATTCAGCAAAGTGAGGCCCGATATTCTAGACAGAGCGAGGATAGCAAAGAGAACTATGCAGTCTACAAAAAACCCTAAAACGAAAACCACGCAAAGGGGCAAAAAGACCCACCGTGCCGAACTAACAGCACGGCGGTGCACCCCTTTGCTTCTCAGAGCTTCCAGCAAAAGTTAATAGCAAGCTGGACAGAAAAAACAGAAAACAAACTAGAAGCACTTATCTAGCAGAGCAGCAGGCCCAAGGAAAGATGCAGTAGCTCAGATCCAACACTGGAACATTGACAAGGAGCAAGGAAGACAGACTCAGGTGGAGCTAAATAGCAAGGCAGCCAACGAGCTCACCAAAACACCTGAGGGAGGAAGCCCAGAGACTGCAATACCACTTGTGACCACAGAAGTGAACTCAGCCACAGAATTCACAACAGGAACTCTCAGCTTAATATTTTTCGAGGACAACCAAACCCAATCACCCACACACAGGTGGATAAGAAATAACCCAGAAACGGAATCTCTTTGACCGCGAACATGCATTTCTCAAGTTTGGCAAACAGTATATTTCCATGAGTACCTGAAGGACCTGCCGTACATGATCCTGATGAGACTCGAGGTCAGGGGAATAAATTAAGATGTCATCAAGATACACCACCACAAACCTACCTATTAAGTGACTAAGTATATCATTGACAAAGTGTTGAAACACAGCAGGAGCATTACTTAACCTAAAAGGCATAACCAAGTTCTTGTAATGTCCCTCTGGAGTATTAAACGCCGTCTTCCATTCATCCCCCTCCTTCATCCGAATGAGATTATATGCCCCCCTGAGGTCTAATTTGGAGAACCATTTAGCCCCCACAATTTGGTTAAAGAGGTCCGGAATAAGAGGGAGCGGAAAACAATCCCGGACCGTAATCTGATTTAATTCACAGAAGTCTAAGCATGGGCGTAAACCCCCGTCCTTCTTAACAAAAAAGAACCCGGCAGTAATGGGTGATGATGAGGGTCTGATATGACCCTTGGCCAGACTCTCCGTGATATAGTCCTTCATGGCCTGTCTCTCTGGGGCTGAGATTTTGTATCGCCCACTCTTAGGCAGTTTAGCACCAGGAATGAGACGTATGGCGCAATCATAAGGTCGGTGTGGAGGTAGCTCTCGACTCCCCTCCTCAGAGAATACATCCTCAAAATCTGAGATGAACTCTGGCAAAACCTGAGAACTCAATCAGGCCAGCCGAGTACCCAGGCAATGTTCCTGACAAAACTCACTCCATCTAGTAATCTCCCGAGTCTGCCAGTCTAACACTGGGTTGTGTAACGTGAGCCATGGTAAGCTGAGAACTACAGGCGACGGCAAACCCCCAACACATAACAATCTAATGACTCAGAGTGTAACGCCCCTATTTGTAGGCTCACCCCACGGACCATCTGAGTGAAAGTCCCCTGGCTCAAAGGTGCAGAATCAATGGCAATTATAGGTATGGGTCTAGACAACTCTTGAGTCTTAAGCCCATGTAAAACACCAAAAAAGGACACATTCAAGAAAAAACACCAAAAAACAGGCAAAGATGCTTACCTGTCTAAATAGGCCTCAATACAAATGCACAAGCAGGGTGCAGCGGACCCAAACAAAATAGCAAGTGCACAGGTGCAATACCTAATGAAACAGCCAGCCTTCAATAAGGGTTTGGCCATGTGGTACACCAATGCACTAAGATAAAATACTCTGTATGTGGCGTGTTCACACAAGGAATACAAAGCGTCTGGCTACAGCCTATTAATGACACCATATGGCGGGCTGCCCAGTGCTAAAATGCATCCCGTGCGAACAGAGGCCACAGTGCACAGAACAATTTGGGCCCAGCTGCACCCTGCAAAAAATATACGTGCAAAAAAACATATAAATATATGTAAGGTATCGGTTGATATTAGGGCCATAATATGGAAGCTGGCAACCCACGCCAAGGGTCCTTACGTATTGCCAGTCCTACTCTAACATGAAAAACACCAAAAAAGGACACATTCAAGAAAAAACACCAAAAAACAGGCAAAGATGCTTACCTGTCTAAATAGGCCTCAATACAAATGTACAAGCAGGGTGCAGCGGACCCAAACAAAATAGCAAGTGCACAGGTGCAATACCTAATGAAACAGCCAGCCTTCAATAAGGGTTTGGCCGTGTGGTACACCAATGCACTAAGATAAAATACTCTGTATGTGACGTGTTCACACAAGGAATACAGAGCATCTGGCTACAGCCTATTAATGACGCCATATGGCGGGCTGCCCAGTGCTAAAATGCATCCCGTGCGAACAGAGGCCACAGTGTACAGAACAATTTGGGCCCCGCTGCACCCTGCAAAAAATATACGTGCAAAAAAACATATAAATATATGTAAGGTATCGGTTGATATTAGGGCCATAATATGGAAGCTGGCAACCCACGCCAAGGGTCCTTACGTATTGCCAGTCCTACTCTAACATGAAAAACACCAAAAAAGGACACATTCAAGAAAAAACACCAAAAAACAGGCAAAGATGCTTACCTGTCTAAATAGGCCTCAATACAAATGCACAAGCAGGGTGCAGCGGACCCAAACAAAATAGCGAGTGCACAGGTGCAATACCTAATGAAACAGCCAGCCTTCAATAAGGGTTTGGCCGTGTGGTACACCAATGCACTAAGATAAAATACTCTGTATGTGGCGTGTTCACACAAGGAATACAAAGCGTCTGGCTACAGCCTGTTAATGACACCATATGGCGGGCTGCCCAGTGCTAAAATGCATCCCGTGCTTTTCTTAAGCCCATGTGCCTGAACAAACCCAGCATCAATTAAATTATACCCTGCCTCAGAGTCCAGAAAGGCACAGATACTGAACCTATTTTCACCAAGACGAATCTCGGCTGGTAGGAAAAATTGAGGTTTACCTAAAGAGGAAATTCGTACACCCAAGTTGCCAACCTCCCCGCTACCCGGGCTCAATAGTTTTCCGGCGGTTGTCTTCTAGAAGGACACACATTCACATAATGACCCCTCCTGCCACAAAAAAAACATGCACCTTCCTTACGCCATACTACTGCAGCCCCCTTAGAACGGGAAGTGCCACCCAACTGCATAGGTTCTCCTAGAGACTCAGATTCTGGTGGGTCCAAATCTGAATTACCCTTGGATAGCAGCGATTCATTATGTCTCTGGCACAGGCGGCGGTCCACATGGATCGCAAGAGACATAGCTGCCTCCAGTGTGGTTGGTGTCTCCTGTAGGGCGAAGGCATCTTTTATTTTATCAGATAGGCCCTGATAAAATTGACTACGGAGTGCAGGGTCATTCCACAATGTGTCAGTAGCCCATCTCTGAAACTCAGTGCGGTACTCCTCTACTGGCCGATCTCCCTGTGTAAGATGGCGTATTATGGACGAAGTCAGGATCATCATACACCTGACCTAAGGCTCGAAAAAACTCCTCCACAGTCCGTGACGGCAAAGCGTCAGCGGGAAGTGAAAATGCCCAGGCCTGAGGGTCACCTTATAGGAACGATACTATAATTCCAACCCTCTGCTCCTCTGAACCTGAAGTGTGAGGACGCAACCTAAAATACAATTTACAGGCCTCCCTGAATGTAACAAATTTGTCACGCCCCCCTGAGAACCTGTCAGGTAACGCAATCTTCGGCTCCAGCAAAGCTTGTGAAGGTGTAGCAACACCTGCAGTGGCCACTGGAGTGCCCTACACAACCGCCGAGCGGAGGTCAGCCACCTCTAGACTGAGTTGCTGCATTTGTCCAGCTAAAGCAGTAATGGGGTCCATATTGGACCAAGAAAAATTTTTAAGGTCAGTGATACTGTCATGCCGTAGGCAGCGTTAAAGGGGCAGGATGGCGTACTGGGACCCGCACCTGTCCCTACCACTTTAATGGGGCCCTGGCTTTCCCTTATATCGGTGGTACCTATGATGGTTAGGAGGCCCGAGCTGCCAGCATATCCCTGTCTCCTGTGCAGGCCCTATCAGTGGCCCCCTCTCCCCCCAAAGGAAGTGGACTGCACCAGTGTAATAATACAACAAATAACAGGGTATACAGACAAGGTAACAAAAAGTCTCAAACTCACCAAATGCTCATGCAACCACAGAGGAAACACAGAGAAGGGAAGAGAAGGAATAAACTAGGAAGGAAAACAGGTTAAACATGCAACCAAAACCGCAGACACCAATCTCTGTAAATAAACCTCCAACACCAACACTACGCTCCTTCAACCTCCAAGCCAGGCAGTAGAACTGATCACTGACAATAGCTGAAGTCAGGACTGGGTCTATATAGAGGATCAGATTACAAAATCCACTTCAGCTGAGAGAGACGCACCTCTCAGCAACTCAGCAATAAGGTTAACTCCTGCACTGCTGGCACAAAGCAGCCAGGTCAGAATATAGGTGAGGAGCTTCTGTTCACTGTGTGTGAACGAGGCCCAGAGCGCTGCGGTTCTCTGGAACCTCTCTGTCGCGGTAGCCCCGTGACAACACCTTTTCTTCATCTACCATTTAACACCCCTAGCTGGCCATGTGGTGTGTGACACATAAGCAGACCCATCTTGTTTAATTTATGAAGGAGGGACAGAGCCTTTTTTTACTGGTGCCCCATTAGGCCTTGGAACCCACATACTGGATGGTCCCAGGAAAATCCACTTCACAATATGTGATTAACTGCCTCAGAGGCCTGTGGCCCATATACAAATCCTACTTGATCCTAGCGTATAATTTTTGGTAATTTTTTTTTAGTCTATTGGCAATAGTTTTTGAGTATATTTTGATGTCCGAATTTAGTAGTGATATGGGCCGGTAAGTTTTTACTAATGTTTAATCACCTTTTTTTGGTATGACTATTTTACTTGCTTCTACCATTTCTTTTGGATTATTTCCTTCAATTAAAAAGGTGTTGTATACTCTAGTTATAAGGGGGGGGGTTGTTTGTTTCTGTATACTATATAATATTCATTACTGAACCCATCTGGGCTTGGAGCCTTATTGTTTTTTAGTTTACCTATAATTTCTTCTATTTCAGGTTCTGTAAATGGTTTGTTTAGATTATCTAGTTGTTCACAATCTAACTGAAGGTTCTTTAAATAGTTGTTTATGCTTTTTGCTGTTAGTTGAGTTGTTTGTTTGTCATTTTCTAGATTACATAATGCATTATAGTATTCTGCAAATGCTTTTGATATATCTGTTGAGTGTTCTTGTCTTTCTCTTTTATAATTTTGAATTAGTGCAATGCTTGATTTGGCTTTTTGCTCTTTGATTCTCCTTGTCATGAGTTTTGTTGGTTTATTATTAGAAAAATAGTGATTAATTTTTCATATTCCTGATACATGTATCGTATTTGTCTGATAAATGAGCTTTAAGTTATTTTCTTAACATTATGATTTTTTTTTGTGAAGGTCTGTTGAAGGGATAGTAAGTTCTTGATGGACTTTTAATGCGTTTTTTATTTGTTTTGCAATTTCCACAATTTTTTCCCTTTTTTTTTCTCTGCTATCTTGATGAGATCTGAATTAATATCTCTCTCATACTGGCCTTACAGGTACTTCAGATTGTATGTGGTGATAAATTATTTGATGGATTTTCTTTAAAATAATTTTCAAATGCCTCTTCAATTTCCTTTTTATACTGAGGGTGTTGAATTTCATAATTATTGCATTTCCATATTCTAGAATTTTTAATAGCGTTTCTCGATTCGATCTCAAATTTCAGTGGGGCGTGATCCAACCAAGTGATTGCACCAATTTCTACAGATTGGTATTAAGAGGTCAATCCTTGAAAAGCGTTTATGCCTACTAGAATAAAATGTATACTATTCGGACGTTGATCTTAAACACCTAAAGGTGTCATAAAGGTATTTTTTGTGTAGCCATTTATTTAAATTAGATTTTGAGATTCTTATTGTCGAAGATGAGTCTATACTCTCATCTGGAACTCCATTGAAATCTCAAATTATTAATATTTCCTGTTTGGATTTCTTTCAATTTTCCTATTACTTTGTTTAAGAATGTAGTCTGACCTTTGGTGCATAAATATTGGTTATAGTGTACAATGTATTGTCAATTGTACACACCAAAATTATGAACCTGCTTTCATTATCAATTATTTGGTCTATGATTTGAAAATGTATAGTATTTTTTGTAATCATCATGACTCCTGCTTTTTTTTTAGTTGTTACATGTTACAATTACATTTCCCAGGGAATGCATTTGTATTGGTGGAAAGCAATGCTAAGGTTGAAAAATGCATCAAAAATCCTACGTGTGAACATAGCCAAAGTGGTGGAGGTACATTTTGGGGGGTCTTTATTTTGCCTTACATACAAATTATTATCCTAGAAAGGATGTCCCTTAACATATTTCCCAGGAAAATCCATTTTGTTTTTGTATGTTTTAGTGTGCGCTTGTAAGAGTGGCGTCACTCTGACAACATTGGTCACAGCTGTGACCTAGGAGTCAAAAATGCTTCCAGGAGTCTTCCGCTATGATGATACCATGTCATTTGAGCACTGTTCTCATCAATTTCTGACATTTTTACACCCTAAAAGGACCCCCGGGGGATCGCGGCAAAAATGCTCCAGTTTCCCATAGACTTAAATTAGGCTTGTTGCTCGGGTCGAGTACCCGAGTATTCCAATTTGCTTGACCCGAGCATCTGAGCATTTTAGTGCTAGCCATCACTATTCACCACAAGGTTGGGCTTGTGAGACCTCAAATGAATATAAATCCTAAAGATTGGGATTTATGATTCATTCATTATGGGGGAGCAGACTGTTCCTCCGACTTTAAAGTAAGTGGCATAGCTCAGCTCCCTGATAGTACCTTGCTTTTCTTGATTGGTGTGACTGCAGGGATCACAGGTGTCTGGAGAGGTGGGCTCAGACATCTAAGTGCATCTATTCCCCTGTGTTGCAGCATTCTCTTTGAGTGTGGGTGCTTTGATGTCCTATCTTCTCCTTTTTTCAGGCAGCTCTTATTAGGTGTTGGTAGCACTGGAATCAGGTCTTGGACAAGACCCTGGACAGGGCTTTCAGCCTTCCCTTTGTCCTGTAGGTCTCTCATGCCATAATGCACTTTACTCTCAGACAGAGGAAGTTTGCTGTAGGATGCAACTTTCTTGGGGGAATCTCTTTCTCCTTTGGGGTCTTTGGGGCCCATAGGCTGCATCTTTGTAGGCCAAGAGGGTTTATGAACATGGATGACCACTCATTTTCTTCAATAGTCTGCTTTGAAGAAGCTTTTTTAGCTTTTTCTCTGGGAGCTCAGTCTTACTGCTGCTGCATTGACTGAGTACAGACCATGCCCCCATATTCCTCCCTTTTGAGCTGTAGCTGGATACATGTTTTGCTTATACTAATTTTTGTACCTGAGAAACAGCCCAAAGACACTTCCGTGCACCACACCCTTTGAAGATCCTTGCACTGGTGAGCTGATGTGAACTTTTTTCTTTGCTTCTGTTTATGCTCAAATCAACTTGAGCTTAAGTGAATTCACCTCAAATTTTACGAAAGTTTGGATTCTTTTGAATATGATTTCTTGTGATTCACTTAATGTAAATTTAGTATTAGTGTCCACAATATGGTATCTATCTCTCCTAAGCTCCCCTATATGTTTTAAGAATATAGAATTTAGGACATGGTCATGTTGTCATAAAAGTATAAAAGTTCTCACATTAGCAAACAGTTAATGTTGTCGTGTGTGGCGTATGGTGTATTATTGCCCAAACTAATGAATAATTTGCAAGCAATGCACTTACCACAATGCTACATACTCTTGGACTTCTTGAGTTTTTGAAGTCCAAGAGTATGTAGCTCACCAGACATACTCTTGGACTTCAGTCTGTTCAATATATAAAGACAAGATTAAAGAATCTGTTCTAGAGAATAAATTTGGCTACTTCACCACATTCTCCAAATAAATTTTACATACAGTAAATAAATTCATGAACATTTCAATCCTGGAAAGGAGAGTGAAAGAAAATGCTGAAAAGTATGAAGAAGCTTGCTGGGCCATGCAAATGCAAAACAAGAGCATGCTCATTGATGATTCACTAGTTTAGCAAGTCATGCTGCCCTAGTTTACGTTGTATTTTAATAAACCAACAGAAGATTAACCAAAGCAACTTTGCTGTGTCTATCTCTGAGAGCAGCTGAAAGAGCCAATCTGTCCACAATGCATATGGCAGACAGTTATGTCAGCAGCAGGCAAAAAACACATCTCAACTTTGTACTGCCTAGACATTACAAACTCCATTGTGGGGGAAGCAGGAAAGTTAAGGTCTGAATGGATCCAGCTAACAATTATGTAAAACCACACACGCAGTTGATGTAGATGGCAAAAAAACATAATCAGACCGGGTAATGTACAGTAGTAATGAGTGCACAGAGGATTATATTGTATTCAAAAGATAGAATACATTACATGTCAATGCTGGCTGGGCATAGTTATGCTTACTGAACTTCAGCTGAGAGAGACTGCAGTATGCATGATCAACCAGGAGCACTGGAGCCACAGCAGAACAGTTTCAATTGCACCTGGAGGGTAAATTGAACCTGGAGAGGCATCCTTTGGGTGATGAATGATGTGTGCACAACAGGATAGATTTAAGAATAAGTTGTATTGGAACAAATTAATAAATATATGTTTATGTTCTACCAGATTGTGATTTTGGGAACAACTCTTTAATTATTAACTGTCAGCCAGTAGAAGTTGATTTGACTTGTCTTAACCCTCCGTCACATACAACTGATCTGACAGGCGCTTCTCTTTTACTTTCATTTCTCCTTCCTCACCAGATTGTGAGGAAACCCCCTTCCTCCAGGTAGTCTCCTGTCTCTTGAAGGTCTGTGAAACCTGATATCACAGTTGGATTTCAGAGCTTCAGGGGAGAGGAGATAGCTGCACAGATCTCTCAGGCTCATTGTATGTGAATACGTCACATTCAGTAAGGTTGGTATTTTATGTTTTTATTCATCACAATAGTTTATTTAGCTTGTTTTATGAATGTATAGCACAAAATGTGAGGATATTTCATAGAAATAAGGGAGATTTTATAAAAGAAAGTGTGCTGCTCAGGCATATACAGTAGTTCCCTAACATATTCCTTCTCTTGCTTCAGATTATCTGCTGAAATTGAGAGGAAAATGTACAATTTATCCAAACAACTTGATGTTGAGGAAGTAACAAACATGCTGTTAGATGATAGAGACCTCACACTGAATGAGGATTTAGGAGAGGAAAGTGAGATTGATTCTCATGATGAGGTGGAAGAATGTGTCCTGGATTCTGAAACAGAGCAAGATGGTGACAGTGGTGAGGATGAAGAAGTTGGATCATATTATATTGGAAAAGATAAAAATACTAAATGGAACAAGAAGCCATTCCAGAAAAAACGTAGGGAACCTTTAAACATTATTACTCACCTTCCTGCAGTAATAGGAACTGCACGTAATGCAAAAACTGCAGTTGAATGCTGGAACAGTATATTTACAGATGACGTTCTGGACTCTATTGTCACATATACCAACCAATATATAGACATTATAAAGGACAAGTACATCTGCAACAGAACCATCAAGCCCACAGATGAAATAGAACTGCGTGCTTTTTTTGGATTACTGTACCTTGCAGGAGCTTATAGGGCAAATAGACAAAGTTTGGAGGAACTTTGGGGTAAAGATGGGGATGGAGTTGAAAAATTTAGCCTTGTTATGTCCATAAACAGATTCAAGATTCTAATTCGTTGCCTTCGGTTTGACGACAGAACTACCTGAACCGAACGCAAAACACATGACCGACTTGCTCCAATTCGTGATATATTTCAAAGATTTGTTGTAAACTGTAAACAAAGTTATTACCCTGGAGAGAATCTCACTAATGATGAAATGCTCCCTGGTTTTCGTGGTAGATGTGCCTTTCGTCAATATATTCCATCAAAGCCAAACAAATATGGAATAAAAATTTATGCCCTTGTTGATGCCAGTAAGACCTACACTTACAACCTGGAAGTTTATGCAAGAAAACAACCAGAAGGTCCTTACTGTGTGAGCAACAAACCCATTGATGTTGTAAAAAGACTGGCTGAACCCTTATTTGGATCGGGTCGCAATATTAGAGCTGACAATTGGTTTACAAGTTGTGATCTGATTGATTATCTGAAAATTCAGAAGCTGTCATATGTGGGAACTGTAAGAAAAAACAAAAGGGAATTGCCGCCACAGTTTGTAAGTGTGAAAGAGAGACAACAGTACAGCAGTATGTTTGCATTCCATAATGGAAAGGCTTTAGTTTCCTATGTACCACATGCCAAAAAAATCGTACTTCTTCTATCAACACTTCATGATGATGCTGTCATCGATCCTGGGACTGGGGCAGAAAAAAACCCGGAGATAATTACGTTTTACAATGCCACCAAAGGGGGTGTGGATACAGCAGATCAGATGTGCTCCACTTTCAACGTCAGCAGAAACATCAAACGCTGGCCAATGGTCATATTTTTTGCTATGTTGAATTTGGGTGGTATAAATTCACAAGTAATTTATCTTGAAAACAAGCTTGAACCACTCCATAGACGATTGTATCTGAAAAAATTGGCCCATGAACTAGTACTTGGAGAGCTACGCAGGAGAAGCATGAAAACAATCGGTATCCCCTCTCGCCTTCAAGTTCAGCTCAAAAGGTTCCGCCCAGAAGATGATGGTGAAAAGTCACCATCTGCACCACCTCACAAAAGAAGGAGATGCACCACCTGCCAAACGGAAAGCGGAACCAGAAGGCTTTCAAATTATGAATGTCTCAAATGTCATAAAGCAATTTGCCTGACACATGCAAAAATGGTGTGTAATTCTTGCTATTTGCTCTTCAAGTGTGACTTTTCTGGGGAAACCTCAGCATCTACTTCTGACTGAATATGTTTTTAATAGTACTTAAGGTACCTTAAAATTAAGTTTGTGTTCAAAAATTTTCTTTGTACATTTTTTTGAGAGAGTCGAACTGGGGACTATTTGGCGGGAGTTTTGAAAAGTTTGTATTTCATAGTTATTAGTTTTATGTTAAGTAAATGGTTTTTTTTTGCAACTGATTATGTGTAGTCTCTTTTATTACATCCCTATGAAGGTCACTGATCCCTTTTAGAGCACTGAAATTGCAAACATTAGATATTATAGGTATTTTTCCAGCAGGCGCCTATCAGGCACATTGTATGTGAACTCGTTAGTCCGAATATTGTATGTGACGGCGGGTTAAGGTACCTTCACACATAACGATATCGTTAACGATATCGTTGCTTTTTGTGACGTAGCAACGATATCGTTAAGGAAACCGTTATGTGTGACAGCGACCAACGATCAGGCCCCTGCTGGGAGATCGTTGGTCGCTGAACAAAGTCCAGAACTTTATTTCGTCGCTGGATCTCCCGTGGACATCGCTGGATCGGCGTGTGTGACACCGATCCAGCGATGTCTTCACTGGTAACCAGGGTAAACATCGGGTAACTAAGCGCAGGGCCACGCCTCTGCACTCCTCCTGCACTGGCTGTGAGCGTCGGTCAGCCGGAAAGCAGAGCGGTGACGTCACCGCTCTGCTTTCCGGCCGCTGTGCTCACAGCCAGTACAGGAGGAGTGCAGAGAAGCAGAGCGCCGGGAACAGACAGCGGTAGGTAAGTATGTAGTGTTTGTTTTTTTTTACTTTTACGCTGGTAACCAGGGTAAACATCGGGTTACTAAGCGCGGCCCTGCGCTTAGTAACCCGATGTTTACCCTGGTTACCCGGGGACCTCGGGATCGTTGGTCGCTGGAGAGCTGTCTGTGTGACAGCTCTCCAGCGACCAAACAGCGACGCTGCAGCGATCCGGATCGTTGTCGGCATCGCTGCAGCGTCGCTTAATGTGAAGGGGCCTTTAGACTCGAGACACTATCTGTCCAGGGTATTATATGCTGTAGTTGCAAATTACAGAATTTCATTTACTAATATTATGACTAGTGATGAGCGAATATGCTCGTTACTTGAGATTTCCCGAGCACGCTCAGGTGTCTTCCGAGTATTTTTTAGTGCTCAGAGTTTTAGTTTTTATTGCCGCAGCTGAATGATTTACATCTGTTAGCCAGCATAAGTACATGTGGGGGTTGCCTGGTTGCTAGGGAATTTCCACATGTACTTATGCTGTAAATCCTTCAGCTGCGGCAATAAAAACTAAAACTTTGAGCACTAAAAAATACTCCGAGTACACCCGAGCGTGCTCGGGAAATCTCGAGTAACAAGTATATTCGCTCATCACTAATTATGACATGAAATATATGCTTGTAGTTCAAAATAAATCATCAAACTAAGAAGAAAGCTGGTGTTACAGTTCTTTACGGATATTATAATAAGAGCAGTACATGACTTGTATATAGTGTGCAGCCTCGTTCCAGCCTTTTAAACATCATTCAGTGTTTAAGCATTGTCATAATTATCAGAAATCCAACGGGCTGTTATGTTTTCCATTTCGCTGTCACAAGGGATAAGGTTTGGCAAGATCTTTTCAGACTGTTGACTTCCTTATTTCCATTAGGGAAACTCAGGGGAATGGTAATATATGGTTCATGCCAACCACAAAAGTTAAAGATTCTAGTTTTGTAGGTCATGGGAGCTCACTCTCGGATTTGACTTCTGTTACAGTGACAATCTCAGCACTATAGGTATCTTTACAAGAAAAGTTGTAGGACTTTTTTAGTATATTTACAGTTTGTACAGAAAGTTTTCAGATCCCTTTAAATTTTTCACTCTGTTTCATTTTTAATAAATTTGCAAAAATTACTACATTTCTGTTTTTTTTTCAGGCAAGATGGGGTGCAGGGTGTACATTAATGAGAAAAAAATGAACTTTTTTGAATTTACCAAATGGCTGCAATGAAACAAAGAGTGAAAAATTTAAAGGGGTTTGAATAATTTCCCTACCTACTGTACAAATTCTGCAGCTCTCAAAGCTCTGCTGCATGGCAACATTGTCTGTCTGTGAGGTAGAAGCTGAAGATGTGTTTGTTATAACCACCCACAGCTCTGCAGTGAGATTAGTAGAGCAGAAAACGGCCATTACACATCACACTAACTCACCTTTTATTTAAAATAGGCTCTAAAATCAGAATCTAATGCAAATCAGTGTCCAGCCGATAGCCCAAAATAGCTCATTTGCATTAAAAAAATGTGCATTTCTCTGAAACAAAACATCAGATGGCAGATATAAAGGAACCATTTTATTCAGCTTCCTATGACCTACGTTCCTATATAAATGGCTTACGAGTGTTGACCCCACTGACAGATTACCTGCCAGTTATGCTGTTTTTCTCTGCTCTGGTCTAATCTACAGTTATCTTCTATGGTTCAGTCTGATGCATTCTTGGCATCTTCAAATCCTCCGTGCTTAACCAATCATCAAAACGTCATGATGTGGGAATGCAATGATAAACATTGCTCTGGCATCATGTCCGTGCATGAGACCTGGTCACTGGAGTGGAGAGGGGCTGAACAGCTCGACGGGTGAGGGCTGGAACAAGCTGAATATCATTATTATTATTATAATTTTTTTACCTATTTTTATTATGCTCTTGGGTCTGGAAACACTTTAGAGCATGATAAGTCATATTTGATTCACCGCAAATAAATATACAAATTGAATTTCCAGGCCACATTTTAGCAGTTTCATTCATTTTTCAGTAGAAACTATGGCTCATTTATAGAAAGTATACCTGCAAGGAAATATAGTCAGAGTAAATTTTTAAATAATTATTCTTCGTAGTGACTTCCTTCCAGTTTTAGTCTGCACTCTTTTACCTGCATGAGGACCAGTGTATCTACAATGAAGGCATAATAAACTAGCCTGGACATGTTAGAGCTTCTGTTCTAGGCTTTATTCACAGAGGACATAGCATTCTGCGGCCAGCTGCAAAGACTATATTCAGTATTTATTAAAAAGTATTGCAACATCTTAAAGAAACCATCAGTTTATGTAGTAATGGGAAAATGCTTCCTGGTTGGCTGATCTCCCTGCAGTCACTATAATGAATCCCTTTAAACTTAATGACTGGATATTTTTTAGATAATTCCACTCATACTAATAGCTTTATATGAAACAACTATTATAGAAATGAGTTTTGCAAACAAAATACCAAGAATTATATCTCCAAGAGTGAAATTGTGTTTCCTACGAACGAATTTGCTATTGCATATGAGGAAAAGACGTATAATTATTATTATGATCTTTATTGCTATTATTGATTAATATATTTGTTCTTCCCAGAATTCCATTACCACAAACAAGTACCCACATAGTAATTACGACACGTCAGGACCTTGAAAATAATAATAAAACTGAAACGTTCTGATTCAGCCCCGGACAGACCAGATCACTGCGTATTTCTGAGCAAAGGACATGTTTGCAGTGTGTAGGTCACAGCAAATACAAGGATCTCACCTTCTCTAGACAATGCTTTACTGCACGTTTTTGGAAAATAATTACAATTTACAATTTTAACCTTTACGAAATGTCATACAGCTTTGCAGCTCAATACGCTCCAAAGATATGTGTAGGCATCTTTATTTTCTAGCTGAATTGCCCTATGTGAAGACACGGAGCACTGTGACTTTCTCGATTACTTGCTGCACATTTTGATCTCCTTCAGTACGCTAGAGAACACTATTAATAATTTATTGCTATATTTTTGATAAATTACTTACTGTGCTAAGTATCTCAGTACAAGACCCGCCATACTATTTACAGCTTCAACATTATGGGACTCGGTTTCTAGTTTTGCACCCACAGGTTGAAACTTGATTATGATATAATTCTTTATAATGTGTTCTTTATAACCTGGCAATGTACAGTATGTACAGACCAGCAAATTGTGAGACAGACTTGATATATTTCCCACCTGCTTTTTTGAGTGTAATCAGAGTAAATTATTGCATTTTATGCTTAGAGAACTTCCATGGCTCTCACCTTGCTTAACTATCCACGGTACTCATATAGGTAATTTGCTAGTGTTGCATTACCTTTAGAGATGAGCAGATCTTTGGAAATTTGAACTAACTTTGCGGAAATTTCCCCAAAAATTTGCTCAACAGTAAACACATTTGCGCAAATCTTAATACCATAAGCTTGAAATTGCTTGGAAAATTTAGGAAAATTTACGTGGGAGGAGAAGAGAGCAAGAGAACCACGCCAACCATAATAGTTTACACTCTGCAGGGAAAGGAGAGAGGGCCCTGAACACCATAATATCTTACACTCTACAGGATAGAGAGGGAGGGCCCTGCTGAACATAAAAGCTTACACACTACATGAGAAAGAAAGAAAGAAAGAAAGAAAGAAAGAAAGAAAGAAAGAAAGAAAGAAAGAAAGAAAGAAAGAAAGAAAGAAAAAGAAAGAAAAAGAAAGAGAGGACCCTAGGATCATAAGCGCTTACACGTTTCAGGAGAGAGAGAGGAACTTGATGACTATAAAAGCTTACACTCTACAGGAGAAGAAAGAAGGGAACCTGCTGACCATATGAGCTTACACTTTGCAGGTGCACAGTGTCCATTTTAGATCATGATCAGATATCCGAGTCAAACATCGGAATAATGTCAGTTTTAGGCTAAATACCCTGTTTGAGAACTAACTTTGACATCTGAATCTGACATCTGACTTAGACAACTGACTTTGTCATCTGGTTCTGTCATTTGACTTTGACAACCAACTCTAATATGTGAGTTTGACATCTGACTTTGACAATTGACTATCATATGTGACTTTAACATCTGACTCTGACATCTTTCATTGATATCTGACTAATAAAAAGAGTCCAGTGTCTGCTACTAGGACTTGGACCTAAAATTGTATGTCTAGAAGTCAGTATGCTTATCAATGTGCTATCCACTCTGTGAATGAAACATGGGCATTCTATTTGGTTATGTAATTTATAGTGCAAACATGTGTCTGAAACTCATTGTGACTTTCACAAAGACCTCCTCCAAGTCAAACTCAAATCATGTTTGACTCTTACTTCACACATCAGATTGAAAATCAGAAATACTTATGGCTGACGATATTACTGAATGTTTAAAGCTTCAACCTTACATAGTTGAGCCTCTGGGTTCAAATCCCTCAAACAGAAAAACATTCTTTTTTACTTTTCAAAAATATGCTGACTTGCACACAAACTACAGTAGTGTTTTACTTTTAATATCTGACATTTTGATTGTAATCCTGGGACAATCCATGCGAAATCATATAGCCAAAAGAATTTGGGTGGGTGGAGTCACTAATTTACTATACATTGTAAGATGGCCGCCCGACAAGTCCCTGAGGGGAGATATGTGTCATTGCGACAATTAGCTGTGGTGATGTGAGCTCAGAGGTATGCTCCAGCACCTACATTCCTGAGAGAGTTATTTGGCCATTCAAGGGCTGGGTTTTAAGAGCGGTCAGAAGAGATGGGTGTGAATGACCTCTCACATATCCCAACCCAGGGGCATGTTTTGGCAGATAAAATGGAGGCCGAGTCTCTCATTCAGTGCCTGTGGCAGGAGGTGTGAATATCTCCAGTCTGTGTCCTCTAGCCATGTCCTTAGGGCACACATATATGCACTCCCGCCCTCTTAAAGGGCCAGAGCATGCACTTGCTATTTCCTCCCCAGCCAATAGCTGTGGGTCATTATGTATATATTGCTTCCTCCCCAGTTCGGAGGTGCCTGAGCAGCCTTCCTGTTTCACAGTCTAAGTTGTGTAAGGTTGCATACCAGTCCCCGCTGCACTCAACTGCAGACCCTGCTTGCTGCTCTCTAATGCAGATCCTGCCTGCTGCACTCAACTGCAGATCCTGCCTGCTGCACTCTAATGTAGATCCTGTCAGCTGCACTCTGATACCAACAGTGCCTGCTTCACTCTAATACTGACCTTGCCTGCTGCACTCAACTGCAGATCCTGCTGGCTGCACTCAAATACAGACTCTGGCTGCTGTATTCTACTTCTACTGTAGTGCAGACCAAAAACACCTGTTCCTCCTCATCCTTCTCCTTCTGTTCTAATGTTGCTTGAGAATATTGTCTGAGGCTAGGCTGTGTGGTATCAGCCAATGTTAAATCTTGCTCCATTGTCACCTGCTAGGCATTCAAAGCTTCCTCTTTGAGATTCTGCAGCAACTTTTTTAATAGACAGAGCAGCAGGCACATTATGCTGATAATCATCAGAGCTCACTACCTTGGTGCAGTACTCAAAGTTTTGAAGAACCTCATATAGTTTTGTGATCCACAAACACTCGGCAGATGTTGTGTGTGGCACTGTTACTCTGATGGGCATTGAGAAGCTGGAATTCAGACATTGCCCTCTGCTGCACACTAAGCTTTTCCAACATATGAAAAGTCAAATTCCAGTGTGGGGGCATGTCACAAATCAGTTGGTGACGAGGCAAATAAAAATGCTACTGCAGAACAGGGAGACCTGCAAAACCTGAGATGATTTTCAGAAATGGGTGCTGACTTGGCGCACCTTGGCAACTAGGTCCGACAAAAAAAATGTTGTTCAACCAAGTTCAGCACGGGGGTCATGCAAGGATTGTGTATCAATCTTGCCTTGTGCAGCGGTGTACTATGGAGGACAGAGAATGAACTCCAATCCAATATTGCAGCCAGCATGCAGCCAGCTGGTAAGGAAAGGGTGAATCAAACACCCAAAAACCCCGCCTCCATAGCTGAAGATTGTTCACTCCAAATTCAGGTGACAGTGTCCCTTTAAAGCCGCCAACAAGTTACCAAGTAACGCCCATTATCACACACAAGGATGTTCAGCAGGGAGAGCCACTGATTGGTCTGGTCTTTTATCACCTCCAACAACTCTGCTACATTGTGAACTTTATAATCTAAACAAATGAGCTTCAACAGATTGTGCTGCCACTTTGCCAAGGCAGTGCTGCAAAGTTCCAAGCTGGGGTGTGATGGGGAGGCTAGTTCAGCTGATGATGATGATGACTCTGAGGAGAGATAGGAACTTGCAAATGAGGAGACTGAAACCCTGATGGAAGTTGTGCCTATTATTCTTGGTGTGGGTAAGATGTGTGATGTCTCAGCCTCTGACTCTGTCCCAGACTCCACCAGGTTAACACAGTATGCCATCAGGGAAATGTAGCGTCCCTGTCCATAAAAACTTGTACACGTACTGTATCTGTGGTTAGGTGGACATTCCCTGTGACTGCATTGATCAGAGCATGGCTGATATTGTCTAGCACGTGCTTCTGTAATGTGGGGGTCGGCATAATGTGAAAAATAGTGGCAGATGAGAATAGAGGTTGCAGAGAAGACTCAGTTCCCACAAGCCAAAATGGCAATTTTGCCAGGGCTAGCAATATGGATATTTCTGCTTCCTGTTAAACTTCTAGGACAGGGACAACTGAACGCTGCACTGGGACAACCAACTAGATGTGGTTGCTGACGGTTGTGTGCGTGCAACCGCTGGTTCTGGGCAAGAGGTTTCAGTGCCTGCTTCCTGGACAGCACATTAAGAAGGCCATAACACAGGGGATGTGGCATTGGTTACAACCTCAGACACAGATTTTGTACCCAGGCATTCCACCCACCTACTGGGGTGCTCGGCTGCCATAGTGATTCTTCATTCTGGTGATGCTCAGGTTGGCAGTGTTCTTGCCTCTTCTCAGCTTGGTATTGCTCGATGCTGCAAATTACAGTTGTTTTATCTGAATGAATGTCAGAAAAAACTGCCATGCAGGGTAACAACACACCCTTGGCCAGTTATCTAGCCATGTGGGGGCACTCTGTGGAACAGCTAACCAAGTTCTCCCTCTGGTCAAACCACTACCTCTTCTTGCCTGTTTTCGTGATACAGATCAATTCATCTCTGCACTACTGTGCTCGCTTTGCATGCCACTATGCCAGGTTGGATCAGTGGCTTTATCATCGACCACGTTGTCTTCCAATTCCTTAATCTGTTACTCCTGCCGAGTTGCATTTTTAAGCTGATCTTATGGCAACTGTGCTTCTTCATTACCCTGAACCTTTTCGAAAATGAATTGATTTTCCCCAAAGTGGCTTTCTTCTTGCGATGGGTGCTCAAGTGTTTGTGCATCGCTGCACTCCACCTCCTCATTGCCCTCTTTAATGGTGCACAGTAGGAGGCCAAAATAATTACAAGGGAATGTAAACAGTTCCTTGGAGTGGCCTGCTTTAGGGTCAGATGTCTCCTGATACTCTTGATGGGGGGAAGAAAGAGGACCAGGTTGAGGATTGTGAGGCCCAGCCTCTGAGACTGTACCATGTGGAAGACTTGGTGGTGCTGTTTGTCAACACACTGGAGCTTTTGTCTGCTATCCAACCCACAACATCCTCACAATTGTCTTGGTAGGACAGTCTTGTAGCGTGCAGACTGAATTTTTACAGGAAGCTAGAATGCATTAAAGTCACCTTCTGATCTGTCACACGGCCTTGGCAGTCACCACTACATCCATGGCCCCTCTCCTTAACATCGCCCTTTCTCATATTGAATGCGTTATGAAAAAAAATTCCTGCCTTTATTTGTCACAAGTACCCTCAGAGGTTTTATGTACAAATTCATTATATATAGCAATGTGTGGGTAATTTTTGCTTAGCTTTCAGCTTTATTACACATGGCAACAGCAGACTGAGGTAAATTACTGGTAAATAGTAACGTTTGTGCATGTGAGCATGCTTTACGCCAGTTGCACAACTGCTAGATACATGTACTCTTTTTCACCAATAGCAGAGTAATTTTGGGAGGATATCGACTTTATTACATAGGCCAACATCAGACTCAGCTACATTATTGAATAGTGATGTTAGCGTATGTCAACAGGATTTACGCCAGTCACACAACTGCATTGTAGATGTATGCTATTTCACCAATAGCAGAGCAATTTTTTTTATATCTCCTCTATTACACATGTGTTATGAAAGGCAATTCAGTATCACAATGGACATGGAGGTCAGAGCACATACAGTGATCTGACAATAACCCAAATTAATAGAACGAGCTCTGAGACGTGGGAACTCTGCAGACCGCAATCCCTGATCCTCTCCAAACACAACTAGAGGCAGCCGTGGATTGCGCCTAACGCTACCTATGCAACTCGGCACAGCCTGAGAAACTAACTAGCCTGAAGATAGAAAAAATAAGCCTACCTTGCCTCAGAGAAATACCCCAAAGGAAAAGGCAGCCCCCCACATATAATGACTGTGAGTAAGATGAAAAGACAAACGTAGGGATGAAATAGATTCAGCAAAGTGAGGCCCGATATTCTAGACAGAACGAGGATAGGAAAGATAACTTTGCGGTCTACACAAAACCCTAAAGAAAACCACGCAAAGGGGCAAAAAGACCCTCCGTACCGAACTAACGGCACGGAGGTACACCCTTTGCGTCCCAGAGCTTCCAGCAAAACAAATAGACAAGCTGGACAGAAAAAATAGCAACAAATAGCAAAGAAGCACTTAGCTATTCAGAGCAGCAGGCCACAGGAATGATTCAGAGAAACACAAGTCCAACACTGGAACATTGACAGGAAGCATGAATCAAAGCATTAGGTGGGGTTAAGTAGAGAAGCACCTAACGACCTCACCAGATCACCTGAGGGAGGAAACTCAGAAGCAGCAGTACCAGTTTCCTCCACAAACGGAAGCTCCCAGAGAGAATCAGCCGAAGTACCACTTGTGACCACAGGAGGGAGCTCTGCCACAGAATTCACAACAGTACCCCCCCTTGAGGAGGGGTCACCGAACCCTCACCAGAGCCCCCAGGCTGACCAGGATGAGCCACATGAAAGGCACGAACAAGATCGGGAGCATGGACATCAGAGGCAAAAACCCAGGAATTATCCTCCTGAGCATAACCCTTCCATTTAACCAGATACTGGAGTTTCCGTCTTGAAACACGAGAATCCAAAATCTTCTCCACAATATACTCCAATTCCCCCTCCACCAAAACCGAGTGGGTCAACAGATGGAACCATAGGTGCCACGTATCTCCGCAACAATGACCTATGGAAGACGTTATGTATGAAAAAAGAATCTGGGAGGGTCAGACGAAAAGACACAGGATTAATAACCTCAGAAATCCTATAAGGACCAATGAAACGAGGTTTAAACTTCGGAGAGGAAACCTTCATAGGAATATGACGAGAAGATAACCAAACCAGATCCCCAACACGAAGTCGGGGACCCACACGGCGTCTGCGATTAGCGAAACGTTGAGCCTTCTCCTGGGACAAGGTCAAATTGTCCACTACATGAGTCCAAATCTGCTGCAACCTGTCCACCACAGTATCCACACCAGGACAGTCCGAAGACTCAACCTGTCCTGAAGAGAAACGAGGATGGAACCCAGAATTGCAGAAAAATGGCGAAACCAAGGTAGCCGAGCTGGCCCGATTATTAAGGGCGAACTCAGCCAAAGGCAAAAAGGACACCCAGTCATCCTGATCGGCAGAAACAAAGCATCTCAGATAGGTTTCCAAGGTCTGATTGGTTCGTTCGGTCTGGCCATTAGTCTGAGGATGAAAAGCCGAGGAAAAAGACAAGTCAATGACCATCCTACCACAAAAGGCTCGCCAAAACCTCGAAACAAACTGGGAACCTCTGTCAGAAACGATATTCTCTGGAATGCCATGCAAACGAACCACATGCTGGAAGAACAATGGCACCAAATCAGAGGAGGAAGGCAACTTGGACAAGGGTACCAGATGGACCATCTTAGAAAAGCGATCACAGACCACCCAAATGACTGACATCTTTTGAGAGACGGGAAGATCTGAAATAAAATCCATAGAGATATGTGTCCAAGGTCTCTTCGGGACCGGCAAGGGCAAAAGCAACCCACTGGCACGAGAACAGCAGGGCTTAGCCCGAGCACAAATCCCACAGGACTGCACAAAAGAACGCACATCCCGCGACAGAGACAGCCACCAAAAGAATCTAGCCACTAACTCTCTGGTACCAAAGATTCCAGGATGACCAGCCAACACCGAACAATGAACCTCAGAGATCACTTTATTTGTCCACCTATCCGGGACAAACAGTTTCTCCGCTGGACAACGATCAGGTTTATTAGCCTGAAATTTTTGCAGCACCCGCCGCAAATCAGGGGAGATGGCAGACACAATTACTCCTTCCTTGAGGATACCTGCCGGCTCAGATAAACCCGGAGAGTCGGGCACAAAACTCCTAGACAGAGCATCCGCCTTCACAGTTTTAGAGCCCGAAGGTACGAAATCACAAAGTCAAAACGGGCGAAAAACAGCGACCAACGAGCCTGTCTAGGATTTAAACGCTTAGCAGACTCGAGATAAGTCAGGTTCTTATGATCAGTCAATACCACCACGCGATGCTTAGCTCCTTCAAGCCAATGACGCCACTCCTCGAATGCCCACTTCATGGCCAGCAACTCTCGGTTGCCCACATCATAATTCCGCTCAGCAGGCGAAAACTTCCTGGAAAAAAAAGCGCATGGTTTCATCACTGAACAATCAGAACCTCTCTGCGACAAAACAGCCCCTGCTCCAATCTCAGAAGCATCAACCTTGACCTGGAACGGAAGAGAAACATCAGGTTGACACAACACAGGGGCAGAAGAAAAACGACGCTTCAACTCTTGAAAAGCTTCCACAGCAGCAGAAGACCAATTGACCAAATCAGCACCCTTCTTGGTCAAATCGGTCAATGGTTTGGCAATACTAGAAAAATTGCAGATGAAGCGACGATAAAAATTAGCAAAGCCCAGGAACTTTTGCAGACTTTTCAGAGATGTCGGCTGAGTCCAATCATGGATGGCTTGGACCTTAACAGGATCCATCTCGATAGTAGAAGGGGAAAAGATGAACCCCAAAAATGAAACCTTCTGCACACCAAAGAGACACTTTGATCCCTTCACAAACAAAGAGTTAGCACGCAGGACCTGAAAAACCGTTCTGACCTGTTTCACATGAGACTCCCAATCATCCGAGAAGATCAAAATGTCATCCAAGTACACAATCAGGAATTTATCCAGGTACTCTCGGAAGATGTCATGCATAAAGGACTGAAACACTGATGGAGCATTGGCAAGTCCGAATGGCATCACTAGATACTCAAAATGACCCTCGGGCGTATTAAATGCAGTTTTCCATTCATCGCCTCGCCTGATTCGCACCAGATTATACGCACCATGAAAATCAATCTTGGTGAACCAACTAGCCCCCTTAATCCGAGCAAACAAATCAGATAACAAAGGCAAGGGGTACTGAAATTTAACAGTGATCTTATTAAGAAGGCGATAATCTATACAAGGTCTTAGCGAACCATCCTTTTTGGCTACAAAAAAGAACCCTGCTCCTAATGGCGACGATGACGGGCGAATATGCCCCTTCTCCAGGGATTCCTTCACATAACTGCGCATAGCGGTGTGCTCAGGCACGGATAAAATAAACAGTCGACATTTTGGGAATTTACCACCAGGAATCAAATTGATAGCACAATCACAATCCCTATGCGGAGGTAGGGCATCGGACTTGGGCTCATCAAATACATCCCGGTAATCAGACAAGAACTCTGGAACCTCAGAAGGGGTGGATGACGAAATTGACAAAAATGGAACATCACCATGTACCCCCTGACAACCCCAGCTGGACACCGACATGGATTTCCAATCCAATACTGGATTATGGGCTTGTAGCCATGGCAACCCCAACACGACCACATCATGCAGATTATGCAACACCAGAAAGCGAATATCCTCCTGATGTGCAGGAGCCATGCACATGGTCAGCTGGGTCCAGTATTGAGGCTTATTCTTGGCCAAAGGCGTAGCATCAATACCTCTCAATGGAATAGGACACTGCAAGGGCTCCAAGAAAAACCCACAACGCTTAGCATATTCCAAGTCCATCAAATTCAGAGCAGCGCCTGAATCCACAAACGCCATGACAGAATATGATGACAAAGAGCAGATCAAGGTAACGGACAGAAGAAATTTTGACTGTACCGTACCAATGGTGGCAGACCTAGCGAACCGCTTAGTGCGCGTAGGACAATCAGAGATGGCATGAGTGAAATCACCACAGTAGAAACACAGCCCATTCAGACGTCTGTGTTCTTGCCGTTCAACTTTGGTCAAAGTCCTATCGCACTGCATAGGCTCAGGTTTAAGCTCAGGTAATACCGCCAAATCGTGCACAGATTTACGCTCACGCAAGCGTCGACCGATCTGAATAGCCAAAGACATAGACTCATTCAAACCAGCAGGCATAGGAAATCCCACCATGACATCCTTAAGGGCTTCAGAGAGACCCTTTCTGAACATAGCTGCCAGCGCAGATTCATTCCATTGAGTGAGCACTGACCATTTTCTAAATTTCTGGCAATATACCTCTATCTCATCCTGACCCTGACAAAGAGCCAGCAAATTCTTTTCTGCCTGATCCACTGAATTAGGCTCATCGTACAGCAATCCGAGCGCCAGGAAAAACGCATTGATATTACTCAATGCAGGATCTCCTGGCGCAAGAGAAAATGCCCAGTCCTGAGGGTCGCCGCGCAAAAAAGAAATAATAATCAAAACCTGTTGAACTGGATCACCAGAGGAACGAGGTTTCAAGGCCAGAAATAACTTACAATTATTTTTGAAACTCAGAAACTTAGTTCTATCTCCAAAAAACAAATCAGGAATAGGAATTCTTGGTTCTAACATAGATTTCTGATCAATAGTGTCTTGAATCTTTTGTACTCTTGCCGAGAGCTGATCCACAAATGAAGACAGACTTCTAATGTCCATCGCTACACCTGTGTACTGAACCACCCAAATGTCTAGGGGAAAAAAAAAGACAAAACACAAAGCCAAGAAAAAAAAATGGTCTCAGAACTTCTCTTTTCCCTCTATTGAGAATCATTAGTACTTTTGGCTTCCTGTACTGTTATGAAAGGCAATTCAGTATCACAATGGACATGGAGGTCAGAGCACATACAGTGATCTGACAATAACCCAAAATAATAGAACGAGCTCTGAGACGTGGGAACTCTGCAGACCGCAATCCCTGATCCTCTCCAAACACAACTAGAGGCAGCCGTGGATTGCGCCTAACGCTACCTATGCAACTCGGCACAGCCTGAGAAACTAACTAGCCTGAAGATAGAAAAAATAAGCCTACCTTGCCTCAGAGAAATACCCCAAAGGAAAAGGCAGCCCCCCACATATAATGACTGTGAGTAAGATGAAAAGACAAACGTAGGGATGAAATAGATTCAGCAAAGTGAGGCCCGATATTCTAGACAGAACGAGGATAGGAAAGATAACTTTGCGGTCTACACAAAACCCTAAAGAAAACCACGCAAAGGGGCAAAAAGACCCTCCGTACCGAACTAACGGCACGGAGGTACACCCTTTGCGTCCCAGAGCTTCCAGCAAAACAAATAGACAAGCTGGACAGAAAAAATAGCAACAAATAGCAAAGAAGCACTTAGCTATGCAGAGCAGCAGGCCACAGGAATGATCCAGAGAAACACAAGTCCAACACTGGAACATTGACAGGAAGCATGAATCAAAGCATTAGGTGGGGTTAAGTAGAGAGGCACCTAACGACCTCACCAGATCACCTGAGGAAGGAAGCTCAGAAGCAGCAGTACCAGTTTCCTCCACAAACGGAAGCTCCCAGAGAGAATCAGCCGAAGTACCACTTGTGACCACAGGAGGGAGCTCTGCCATAGAATTCACAACACACATGCCAACAGCAGACTCAGGTAAATTACTGGCAAATAGTGACATTTGCGTATGTCAGCAGGCTTTAGCCAGTCACATAACTGCTAGATAAATGTATGCTATTTCACCAATAGCATAGCAATTTATTTTACATCACCTTTATTATACACGCCAACAGCAGAATCAGGTAAATTACTCTTAAATAGTGATGTTTGCATATGTGGGCAGGTTTTTCACCAGTCGCACAAATGCTAGATAAATGTACGCTATTTCAGCAATACGTGAAGAATATTATTTAGCTCTTACAAAAGCTGTTTGTATATGCTGGTACTAAGGAATATTTATTAGTTTTATAAAAGCTCTTTGGTATATGCTGGTACTAAGGAATATTTATTAGCTTTATAAAAGCTCTTTGGTATATGCTGGTACTGAGGAATATTATTTAGCTCTTAAAAAAGCTGTTAGTATATACTGGTACTGAGGAACACTATTTAGCTCTAAAAAAAGTTTTTTCAATATATGCCGGCACTGCAGAATATTATTTAGCTCTAAAATAGCTGATTAATATATGCTGGTACTGATGAAAATTATTTAGCTCTAAAAAAGCTGTTACTGGATAGTCCTCTATCTCCCTACTACAAAATCTGCTCCTACACTATACACAATGCAACTTAGCAGAGATCTGCAGCTTGTACTTGCAATGCTATCACCCTACCTGCCTTTCCCTCTCCCTGGTATTAAAAATATATTCCAATGCTATCTAACCCTAAAAGAGAACTAATCTTCACTCTAAGTATTCTTAAAAGAGTTTTCTGGAATTAGAAACTCTCCATAAGATCCTTTCTCTCTCCCTACGCTGACACTAAGCTCTCACTACGCTGCTTCCACATGCAATGTGTGCAAGATGGCACCGGTAGGGCATAAATATACCCCTATGATGCTATAAGGCCAGCCAATCACAGTAATGCCACATCAAAGATGGCAAAGCCATTACTGTGATTGGAAAGCAAGCCATGTTTGACTCTTTATTCGCAGTCAATTAACATGCTGGGCAGGTCATTCAAATAAACAGAGGTGACTTGCTAATTACTCGCCGAATAACAAATATCCTGAATAGCGTACTATTCGTGCAAGTAACAAGTAGTGCCAAATGTATTCACTCATCACTGATAGATAGATAATGTGTAGATAATAGATAGATAGCTAATGTGTATACAATAGATAAAGAGATAGATAGATAAAAAGCCGGAAATTCAGCAGCTGCATACAGTAAAATCACAGCAGGAACTGGCAAGATATAATAGATGGATTACATACAGTATATACACATAGAATAGATAGTTATACAGATGTACGTGACATATATAATTAGTACAGTGTGTGGGCAGCTTACTGTACATGCATTTAATTATTGAAAGATTATTTTTCTGACAAAATAAATGGCATGGACTTAAAGCTGATGGCTGGGGCAGATGTTTATAGCCTGAGAAGGGGCTAATACCCATGGAGCTTTGCATGCTATTAATGTAAGCTCATAACTGTGCACTAAACCTTTACTGGCTATTAAAATGGAGATGTTCGTGGTGCCATCAGAAAGGTCCTAGGAGTTCACAGCCAATTAGCTCACTTCAACTAATTGACATCAGCGCGAGCGCGGTGAGAGCATTTCTAACAGAGCTCATGCTGACGTCAGTTAGGTGTAGTAAGTTCATTGGAAGTAAACTCCCAGGACCTTTCTGATAGCACTGCGAGCATGAGAACTTTCTCCCACTCACAATGACATTAGACAGATTATAGGAGTTCTCCATGGGACACTGAGCAGTGTGTGTGTCTCCTGCTGTATTATCGCATCATGCAGCCTACCATCTAGATGTAGCAGAGCTAGACCCGTTGTGGGACAAATGGATTATCATCTTCTCTGCGGAAAGTTGAGGAATATTGTTTGTTATGCTATTCCTTTTGCAGCTGACAATGTCATCACTGGAATGGGCGATGTCATAAGCATAGTTTAATCAAGATTTATCAAAGGAGTCAGTGTCATTCTTTCAATTAAAGGACTTTATTCAGGATGTGTGTGTGCTTATACAATATGACTGTATGGGTTAGTAATGGGGGTGTCTTATTGATGCCTCCCCACTACTAACCTCTGGGCTTGATGTCACTTTACAATGCAAAGGTAACATCAACGCCCTCAACTATTACCCCACTTGCCATCGTTACAGAACAAGTGGGAAGAGCAAGGCTAAGTACCAGAATTGGCATATCTTAAAGATGCGCCTTTTCTGGGGTGGCTGAGAGCAGATGCTTTTAGACTGAGGAAAGGGCAATATCCATGGCCCCTTCCTAGGCTAATAATATTAGCCTGCAGCTGTGTGCCTAGCCTTTACTGGATATGAATTATAGGGGGATCCTAAGTCATTTTTTGGGCGTCCCCCATTTTAATAGCCAGTAAGGGCTAAGTATACAGCTGTGAGCTGATATTAATAGCCTGGTAATCTCCATGGGTATTACCCCTTTTCCAGCCTATAAACATCTGGCCTCAGCCATCAGCTTTCCCTCTGGTGGTCAAGAAAATTACGCGGCAGCCCACGCTATTTTTTTCAGAATAATAATCTTTCATTAATTAAATACATGTAGCACAAGCTGCACACACATTGTGCTGAAATCTATCTGAAAGAAATTAAGGAATAACTTAGTTACCAGGCTGTATATAAAAGGTTAGATGGTGATTCAAAATTCAAACTAGTATCCAAAATTAAATTTTTTGCAGGAGGCCCTTAAAAGAGGGATTATAGATCAGAATTTATATGACTATTTACTGGTGGAAAATCCAAGGACACTTGTCCTGTACACTATACCAAAAATACGTAAATCCCTAAAAAATCCACCCGGAAGGCCGATAGTGTCAGGTGTGGGCTTTGTATTTAGTAAAATTGAAATCTTTTTGGATAAATTTCTCCATCCATTGGCAAGGGAAGCAAATTCTTATATACAGGACATTTTTTAAAATAAATGACAAGATATTCATCTTGAGGGAGAGGTAATACATGCCTCCTTCAATGTAAAATCATTATATACAACAATTGATCACAGTAGAGGTATTAGAGCAGTGGAAAGGAAATTATTAAAACATGATATGATTAAGGAAGTTAAACAATTTGTCATCAATTTATTAAATATCATACTGACTATGAATTATTTTTTATTTGGGGATGAATTTAATTTACAATTGCGAGGAACAGCCATTGGGGCTAATATGGCACCGGCTTATGCCAACATTGTTATGGGCACCCTGGAGAAGGACTTTCTTTGTGTCCCACCACATCCACCATGTGCTGGAGTGGTGGCGATACATAGATGATGTCTTCCTCCTGTGGACAGGTACACAAGATGAACTAAACAGCTTTCATGATTTTTTGAATCATATAGATCCAACTATTAAATTTACCTTAGTTGCATCAAAACAGGAAATACAATTTTTGCATGTGAATGTCAAATAACAAGCTGGCACATTGAGTACAACCTTATTCATTAAACAAATGGATAGGAATGACATTCTTTTGTTCAATAGTTATCATCCAAGGAATACAGTTAGAGCAATACCATATAGTCAACTTATAAGAGTCAGAAGAAATGTAGATGAAAGGAAAATCTTGATGTTGTTTTAAATGGATTGGTTGAAAAATTTCAGATGAGAAGTTTTCCTAAAAGTCTCTTGGAGGTGCAAAAAATAAAGCATTGAAACCAAAAAGAAAATCATTGCTGAAAAACAGAAGGGTTAAAAAGCAGATAGATAGGGTGCCGATGGTGACAACGAATTCAGAAAAAAGGGAGGACTTAGCCAGCAAATGTAATAAAATAATTGGAGTACGCTATATAATTGTCTTCCTATTATACAGGAATTTAGGAAGCCTCCCCTTTTTTTCCTATAGGCAAAACAAGAATATTGGGGATCATTTTGTCCATTTGGATATTGGCTCTCTGAAAAAAAAGCACACAAACATACTTAACAGGCGCAATAAGAAAGGGATGTTACCCATGTTTATCATGCATTAATTGTCCCCTAATGTTGAAAGGTTCCACTTTTGTCCATCTCATAACAAATGTAAGCTATAACAGTGAACATTTTCTTACATGTAACTCAGATTTTGTTATATATTTGGTACAATGTCCTTGCTCCTTATGGTATGTCGGTGAGACTACGTGGGACTTTAAGACCAGAATTAACCACCACCGATATGCTATATGGAAAAAAAGACTGGACCTCTCAGTATCAAAGCACTTTGTTGAGAAGGGACAGAGTTCGCCTTTTAAAATGAAGGGAGCTGGAGTGAATTCACAGACTCAATATGCTTAAACCAATGGGGCTGAATGTAGATTTTAAAATAAATTCTATAATGTAGGAGGGATTGGATTTTCTCTGTTCTCTCTACCCACCTGTCAGCGGTATAATAGGGAATACAAGATCCTCAAGACATTTTTTAATACTTTATTCCATTTTTTTTTTACAGATCACTTTATTCACAAGTATCACAGATTAAGTGGACTCGCCTAAACTGTATAAGTGTTGTGGGATGTTATATTTCTTTAAGTTTTTCTGTAGAAAGAGATCTGTTATTTCATTATCATTAGCCAATAGATACAATGTGTGTGAGTTTTGCTTCTTATATTTTATATATAAAACTAGATGGTGGCCCGATTCTAACGCATCGGGTATTCTAGAATATGCATGTCCACTTAGTATATTGCACAGCCCACATAGTATATTGCCCAGCCACGTGGTATATTGCCCAGCCACGTAGTATATTGCCCAGTCACGTAGTATATTGCCCAGCCACGTAGTATATTTCATAGCCCACGTAGTATAATGCACAGCCACGTAGTATATTGCCCAGTCACGTAGTATATTGCCCAGCCACGTAGTATATTGCCCAGCCACGTAGTATATTGCACAGCCACGTAGTATATTGCCCAGTCACGTAGTATATTGCCCAGTGGCGTAGTATATTGCCCAGTGACATAGTATATTGCCCAGTGACGAAGTATATTGCCCAGTGACGTAGTATATTGCCCAGTCACGTAGTATATTGCACAGTCACGTAGTATATTGCCCAGTCACGTAGTATATTGCCCAGTCACATAGTATATTGCCCAGTCACGTAGTATACAGCACAGAGCCACATAGTATATTGCACAGCGACGTAGTATACAGCACAGAGCCACGTAGTATATTGCCCAGTCACGTAGTATATTGGCCAGTCACGTAGTATATTGCCCAGCTACGTAGTATATTTCCCAGCCACGTAAGTCACAGGTTAAAAAATAAAAAATAAACATATACTCACCTTCCGAGGGCCCCTTGTAGTTCGGTCACATGACTGTGACGTCATGGCAGGTCCTTCTCGCGCAGGTGCGTAGTGTTGTGAATTCTGTTGTCAAGCTCCCTCCTGTGGTCATGAATGGTACTTCGGCTGGTTCTGTCCATGGGCTTCCTCTGGTGGTTGTGAGTGGAGCTGCTGCTTCTGAGTTTCCTTCCACAGGTGACGAGGTTAATTCGTTAGCTGGCTGCTCTATTTAACTCCACTTAGATCATTGCTCCATGCCACCTGTCAATGTTCCAGTACTGGTCTTGTTCTCTCCTGGATCGTTCTTGTGACCTGTCTTCCCAGCAGAAGCTAAGTTCCTGCTTGCTTTTCTCTGGTTTGCTATTTTTCTGTCCAGCTTGCGATTTTGATTTTGTCTTGCTTGCTGGAGGCTCTGGGACGCAGAGGGAGCGCCTCCGCACCGTGAGTCGGTGCGGAGGGTCTTTTTGCGCCCTCTGCGTGGTCTTTTTGTAGTTTTTTGTGCTGACCGCAAAGTTACCTTTCCTATCCTTTGTCTGTTCAGTAAGTCGGGCCTCACTTTGCTAAATCTATTTCATCTCTGTGTTTGTAATTTTCATCTTTACTCACTGTTAGGGCTAGCGGAACGCACCAAATAATAAGACAGATAGAGTATGGTGCGTTCGCAGCCCGGGGTCCACCGTGCAGAGATGGAACCTGCTGCCAAGTAATGACGGACTATATGGCGGTACTCATAAGTATACACACGTGGGTTAAACTTCACCCAGCGTGAAGGAAGCGATCCTGTTGCGTCACAGGATCGCGGTACCGCACATAGAGCGCGAGCAAGTAGTCAGCGAACTCAACCCCAACTAGGATTGAAGTCCGATTAGACCCTTGCTGGCACAACACCACAACTGGGTGTGTAAGGAAGCTAAATAACTATATTAGGGCACAAGAGTGCATGTGGTGCCGCACTGACTAACGCCACGAACCACCCAGGCTTGGGTAAGGAAAGCACAGAGGAAGTGCACGGCGCCGTACTGGCGGTCACAGCAACTGGACGCTGTAATGTGTGATTCGTGCTGTAGGATAAGTCGGGCGCTAGATAGCAACGATACACCTTCTGCGAACAGGCATTCAATAGGGAAGGGGTATCCAAGGACGACTTGCACTCACAACAAACACATATATGCAAATGTACACTAGCGCATGGCCGTGCGGTCATGCGCAGTTTATATAGTTGCAGCACAGGAAGTGGCCACAGAAACTTTGCCCTTCCAAGACCTGCCAAGAGGACCAATGGAATGTGCTGCAGGGCCTGAGCACATGACCCTCGATCTCCAACGGGAGATCTTGCCCTGGGCATGCTCAGTGTGTGCAGACAAGGACTTAGTCCCAGAGAAGTCTGCTCGCTGCTGACCAGCACTGGCTTTAATGGCAGAAGCTGAAGAAGCAGCAGTAACTCTCTGTACAGAGTGAGACTGAGCAAGACGCTGGGACCGACGTCCCTGCTGAGCAGACTCCGCTGCGGCTGGATAAGAATGGGAGACCGCAGCGGAGATGGCTAGAGATTCCCCCTGTGCAGAAGCGGGAACTCGAGACCTAACATTACCCCCCCTCCTAGAGCCCCCCCCCCTCCTTGGGCCTCGCTACGCTCGAAGGCAGCAATGAGCTGTGGGGCCCAAATGTTTTCAGCAGGCTCCCATGACCTGTCCTCTGGGCCATAACCCTTCCAATCCACCAGATAGAACTTTTTGCCGCGTACCACCTTGCACCCCAAAATAGCATTCACCTCGTAATCGTCCGTAGACGAACCCGATGTCCCGGCAGATGACTCGGAAAACCGGGACATGTATACGGGTTTCAAGAGGGACACATGAAAGGTGTCGGTGATACCCAAGCGTGGAGGAAGAGCCAAACGGTAGACCACAGGATTAACCTGTTCGAGAACCTTGAAGGGACCCAAGTAGCGAGGAGCAAACTTAGTGGACTCAACTCGCAGCCTGATGTTACGGGCGGAGAGCCACGCCAAGTCGCCAGGAGCAAAGGTCGGAGCGGGGCGCCGATGAACATCGGCGGAGGACCTCATTCTCTCCTTGGAGGCCCGAATGGCATCCTGCGTGCAGTCCCAAATGTCCCGTGCCTCCACAGCCCAGTCTGCCACCCTGGAGTCAGCAGAAGACACAGGCATGGGCACAGGAACACGCGGATGCTGGCCGTAATTTAGGAGGAATGGAGTCTGACCGGTGGAGTCGGCTACGGCATTGTTAAGTGCAAACTCTGCCCACGGTAGCAAGGATGCCCAGTCATCCTGCCTGGCAGAAACAAAATGTCGTAAATATGTGACCAAGGTCTGGTTGGCCCTCTCTACCAACCCATTCGTCTCAGGATGATATGCCGAAGAGAGATTCAACTCAATACTGAGAAGACGACAAAGCTCTCTCCAGAATCGAGACGCAAACTGGGGACCCCGGTCACTAACAATTTTGTCTGGCATACCGTGTAGGCGAAAGATATGCTTGACGAACAAGACAGCCAACGCCCGTGCAGAAGGTAGCCGTGGAAGAGGCACCAAGTGCACCATTTTGGAAAAATGGTCGGTGATCACCCAGATAATGGTGCAGTTACGAGACTTGGGTAAGCCCACCACAAAGTCCATCCCGACCATCTCCCAGGGCCTGTCCGCCACCGGCAGAGGATAAAGCAAACCAGCTGGCCGTTGCCGAGGAGTCTTGTTCTTGGCGCAAGAGACACACGCCCGAACATACTCTGCGACATCACGAGCCATATGCGGCCACCAGTATGTCCTCGCCAGTAACTCAGATGTCCTTTTGGTACCAAAATGTCCACCCACCCTGGACGAGTGTGCCCAAGAGAGAACCTCCGGTCGCAAACTGGATGGTACAAAAGTCTTGCCCGGAGGCACAGACTCTAGCGAAACCGAGGCCACAGTTCTCAAGCTCTCGGTGGGGACAATAAGCCGAGGCTCCTCCTCCGCAGATGACACAACGGAGTGAGAGAGAGCGTCGGCCCGAATGTTCTTCTCCCCAGAAAGAAAATGGAGGGTGAAATGAAACCGGGAGAAGAATAAGGACCATCTAGCCTGGCGAGAATTCAACCGCTGGGCTGTCTGCAGGTACACCAAATTTTTATGGTCTGTGAAGACTTGGAAGGGAAAACGTGCTCCCTCCAAGAGATGTCTCCACTCCGAGAAAGCCAACTTCATGGCTAGCAACTCCCTGTCCCCGATGGAATAATTCCTCTCTGCTGGTGAGAAGGTCTTGGAGAAAAAGAAGCAAGGATGCTTCCGACCTTGAGCATCCTTTTGGAAGAGGACTGCTCCAGCACCAACAGAAGAGGCATCCACCTCCATGATAAATGGCTTATCAACATCGGGGCGATGTAGGATGGGAGCGCTAGCGAAGTGTGACTTTATAGAGTTAAAGGCCTTGGAGACCTCCTCAGACCCCAATTTGGGATTCGCCCCCTTCTTGGTGAGGGCAACCAAGGGAGCTACCAAAGTTGAGAAGTGCGGAATGAACTGGCGATAATAATTAATGAACCCCATAAAGCGCTGCACCGCTTTAAGAGAATGGGGTTCCTGCCAGTCCATCACAGCCTGTAGTTTGGCAGGATCCATAGCCAATCCCTGGGCAGAGATGATGTAGCCTAGGAAAGGTAAGGACTCCTGCTCAAACATACACTTCTCCAACTTGGCATAGAGGGAGTTTGCCCGTAGGAGGTCGAAGACTTTGCAAACATCTCTCCGGTGGGAGTCAATATCTGGAGAGTAGATGAGAATATCATCCAGATAGACTACGACCGAGGTGGAAAGCATATCCCGGAAGATATCGTTCACAAAGTCTTGGAAAACAGCTGGGGCATTACAGAGCCCGAAGGGCATTACCAGATATTCATAGTGCCCATCCCTGGTGTTAAAAGCCGTCTTCCATTCGTCCCCCTCACGGATGCGAATCAGGTTGTAAGCACCCCGCAGATCTAGTTTAGTAAATACCCTTGCTCCCCGAAGCCTATCGAAGAGCTCAGATATCAAGGGCAAAGGATACTTATTTTTAACGGTGATGGCATTAAGACCCCTGTAGTCTATGCATGGACGCAATTCCCCATTCTTCTTCTGCACGAAGAAGAACCCTGCCCCAGCAGGTGACACTGACTTCCTAATGAATCCTCTTGCCAGATTTTCCTGGATGTACTGTGACATTGCCTCTGTCTCCGGGAGAGATAGTGGATAGACTCGACCCCGGGGAGGCTCAGCACCAGGCAAGAGATCAATAGAACAGTCATAGGGGCGATGGGGCGGAAGGATCTCCGCCGCCTTTTTGGAGAACACGTCTGCATAAGACCAATACTGCTTGGGGAGAGAGGAAAGATCTGCGGGTACCTCTGTAGTAGCAACCTGAACGCACTCCCTCTGACACCTACCCACACAAGATTCGCCCCATCCCAGGATTCTGCCAGAGGACCACTCGATATGAGGAGAGTGGTACCGTAGCCAAGGTATTCCCAACAGGACCTCATCAATTCCCTCAAGAATGACGAGCAGAGATATAATCTCCTGATGAGATGGCGACATGGACAGAGTAAAAGGGATGGTCTGGTGTGTTATCTGTGAGGGCAGTGTCGACCCATTCACCACTCGTACCGTTACTGGTTGAGCTAGCATAACCAGGGGTATTGCGTGACGTTGGGCGAAGGCAGAAGACATAAAATTGCCCTCCGCCCCAGAATCCACGCAGAGCTCTACCGAGTGGGAGAATGAGCCTATAGTAATTGTCCCCTTAAAGGACAATTTAGAGGCAAACGTCACCGTGCCTAGTGTACCTCCACCTACTACCACTAGACGCTGACGTTTCCTCGACCGCTGAGGACATCTGGTGGCTAGATGTCCTGACTGCTGGCAAACATGACAGACCTTGAGTGCACAAGCGGTCCGGGACTTAGATCCCGCTTGTGACACTTCCCTGGCCTCATGTGACTCAGGAACCAGGACCGGAGATTCCAGAGGTTTGGCGAAGGTAGGAGCCAGCCGAAACGTCTGCCTACACTGGGCTCGCTCTAACCTCCGCTCGTTAAAACGGAGGTCTATTCGAGTGGAGACAGTTATTAACTCCTCCAGTGTGGCAGGAATCTCCCTAGTGGCCAGAGCGTCCTTAACGTGGTCAGCCAGGCCCCTCCAAAATATGGGGATAAGAGCTTTATACGACCAATCCAGCTCAGAAGCTAAAGTGCGGAATTGGACGGCAAAATGACTGACCAAGGACTCACCCTGAGTTAATGCCAGCAGTTGGAGCGCAGTATCATGAGTGACTTGAGGTCCTAAAAAGACCTGTTTCAGAGTGCTCAGAAACAGCGGAGCACTCTGCACCACATGATCGCCACGTTCCCACAGCGGCGTAGCCCATTCCAACAACCTGTCCGACAAGAGAGACACTATAAATCCCACCTTAGCCCGCTCTGTGGGAAAACGTGCAGCCAGGAGCTCGAGGTGAATAGAGCACTGACTCACAAATCCCCTACAAAATTTGCTATCACCAGAAAATTTTTCTGGCAGCGGGAGGCGAGAAAATGTCGGAGCAGGGGTGGCAATGGACAGGGTTGCTGCAGCCACGCTAGCAGCCTGTACAGCAACTGCGGTAACATCCACAGCTGAGGTTGCGCTCTCAAGAGCCGCCAACCTACCCTCCAGCTGCTGGATATATCGCAAGGATTGCTGTTTGTCCGTCATTACTAGCCAGACCCTGGCGCTAGTGTAATGTTAGGGCTAGCGGAACGCACCAAATACTAAGACAGAGTATGGTGCGTTCGCAGCCCGAGGTCCACCGTGCAGAGATGGAACCTGCTGCCAAGTAATGACGGACTATATGGCGGTACTCATAAGTATACACACGTGGGTTAAACTTCACCCAGCGTGAAGGAAGCGATCCTGTTGCGTCACAGGATCGCGGTACCGCACATAGAGCGCGAGCAAGTAGTCAGCGAACTTAACCCCAACTAGGATTGAAGTCCGATTAGACCCTTGCTGGCACAACATCGCAACTGGGTGTGTAAGGAAGCTAAATAACTATATTAGGGCACAAGAGTGCATGCGGTGCCGCACTGACGAACGCCACTAACCACCCAGGCTTGGGTAAGGAAAGCACAGAGGAAGTGCACGGCGCCGTACTGGCGGTCACAGCAACTGGACGCTGTAATGTGTGATTCGTGCTGTAGGATAAGTCAGGCGCTAGATAGCAACCATACACCTTCCGCGAACAGGCATTCAATAGGGAAGGGGTATCCAAGGACGACTTGCACTCACAACAAACACACATATGCAAATGTACACTAGCGCATGGCCGTGCGGTCATGCGCAGTTTATATAGTTGCAGCACAGGAAGTGGCCACAGAAACTTTGCCCTTCCAAGACCTGCCAAGAGGACCAATGGAATGTGCTGCAGGGCCTGAGCACATGACCCTCGATCTCCAACGGGAGATCTTGCCCTGGGCATGCTCAGTGTGTGCAGACAAGGACTTAGTCCCAGAGAAGTCTGCTCGCTGCTGACCAGCACTGGCTTTAATGGCAGAAGCTGAAGAAGCAGCAGTAACTCTCTGTACAGAGTGAGACTGAGCAAGACGCTGGGACCGACGTCCCTGCTGAGCAGACTCTGCTGCCGTTGGATAAGAATGGGAGACCGCAGCGGAGATGGCTCGAGATTCCCCCTGTGCAGAAGCGGGAACTTGAGACCTAACACTCACAGTCATTATATATGTAGGGAGCTGCCTTTTCCTTTGGGGAATTTCTCTGAGGCAAGGTAGGCTTTATTTTTCTATCTCTAGGGCTAGCTAGTTTCTTAGGCTGTGTCGAGTTGCATAGGGAGCGTTAGGAGCAATCCACGGCTATTTCTAGTGTGTGTGATAGGATTAGGGATTGCGGTCAGCAGAGTTCCCACGTCTCAGAGCTCGTCCTATATTATTGTAACTATCAGGTCTTTCCGTGTGCTCTTAACCACCAGGTCCATAATTGTCCTAACCACCAGGTCATAACAGTACAGGTGGCCCAAAGTACTAATGCATCTCAATAGAGGGATAAGAGAAGTGCTGAGACCATTTTTTTTTCTTTGCAGTGTGTTTTGTCTCTCTTTTCCCCTTTACCTCTGGGTGGTTCAGGATACAGGTGTAGATATGGACATTCAAGGTCTGTCCTCTTGTATGAATAATCTCACTGCAAGGGTACAAAACATTCAAGATTTTGTGGTTCAGAATCCTATGTTAGAGCCTAGGATTCCAATTCCTGATTTGTTTTTTGGAGATAGATCTAAGTTTCTGAATTTCAAAAATAATTGTAAATTGTTTCTTGCTTTGAAACCTCGCTCCTCAGGTGACCCTGTTCAACAAATGAAAATCATTATTTCTTTGTTACGTGGCGATCCTCAAGACTGGGCATTTTCCCATGCGCCAGGAGATCCGGCATTGCGTGATGTTGATGCGTTTTTTCTGGCGCTCGGATTGCTTTATGATGAACCTAATTCAGTGGATCAGGCAGTGAAAATCTTGCTGGCTCTGTGTCAGGGTCAGGATGAAGCGGAGGTGTATTGTCAGAAGTTTAGGAAGTGGTCTGTACTCACTCAGTGGAATGAATGTGCCCTGGCAGCAATTTTCAGAAAGGGTCTCTCTGAAGCCCTTAAGGATGTCATGGTGGGATTTTCCATGCCTGCTGGTCTGAATGAGTCTATGTCTTTGGCCATTCAGATCGATCGACGCTTGCATGAGCTTAAAGCTGTGCACCATTTGGCGGTATTATCTGAGCATAGACCTGAGCCTATGCAATGTGATAGGACTTTGACCAGAGCTGAACGGCAAGAACACAGACGTCGGAATGGGCTGAGTTTTTACTGTGGTGACTCCACTTATGCTATCTCCGATTGTCCTAAGCGCACTAAGCGTTTCGCTAGGTCTGATTTGCTCTCTGTCGTCCTATTCTGTTATGGCATTTGTGGATTCAGGCGCTTCCCTGAATTTGATGGACTTGGAGTTTGCCAGGCGTTGTGGTTTTTTCTTGGAGCCCTTGCAGCATCCTATTCCATTGAGAAGAATTGATGCTACGCCTTTGGCCAAGAATAAGCCTCAGTACTGGACCCAATTGACCATGTGTATGGCTCCTGCACATCAGGAGGATATTCGCTTTTTGGTGTTGCATAATCTACATGATGTGGTCGTTTTGGGGTTGCCATGGCTAAAGGTCCATAATCCAGTATTGGATTGGAAATCTATGTCTGTATCCAGCTGGGATTGTCAGGGGGTACATGGTGATGTTCCATTTTTGTCTATTTCGTCATCCACCCCTTCTGAGGTTCCAGAGTTCTTGTCTGATTACCGGGATGTATTTGATGAGCCCAAATCCAGTGCCCTACCTCCTCATAGGGATTGCGATTGTGCTATCAATTTGATTCCTGGTAGTAAGTTTCCTAAGGGCCGACTGTTCAATTTATCTGTGCCAGAGCACGCCGCTATGCGGAGTTATGTAAAGGAATCCTTGGAGAAGGGTCATATTCGCCCCTCGTCGTCACCATTGGGAGCAGGGTTCTTTTTTGTGGCCAAGAAGGATGGTTCTTTGAGACCTTGTATTGATTACCGCCTTCTTAATAAGATCACAGTCAAATTTGAGTACCCTTTGCCGCTGCTGTCGGATTTATTTGCTCGGATTAAGGGGGCTAGTTGGTTCACCAAGATAGATCTTCGTGGTGCGTATAATCTTGTGCATATTAAACAGGGCGATGAATGGAAAACAGCATTTAATATGCCCGAGGGCCATTTTGAGTACCTGGTTATGCCATTCGGGCTTTCCAATGCTCCATCAGTATTTCAGTCCTTTATGCATGACATCTTCCGTGAGTACCTGGATAAATTCCTGATTGTATATTTGGATGATATTTTGGTCTTCTCGGATGATTGGGAGTCTCACGTGAAGCAGGTCAGAATGGTGTTCCAGGTTCTTCGTGCGAATTCTTTGTTTGTGAAGGGGTCAAAGTGTCTCTTTGGAGTTCAGAAGGTTTCATTTTTGGGTTTCATTTTTTCCCCTTCTACTATCGAGATGGACCCTTTTAAAGTCCAGGCCATTTATGATTGGACTCAGCCGACATCTGTGAAGAGTCTGCAAAAGTTCCTGGGCTTTGCTAATTTTTATCGTCGCTTCATCAGTAATTTTTCTAGTGTTGCTAAACCGTTGACTGATTTGACCAAGAAGGGTGCTGATGTGGTCAATTGGTCTTCTGCGGCTGTGGAGGCTTTTCAGGAGTTGAAGCGTCATTTTTCTTCTGCCCCTGTGTTGTGCCAGCCAGATGTTTCGCATCCATTTCAGGTCGAGGTTGATGCTTCTGAGATTGGAGCAGGGGCTGTTTTGTCTCAAAGAAGTTCTGATGGCTCGGTGATGAAACCGTGTGCCTTCTTTTCTAGAAAGTTCTCGCCTGCTGAGCGTAATTATGATGTTGGCAATCGAGAGTTGTTGGCCATGAAGTGGGCGTTCGAGGAGTGGCGACATTGGCTTGAAGGAGCTAAGCAACGCGTGGTGGTCTTGACGGATCACAAGAATTTGACTTATCTCGAGTCTGCCAAACGGTTGAATCCTAGACAGGCTCGTTGGTCGCTATTTTTCTCCCATTTTGATTTTGTGGTTTCGTACCTTCCAGGTTCTAAGAATGTGAAGGCTGATGCCCTGTCAAGGAGTTTTGTGCTCGACTCTCCGGGTGTTCCTGAGCCGGCGGGTATTCTCAAAGAGGGGGTAATTTTGTCTGCCATCTCCCCTGATTTGCGGCGGGTGCTGCAAAAATTTCAGGCTGATAGACCTGACCGTTGCCCAGCGGAGAAACTGTTTGTCCCTGATAAATGGACTAGTAGAGTTATCTCTGAGGTTCATTGTTCGGTGTTGGCTGGTCATCCTGGAATCTTTGGTACCAGAGATTTGGTGGCTAGATCCTTTTGGTGGCCGTCTTTGTCGCGGGATGTGCGTTCTTTTGTGCAGTCCTGTGGGACTTGTGCTCGGGCTAAGCCCTGCTGTTCTCTTGCCAGTGGGTTGCTTTTGCCCTTGCCGGTCCCGAAGAGGTCCTGGACGCATATCTCTATGGATTTTATTTTGGATCTCCCTGTCTCTCAAAAGATGTCGGTCATTTGGGTGGTTTGTGATCGCTTCTCTAAGATGGTTCATTTGGTACCCTTGTCTAAATTGCCTTCCTCCTCTGATTTGGTGCCATTGTTTTTCCAGCATGTGGTTCGTTTACATGGCATTCCGGAGAACATCGTTTCGGACAGAGTTTCCCAGTTTGTTTCGAGGTTTTGGCGAGCCTTTTGTGCTAGGATGGGCATTGATTTGTCTTTTTCCTCGGCTTTCCATCCTCAGACAAATAGCCAAACCGAACGAACTAATCAGACTTTGGAAACATATCCTAGATGCTTTGTTTCTGCTGATCAGGATGATTGGTTGTCCTTTTTGCCTTTGGCTGCGTTCGCCCTTAATAATTGGGCCAGCTCGGCTACTTTGGTTTCGCCGTTTTTCTGCAATTCTGGTTTCCATCCTCGTTTCTCTTCAGGGCAGGTTGAGTCTTCGGACTGTCCTGGTGTGGATACTGTGGTGGATAGGTTGCAGCAGATTTGGACTCATGTGGTGGACAATTTGACATTGTCCCAGGAGAAGGCTCAACGTTTCGCTAACCGCCGGCGCTGTGTGGGTCCCCGACTTCGTGTTGGGGATTTGGTTTGGTTGTCGTCTCGTTATGTTCCTATGAAGGTTTCCTCTCCTAAGTTTAAGCCTCGTTTCATTGGTCCGTATAAGATTTCTGAGGTTCTCAATCCTGTGTCGTTTCGTTTGACCCTTCCAGCTTCTTTTGCTATCCATAATGTATTCCATAGGTCATTGTTGCGGAGATACGTGGCGCCTGTGGTTCCATCCGTTGATCCTCCTGCCCCGGTGTTGGTTGAGGGGGAGTTGGATTATGTGGTGGAGAAGATTTTGGATTCTCATATTTCGAGACGGAAACTCCAGTACCTGGTCAAGTGGAAGGGTTATGGTAAGGAAGATAATTCCTGGGTCTTTGCCTCCGATGTTCATGCTGCCGATCTGGTTCGTGCCTTTCATTTGGCTCGTCCTGGTCTGCCTGGGGGCTCTGGTGAGGGTTCGGTGACCCCTCCTCAAGGGGGGGTACTGTTGTGAATTCTGTTGTCAAGCTCCCTCCTGTGGTCATGAATGGTACTTCGGCTGGTTCTGTCCATGGGCTTCCTCTGGTGGTTGTGAGTGGAGCTGCTGCTTCTGAGTTTCCTTCCACAGGTGACGAGGTTAATTCGTTAGCTGGCTGCTCTATTTAACTCCACTTAGATCATTGCTCCATGCCACCTGTCAATGTTCCAGTATTGGTCTTGTTCTCTCCTGGATCGTTCTTGTGACCTGTCTTCCCAGCAGAAGCTAAGTTCCTGCTTGCTTTTCTCTGGTTTGCTATTTTTCTGTCCAGCTTGCTATTTTGATTTTGTCTTGCTTGCTGGAAGCTCTGGGACGCAGAGGGAGCGCCTCCGCACCGTGAGTCGGTGCGGAGGGTCTTTTTGCGCCCTCTGCGTGGTCTTTTTGTAGTTTTTTGTGCGGACCGCAAAGTTACCTTTCCTATCCTCTGTCTGTTCAGTAAGTCGGGCCTCACTTTGCTAAATCTATTTCATCTCTGTGTTTGTAATTTTCATCTTTACTCACAGTCATTATATGTGGGGGGCTGCCTTTTCCTTTGGGGAATTTCTCTGAGGCAAGGTAGGCTTTATTTTTCTATCTCTAGGGCTAGCTAGTTTCTTAGGCTGTGTCGAGTTGCATAGGGAGCGTTAGGAGCAATCCACGGCTATTTCTAGTGTGTGTGATAGGATTAGGGATTGCGGTCAGCAGAGTTCCCACGTCTCAGAGCTCGTCCTATATTATTGTAACTATCAGGTCTTTCCGTGTGCTCTTAACCACCAGGACCATAATTGTCCTAACCACCAGGTCATAATAGCGTAGGAGCTGTGATGACATCACGGTCACATGACTGTGACGTCATGGCAGGTCCTTCTCCCATACCATCCTTGGCATCAGAACCTGCCGCTTGCATGGAGCGGTCACCGGAGCATCGCGAAAGGTGAGTATATAATGATTTTTTATTTTTTAAAATTATTTTTAACATTAGATGTTTTACTATTGACGCTGCATAGGCAGCATCAATAGTAAAAACTTGGTCACACAGGGTTAATAGCGGCGGTATTGGAGTGAGTTACCCACCGCATAACGCGGTCCGTTACCGCTGGCATTAACCTTGTGTGAGCGGTCACCGGAGGGGAGCATGGAGCGGGTGCCGGGCGCTGACTGCAGGGGAGGGACTAATTGGACTGTGGCCATCGCTGATTGATCGCGGCAGCCATGACAGGCAGCTGGCAAGACCAATCAGTGACTTGGATTCCATGACAGACAGAGGCCGCGACCAATGAATATCCGTGACAGACAGAAGGACAGACAGACAGAAAGACGGAAGTGACCCTTAGACAATTATATAGTAGATGGAGAACATAGGTCCATATACTGACAGGATGGAAAATACACCCATTATTACCTGGGTTGTCCATAGTCAGGGGTTCCGACCTGTGAGGGTTGGTATCCTTGTCTGGGACACCACTGGTCCCTCAAGGATCTCCCTCCCAAGAGATCTGCTCGGGGTCTGAGGTAAAGGTGATCCTCCTCATATGGATGTTCCTCAATTGAATTACCAAAATGCCCTGGTTTTCATATGAGGCACTTAATAACTATACCAGAGCAATTTTGCAAGGTCCATAATCTGATTTAGCCCAAAAAGAAACATTTTCAGTTGATTAGAACCGAAGGGCCAATGTATACCACATCCAAGATGGCGGCCACGATACTGCATTTGCACTGAGCACGTGCAAGGGCACTTTGACCTCAGAGCCCCCTGATTGGCTAATAGATGATGACACATACAGACATGTGCAGTAAGCATGTCAGAATGCTGAGAATGGCAAGGAAGGAAAGTTTTTTCTTTATCTTTTATCCTACAGCGGTTTGCAGCTGGGTGAGCCCCTTATCTAAATATATAACACATGATGTAATTCTAACAATTAAATATGAATGGCACTGTTATATGACGGATTTTATATGCAACTACTCTTTAATATTGCACTCACTATAAAAATCATGTTTAAAGGATATCACTAAAATGAAATGTTTATATGATGTATTATTATATATTTTTATAGTCTGTAAAATTCGGTAAAAGTTCATGAAAATAAAGTAGATAATAGATAGAGACATAGATAGATAGATAGATAGATAGATAGATAGATAGATAGATAGATAGATAGATAGAGCAAAAATTGGAACAGCACACATATAAAAGTACTATGGGTGCAGGGCCTCTCAGCAAGGAGTCCCCTATGTGCAATAGGATATAAATTCTGAATAAAGAGGCATTTATTCAGACCTTCATGGTTGCAGGAATGTGGCTGTTCTGGACCACAGGCTCTTGCTACCTCTGCTGTCCGTCCAGATTGGTCTGGCTATAATATTACTCCAGTTGCTACTTCATGGGTGTCTCACGAGATTCTGCCAGCTTTGTCGCCTTGTCATCTAATAAGCATGTTATACTGTATTACTAATTCAATACAGAAAAAAAAATGTTACAACACTTTTTTGGAGTGTTGTATACCACCGAAATGTAACAAAGCACGTCATACTCTATGATGACAAATTCAATCCAGAAAAAATTTTGAAAGCTTTTTTTGAGTTTTATATACCGCTGAAATGTAAAGCAAAGCATGTAATAGTCTATGGATGACAAATTGAATTGAAAAAAATTTTGAATGTTGTTTTTGGAGTGTTATATACCACCGAAATGTAACACAAAGCATGTAATACTCCATATGTAACAAATTCAATCCAGAATTCTTTTTTACTTTTTTGGAGTGTTTTATTCCATTGAAATGTAACACAAAGCACGTAATACTCTATAGATGGCTAATTGAATTCAGAAAAAAATTTGAAAGCTTTTTTGGGGTGTTATATACCACCTAAATGTAACACAAAACATGTAATACTCTAAGGATGAGTAGCTGAATCCAGAAAAATTATGGAATTTTTTTTTATACCCCAGTAATTTAACACAAAGCACGTAATACTCTATGAATGACAATATAGACAATTTTTTCACACAAAAAATCACTAAAATGAAATGTTTATATGATGTATTATTATATATTTTTACACTTGATATGTTAATCATGTCTAATTGTATCACCTCTTTAAATATTTGTATGTGCACCCCCAACATTGCTTGGGAAGGCTCATTGTAGCCAAAACGTTGCCGTGCCACCAGGGCTATTAAAGTCCCTATTGTATTTTTGAAAATATTGGAGTGCTGCCTCTTTATTCAGAATTTATATCCTTTTGCACATAGGGGACTCCTTGCTGAGAGGCCCTGCTCCCATAGTACTTTTATATGTGTGCTGTTCCAATTTTTGCTCTATCTACGGTATCTATCTATCTATCTATCTATCTATGGCTCTATCTATTATCTATTTATTATCTACTTTATTTTCATGAACTTTTACCGAATTTTACAGACTATTTCTGATTTTAAGAAAAAATGCTCGTGTTTCCCATCACGAATTCAAATGTGCCATATACGTATTGAGTTTATGTTTGGCAATCATTTTCATTCATTTTCATTCATTTGGCAATATCATTTTCCGAACATATTCGCTCATATCTAATGTTGACCCTCCATTTTTAGAAACGTGACCCTGGTTCCATGCTTCAGCTCTTCCAGCCTTCAAGGTAAGTGTTCCATCTTTACTGCCCGCTGGCTGAACAAGATGTGATGACGGGATCCAAACCTTCTATAGACCCCCATTTCCACTGCCAGGCATAAGAAACAACCTCCCCCTTGGATGCCAACTCCCGGAAACTTGTGGCTAATGAGCCAGCTAACATGTGTCCAGTCCTGGTCCTTGCTCGCCTCCTTCTCTCTTCCAAGCAGCCTATGCCCAGCAGTATGCTCATCATTTGCTGAATCCTGCCTCTCCCATCCGCAGTCCACAAAAACCTCAGCAATGAAGGCTGCAGCCTGGATTCAGACCTTCATGGTTGCAGGAATGTGGCTGTTCAGGACCACAGGCTCTTGCTACCTCTGCTGTCGGTCCAGCTTGGTCTGGCTTTAATATTACTCCAGTTGCTACTTCATGGGTGTCTCACAAGATTCTGCCAGCTTTGTCGCCTTGTCATCTAATAAGCATGTTATACTGTATTACTAATTCAATACAGAAAAAAAATATTACAACACTTATTTGGAGTGTTGTATACCACCGAAATGTAACACAAAGCACGTCATACTCTACGATGACAAATTCAATCCAGAAAAAATTTTGAAAGCTTTTTTTGAGTTTTATATACCGCTGAAATGTAAAGCAAAGCATGTCTATGCTGTCTATTGATGACAAATTGAATTGAAAAAAAAATTAGAATTTTTTTTTGGAGTGTTATATACCACCGAAATGTAACACAAAGCACGTAATACTCCATATGTAACAAATTCAATCCAGAATTATTTTTTACTTTTTTGAAAATGTAACACAAAGCACATAATACTCTATGGATGACTAATTGAATTCAGAAAAATTTTTGAACACTTTTTGGGGGTGTTATATACCACCTAAATGTAACACAAAACATGTAATATTCTAAGGATGACTAACTAGCTGAATCCAGAAAAATTATGGAATTTTTTTTATACCACAGTAATTTAACACAAAGCACATAATACTCTATGGATGACAATATAGCCAATTTTTTCACACAAAAAAATGTGGTCACGTGCAGCAGGTATATATTTAGCAACGGACTGCAAAGCCCTAAGCCCTGCCTAGAGGCTGTACTCTGCCACTCTCCTTGCTCTGGCAACTGTCCCTAGGCTAAATGAAGAATTTATCTGACAGAAACAGCAAAGCAAAAGTTTAGCTCTGAGAAGGACTGTTAGTATGATGGCTCAGCATCAGCATCAATATCAAAACTAGAGGACTCTGATTAGTTAAACTGTGCACTCGCAGACCTTGAATTTCTCTCTCCCTCCAATCAGAACTGTCTCTAAGCTGTTCAATAGGGTCAGTGAGGCTAACATGGTGGCGCCTGTCCTTTTTTATAACTCTTATGAGCTAACGCGGCCATCAATCACAGTAATGCCATTACCAAGATGGCTGCATCATTATAGTGACTAGTAGTAGAAATTCACCGCATACTCTTGTTTGTCAGTTTGCAAGCGTGTTTTCACAATTTTATTCCAAAGATAGTCTCAAACAGATAAATAAACCACAAGCAGTGCAGTGATATACTTGATATAAAACCCAACGTTTCGACCCTCCAGGGTCTTAAGGCCCCGTCACACATAGCGACGCTAAAGCGATCCCGACAACGATACGACCTGTCAGGGATCGTTGCTGCGTCGCTATGTGGTCACTGGTGAGATGTCAAAATTTATCGGTTTGAGACTATCTTTGGAATAAAATTGTGAAAACACGCTTGCAAACTGACAAACAAGAGTGTGCGGTGAATTTCTACTACTATTTACGGGGGCCACCTGGTCCGTTCCGCCTGCACCTCGTACCTTAGACTAGAGTGCACACCATTTTCTCCTTATCATTATAGTGACTGTCAGGAAATCCCCCATGCTTATTGGCTGTATAACAGGTGCCAATCACGTGAAGTGTGGATTGTACTGTGCACATTCGAGTACCCAGATACTCGACTAATATCCGAGTATCACAGAGCACGTTCGCTCATCCCTACTCAGTACACTTCTACTTTTGCAGTCAATTCACACTCTGCGTTGCCGTCTGATTCTTTGAGCGGAACATGAAGCAACTCAACAACAGTTTTCGGATGGTTGCCATCTCTTAGTTGTATGGTTAGGGCTATCTCTGTACCCGCAGGCACCACTAGGGACTGCAGTATCAAGATATCTAGTTTGTACAGTAATAATCAGCATCAATTGTAGTTTTAGTGCATATTCTATTAATACAATGTGAGTTGCAATACAAGCATAACAAACATGCTGCCTCCTACTAACAATATCAGATGGTGGTGCTGGAGAATGTGGAGTAGAAAGGAAGGTTTTCCATATTTTAACCATGACAACCCTCCCTTCCAAATTGGTGCCAGTGCCCCAGCTGCATTGGAAACTTCCTCCTCCTCTATCTTGTTCATCCACTGAGCCCCCTGCTGTTAGGTGGGGATGCCGTCAGTAGTGTGTCTACCAGAATGTATGTTACACCCGATCCGGTCTCTTTACCTTTGCGGGGTCCCCGTCGGGACTCCCGCTCTGTGCTGGCTACAAGCTGCAAGGATGCAGCTACCCCACCTCCTCCCTCTCCTGCTTCCTGGTGTGCTGCCAGCAGGTTTTCGGGCAGAGTGCTTAGGGCACGTGCGCGCTCGTTCTCGGTCTCTTAAAGAGACAGCAGGCATTTTTTAATATGCTTCTAGCCAATGTCGTGATATTCATTGCTATTTCTAGCTCCTCCACCATAGGGAGGGCGCCGGAGCAACAAGTATCCATTGTTGCTTACTTCCGGTTCCTGTCTGCATGTGCTCCTGTTTCTGAAATGCTTTCGCTTGTACTCCGCTTATACTGTCTGTTTCCACAGATCATCACCTACCAGTTACCCGGCTATCCTGGACGATGGCTGTTCAATCTACGCAATCCTGTCTCGTCCCGCCAATCTGCCATCATCATCTCCGGACAACGCAAGTACCATTGGAACCAGCTTCTACACGTACACCTGGTATCACCTGGTTAGCTCCACGTCTCCCGCTAACCCTGCTTGTCCGATTGTCCCACTAGGACAGCTGCCATGTTCGGGGTCTAACTGAAGGTAGCACCAGTGTCCCCCAGGCTTCCCACTCTGTCCCTGTTCAAGGGGACTTATCACGGGTGTCTGGGGCTTACATAGTCACGCCCCCTTCGGCGCCCCCGGACCTTGTTTCCGAGGTTCCACATTAAACCTATATAAAATCGAATGTGAACTTCAACTTCTGTGCCTCCGTTTCCATTTGTTACAATGTACTTGTATTCCCGCATTTTCCGATCACACTCTAGTGACGAAAGTAAGGATGGCAAGTTGTGCTTGTAGCCGGCATCCAGCAGGTTGGCCACCCATTAATCAGTACTTGTAACAATCAGGAATTTTTCCCACAAACAGATGAGTTTTAGAACAGCCTGCTGTTGTTTCCCCCTGGGTGTGTTAAAGTAGGTGGTGCAGATGTTACACTGACCGGATAAGGAGGCATTGGAGGAAGTGGAGAAGGTGGAGGGGGGCAGCATGGACAGAGAAACTTATGAAAAACATTCAGCAATCCTCAGTGGTGATAGAACATCCATCAAGCCACTTTCTGACTCAGACCGAGCCATCACAATATTTATCAAGTGGGCAGTTACAGAGATATAATGTCCCTGCCCATGCTTATTTGTCCATGTATTGGTTTTTATGCAGACATTTACAATGATGGCATTGCGCAGTGCACACCTCATTTTAATTGGAACATATTAGTGCATTGCAGGGACAGCCTGCCTGGAAAAGCTTGGGAGGATCAAGAAGAGGCTGAGACCGCAGCAGTAGAGGAAGAGGCTCAAATTCTTCCTGGTTTTTCATTTGTGTACTCCATTGTAGCTTGCACTTTGCATTGAGATGTGGAAAACAGATGCCCATGGGCTGCAGACAAAGCAAAGGAGCTAAAATCACTCTCAGCCAACCAATCTGAAATCACCTCTACTTGTTCTGGTCTCACCATTCATCCAGCGGTACTCAGGACTGCAAAATTACACAGGAACATCCTGTCACCTGCTTGCACCTGATTAAGGTGATTCATTTGGGCTCTCAGCTGGCACATGTTGAAAACCTCCTCTCTCTCCTTGCAGCTGCTACACCCCCACAGCAGCAACATGGCCACATTGATGTTCTCCTCATTGTTTTCACCAAAAAAAGTGCACAGTATTACAAGGCCTATATCGAGATAGAGAGTGGCCAGCAGATTATTACGCTGCCTGTTTCCCCCCAAAAAAATAAGTAAAACAACCCAAAACACATTAACAGTGTTGGCTATATCCTCTTCCTATGCTTCTTCCAACCACACTGCCACCTCCAGCTCCTCCTCAACCTTCTCCTCCACTGGAACCTCTGATTCTTTGCTTAATATTATAATTTTTTCTTTTTTTAATTCTATGTTATTTTAAGTCATTTACCTATCCATATTTGCAGTAATTTTCCTGCTCTTACTCCCATTTAGCTTCCTTTTACAGCCCCCTTGTCCTTCCTTTGAATATTTTCAGCCATTTTAAAGCACCAAAGTTTAGGTTGACATTGATATCCATGGGTCCGATCATCCCTTACTATAACCTATAAAAAGAATAAACGACTACTTGCTGATTGCTAGTGGTACATCCACAATAACCCACCACTGAAGGGAGTACAATCATAGGGACTCAAAATTGACCAAATCATGGGGCTCTAAACTACTCTGTTTGAATGGAATGATGGCTGAGTGCACAAACAACGCATTCTTTATCTTTGAGATTGCTAGAGATAGCATATGTATCTCCTTTTGTCCCATTGACAATGAATGTGTGACTATTTCCATATTCAACAGGCCATTTTAGAACCCCTACCTAGGAACAGTAGGGGTTCCAGCAGTGCAATACCAGTGATCAGCAAATTATCATCTATCCTTTAAGGAGGCGCTTTTCTAATATATTTTAATTAAAAAATTCCCTACCGTTCCCTCTCTACTCTATCTAAGTGGTTCATTTTTTTCCCAACGTCATGTTTGATGATATTTCATTTCAAAATCCCCTGTGCATGCTGGGATACTTAAACAAGATATTATCAATGAACAGAAGCATCAGTAACCTGTGTTTCAGTGACTGAGCTAGTCCATGCTTTACTGAGCATATGTCAATTCTGATGTATGCTGAGAAGGACCTTGTCACTGTTCAATATCATTTTCAAAGCACAGTGACCATGCGCTCTCTGGCTGGCTATGATGAAAAAGGACAAGCAGGCAAGAGAGTGCACTGTCAGGTGCATTGTAAGTAGATAACACGGCGAGTAGGAAAAAGAGAGGCTAACCTCACCGCTGAAATGAACGTCTGGTGGCAGGGCTGCCTTTAATACCTATTACATTGGATAGCTTGATATTTCTATCAAATCGTATCTGCCAAACCTTCTTAAACATTAGATAATCTTTAGTTCCAAAACTCTAGGTCTTTTCCCCAGCTACATTTCCATAGTTTCTTTAGTTAACAATCTACAGCTAAAAATAGTCAACATATTTCTCTCTTCACCTTTCTTACTATCCAGCAATTGAATTGTTTCAAAAGTTTGCTTAAATTAAATCCTTTTTATTTCTCCCTCAATTCCTAGATCTACCACTTCGTTAGTATATAATAGTTCGCCCACCCAAACTGGCAGATTGTAGCATTTCACAGCGGGTCTGATACGTCATCTACATGACTCATTCATCACTGCATCCCTGTTTATAAAAAGACCTTTTTATCACATCTCATATGAAATCACTCAGCACGAAGCTAATGGGGTTTGAGTGAGCTTTTTAATGTCCAAACACTACTGCTAAAGATTTGTAATTTTTATCTATTAAACATTTATGATATGCTATAGGTGCAAAGGAGTTTTAATAATACACCAATAGCTGGCCTTTTTTCTACATTCTTCTTCCATCAATCTCTAAAGAAGTTTCTTATGATACTTAATCCAGTGGTCTGAATCAGAAGTCATCTTGTTATATTGGGGTCTTAAGTGATAAAAATATAATTGCAGACTATTTCATTTAAATCATTCACCATTACTGAATAGAACTTCACATATAATGCCTTGCACAATGTTTGGCTGCTGACACTTTAATAGGCACAATATTCTTGTTGTGATAAACAATTTGTGACTGGTGCAGAATGAACCAAACCAATAAATCCCAGCAGTTTATCAGTTTATGTAATTTTCTTAGTCTATCTCTATTACTCTTGCATAGGCTATGTCCAGTACTGTGCTACTTCACACATATATCTAGAGATGCTCTTTCCCTTTTATATTTCTCTCTCTTCCTCTCTTGGTGTTTCACCATACAGTATTCACATTGTAGACACTCCTCAACAATGAAATTGTATCATCAAGAAGGAAAACTTTGATCAAGAAGGAAAGATTGATAGAGAAGCTAATCATAAGCAAAGACTGGAAACATGGAAAAAAAATTCAAAGCATCCCTACTTATTCAGTATTGAACATGAGCACCACACGAAGAAATAAATGCACAGTCCTTGGCCTTAAGGAGGTTAGTATTGGTCATCTGCGAAATGTTCTGCTACGATGAATGCATTTCGACACACAAATCATCAAGATCCGCAGCTATTAGCTTTTTTTGCTATTGCCGATTAATGACGTCCCAGATGTTCTTGAAGAAAGACTAGTTGGAAACGCTGTAGGCCCTAGCAGCTTACTTAGGCCATGCAGCCTGTTCACTGTAACACACACACCATGCAGCCTTGCATTATTGTTTAGAAATATACTACAATATACTATAAATATCAATGTCTTTAAACTATTGGTACCATTGATTATAACTTTCCTACTTCATTTTCTTTGTTTATTTGCTTCCTGGTTGTTTTCTTGCTACCACAACTGTGGCCGTGGAATTCTTCATAACTTTAATCTCTAAAGAGATTTCAAAATGGTATAAAAGTCACTTGCTTACTTATTGTACTGTTAGACTACAGTTTTTCTTCTGTGGCTTTAACTGCGCCATTCTAGTTCAGATTGACTGCTGAATGTCAAGTTCAAAACAAAATAACTGTATGGGGAGCTGAATTTTTCTTAAAAATTAATCACAGAATATTAAAAGAAGTTTATTAGATAATGGCCACAAAAAAGTGATCTTTAAGAATCACAGTAAGGTGGAGTGGAGGGGCTAAAGAGCTACTAAAATGGCAAACATGATAAAATGTGTGGCTTTGACTACTCTCAGTTTTCATTTATTAAGAGGTGATGTAAATTAAAGGGAACCTGTCAGCAGGTTTGGCTGATACGAGATATGACCACCCACTTTCAGGGCCTATATACAGCATTCTATAATGCTGTATACAAGTCCCCAATCCACCCTGTAAGAGAAGCAAAATTACTTTAATTATACTCACCTGTGGGGCGGTCTGGTCCGATGTGTGTTACTCTTCTTGGTCTGGCGCCTCCCATCTTCTTATCATCCCTGTACTCCTGTTTGCTTCATGTGGATGATACGTCCCTGCATCATCCACACATGCTACCCGGAATTGCGCTCCTGCACAGGGTTACTTATCTCCCCTGTTTAGGTTAGAGCAAAGTACTGCAGTGCACAGGTGCTGGGAAAGTTCAGAGAGGCAAGGACGCATCATCCACATAAAGCAAGCGGGAAGACGGCATCACAAGATGGGAGGTGCCGGACCAAGACCAGCGAGGCCCTTCGGAATGGACCTCCCCCCAGGTGAGTATAAAAAAAGTTATTTTTGTTCTCTTACAGTTCGGATGGAGGGCTTCTATACAGCATTATACCATGCTGTACATAAGCCCTGAAAGGGGGTGGCCGTAACTCATATCGGCCAAACCTGGTGACCGCTTCCCTTTAAAACAAATTGCTTAAAAAAATAGACTGGCAAAAATTCTGGCCGCCTGATATGTTGGATTTTTAAAAAAAATAATGTTTAGTAGCTAGTATAGTATATAATGCCTCATGCACACCACCATATTAGGACTTTAAGTTGGAAAATGGTTTTCTCTCTGATTCACATCAAGCAGAAAGGATTTTTTATCCCCATAATCCCATATGACATACTATCCCGTCGAGGTGACCTTGTTCTGACTTAATTCCCAGTGACTGGATAGTACATCATATGCGATCAGCTGCGCTCACGGGGGGAGCGCAGCCGATCATGGCCGGGTGTCAGCTGACTATCGCAGCTGACATCCGGCACATTAACCCCTGGAACACTGCGATCAAACATGATCGCAGTGTTCCGGTGGCATAGGGAAGCATCGCGCAGGGAGGGGACTTCCTGCGTGCTTCTCTAAGACCATCGGAGCAGCGCAATGTGATTGCATTGCTCCGAGGGTCTCCTACCTACTCCTCTCTGCAGGCCCTGGATCCAAAATGGCCATGGGGATGCTTCCAGGATCTGCAAGGAGGAGGCTTGCAAGCGCCTGCTCAGAGCAAGCGCTTGCAAGAGTCCCTGCACTGCCTGTCATATCGCTGATTTGACCCAGTGCTCTGCAAAGTGTCAGATCAGCGATCTGACCCTATAACATGATCCTCTCCCTGGGGCAATGTTATAAAGAAAAAAAAATCCTAAATAAAGAGAAAAAAAAATATTGTTCCCATAAATACATTTTCTTTATCTAAAAAAAAGCAAAAAAACAATAAAAGTACACATATTTAGCATCGCTGCGTGCATAAAGACTGGACCTATAAAACTGTCCCACCATTTAACCCCTTCAGTGATTACCATAAAAAAAACCGAGGCAAAAAACAACGCTTTATTATTGTACTGCCGAACAAAAAGTGGAATAACACGCGATCAAAAATACGGATATAAATAACCATGGTACCACTGAAAACGTCATCTTGTCCAGCAAAAAACAACCTGCCATAAATATATGTTATGATTCGGTGACCTTGGAGCTGCATGAGAACTTTCATTGGAGAAAGTGGCCACTATACTGACCGCAAACCTGAACTTAACACAGCAACTAGAAGTAGCCGTGGAGTGTACCTAACACACCTAGACACCTTGTCACAGCCGGAGGACTAAAAACCCTTAAAGATGGAAATCAGAATACTGTCTTGCCTCAGAGAAAATCCCCAAAGGATAGACAGCCCCCCACAAATATTGGTGGTGAGTCGGAGAGGAAAAAACATACACAGGCAGAAAAAACAGGATTTAGCACAGGAGGCCACTCTAGCTAGATAGGACAGGATAGGACAGAGTTCTGTGCGGTCAGTATTAAAACCCTTCAAAAAATCCACAGCAGAATATACAAAAAAACTTCCTACATCTACTAAAAGATGTAGGAGCATAAATCTGCAACTCCAGTGAAACCAACCAGACTGAGAAAACACAGACATAGTCTAATCTGGACAAAAGAAAAACAAACGAACAGTACTGAAAATAAGCACACTGCATGTGTGCCACAGGAAAAGAAACAGACACTTATCTTTGCTGAACTGGCAGATAAGCAGGAGAGGCCAGGCAGAGATCCAACACTTCCAGAGAAACATTGACAACTGGCAGGGGCTAAAGGATCCTGCACACCTAAATATCCCAGTCAGAATTGTAATTATCCGATACACCTGGCCAGGACTGCGAGTCAGAGACAACTGCATTCCCACCAACAACCACTGGAGGGAACCCAAGAGCAGAATTCACAACAAATATATAAATGAGGTATCGCTGTAATCGTACTACCCCAAAGAATAAAACTGCTTTATCAATTTTACCAAATGTGGAACGGTATAAACGCCCCCCCCCCAAAAAAAAAGAAATTCATGAATAGCTGGCTTTTGGTCATTCTGCCTCACAAAAATCGGAATAAATAGTGATTAAAAAAAGGCACATGCCCCATAAAAATGATAAACTCGTCCCGCCAAAAACAAGACCTCACATGACTTTGTGGACCAAAATATGGTAACAATTATAGCTCTCAAAATGTGGAGATGCAAAAACTATTTTTGCAATAAAAAGCGTCTTTTAGTGTGTTACAGCTGCCAATCACAAAATCCGCTAAAAAACCCGCTATAAATAGTAAATCAAACTCGCCTTCATGACCCCTTTAGTTAGGGGAAAATAATGAAATAATTTTTTTTTATTTATTTCCATTTTCCTATTAGGGTTAGGGTTGGGGCTAGGGTTAGGGCTGGGGTTAGGCTTAGGGTTGGGGCTAGGGTTAGGGTTGGGGCTAGGGTTAGGGTTGGGGTTAGGGCTACTGTTAGGGTTGGGGCTAAATAAAATTAGAGTTAGGGTTGGGGCTAAAGTTAGGTTTAAGGTTGGGGACTAAAGTTAGGGTTAGGGTTTGGATTACATTTACAGTTGGGATTAGCATTAGGAGTGTGTCAGGGTTAGGGGTGTGGTTAAGGTTATGGTAGAGTTGGGATTAGGGTTAGGGGTGTGTTTGACTTACGGTTTCAGTTAGAATTGGGGGCTTCTACTGTTTAGGCACATCCAGGGCTCTCCAAACGCAACATGGCGTCCCATCTCAATTCCAGTCAATTTTGCATTGAAAAGTCAAATGGTGCTCCTTCCCTTCCGAGCTCTGCCATGTGCCCAAACAGTGGTTTACCCCCACATATCAGTTATCAGTGTACTCAGGACAAATTGTACAACAACTTTGCGGTCTATTTTCTCCTGTTACCCTTGGTAAAATAAAACAAATTGGAGCTGAAAATAAATTTTTTGTGAAAAAAAGTTAAATGTTCATTTTTATTAAACATTCCAAAAATTCCTGTAAAACACCTGAAGGGTTAATAAACGTCTTGAATGTGGTTTTGAGTACCTTGAGGGGTACAGTTTTTAAAATGGTGTCACACTTGGTTATTTTCTTTCATATAGACCCCTCAAAATGACTTCAAATATGATGTGGTCCCTAAAAAAATTGGTGTTGCAAAAATGAGACATTGCTGGTCAACTTTTAACCCTTATAACTCCCTAACAAAAAAAATTTGATTCCAAAATTGTGCTGATGTAAAATACACATGTGGGAAATGTTACTTATTAAGTATTTTGTGCGACATATCTCTGTGAGTTAAAGGCATAAAAATTCAAATTTGGAAAATTGCGAAATTTTCAAAATTTTCGCCAAATTTCAGTTTTTTTTTTTTTACAAATAAACGCAGGTAATATCAAAGAAATTTTACCATTGTCATGAAGTACAATATGTCATGAGAAAACAATGTCAAAATCATCAGGATCCGTTGAAGCGTTCCAGAGTTATAATCTCATAAAGGGACAGTGGTCAGAATTGTAAAAATTGGCTCGGTCATTAACGTGCAAACCACCCTTGGGGGTAAGGGGTTAACACTTGTACCTAAGTAATCAGAAAATCTTAAAAACCTCATGCTACTTAGATATTTATGTTTTATAGCTTTGTGAACAATGAGATCATCAGTAATCATACTTATCATGAAATTTCAATGCACAATAGTTGGTGGAACATCATCATTATGAGAATTTAGAAAGTAAATGTTCTATTTGGCAATTTGGCACAATATGGTGTTGTGTGATCTCTTTATGGTTCTCTTTAGTTATTGTATGGCTTTGAGAACAAAGCATGCGGGCAAGGTATGACACGTGTGGATACTTTAGTCACATTTCCCAAATCTGACAAAGCAAAGATGATCTCAGTTAACTTTAACAATTTAATTCAGACAAAGTAATAGATGACAGGATCAGGGAAAATTTGAATTGACCTGCTCACGTGGATTTTCTAGGGAAATTTAATGTCCCTTATAATGCTTTGAGATCTCCAGATCTTAGAATATAATAAACTTAACATAAATATTTATACTTATCTCACCTTTCACCTCTCCAGCCTTTCTACTTCTCATCCATCTGATCCTCTTTCCATCTTCTTACCATGCTGAAATCCCCAGGCCTTTCATGCTACGTCAGGACTTCGGGTCTGATGAGGCCAAGGAAGTTTCTCCACAAGTGCACGCAAGGTCTCGATGTCATGACATCACAACATGCTTCATAAACTTGTGAGCGCATACACAAAACCGTCCCAGGCCTCATGAGATCCATATGTCCGTGCATTGCGTTACGAGGCTTAGGTATTTCAATGCTCCTGGCAATCATCAGAAGATGCAAAGAGAACCAAACAGGTAACAGTGAGAAGAGATCAGAAGTGAGTGATATGGTGAGTATAAGTATTTTTGTCATATTCGATTAGAATTCAATTCCACTCAAATATATTCCCTCATCTTTAGAAAAAGTATAGTTAGTGCACAAAAAACTTTAAAATGTTTAACAAAATATTTTTTTAGTTCTCCATTTTTTTGTTCATTTCACTTCAAAATCAAACTTTTTCTAAAATACTTTACTAATCCACAATGTACACATTATAATTCACCAATGTCTAAAGATTAACAGATGATGCATAATATTACATTTTAGATTGTTGCCTATATTATATTTAGTATTTTAAATATGATGCCTTGAACACATTCTTGGAATGTTTAAGCACCATGGAGAGCTTACCATGGATCTCCAGTGTCTTTTGCTGAATATCTGCTGCCGATTTACTAGCAGAATGTAATCTTGTGTAGAAAACTGAATAATAATATGAGGTTAACTTTAGACAGGTGACTTTGTTTTATTCATTCATGCATTATGGAGCAATATGTTACAAAACACTTTTCTACAGTATATCAGCTTCAGACGTGAATTGAAATAGCCTCAGACTACTATTTTTCCTTCTGTGCTGTGTCGGGAACTGCGTATTTGCCATCTAAAAATCCTTACTGTAGTTGTGATTTGGGTGATTTTCCATTTACACATTCATGATGTGGCCAATTATGTATTTTCCAATTTTGACTATTACTCCACCTTCTTCAATGAATAATACACTTTTTAATTTTTTTGTTTTCAATGACAGCATTGATTTTACCACATAAAAATTGGGAAAAATATATAAGTTTTTCGAAATTACAAAAAAAGAATCACAATTCTCACTTTTTTGGGGGGGAATTGCTTTGGCAGCATAAATTAATGTGATACAAACCTTGTCCAAGTGGTGAAAACAAAATCAGGAATGTATAAGCGCAGATTGTCTTCTCATCCATCCTACCACTGTATGGACATGGACCAAGGAGATTGAACAGGATTCTACACGTGAACAATTGGCTAAGTCGATGGTGCCATTAGCAACGTTTTGGGTTTCTTGACCATGGAGTAAATTACCTGTATGACGGACTCCTTGCTAGAGATGGGTTGCATCTTACAAAAACAGGAAAATAAATATTTGGTAGATGCCTTGCTGCACTCATCAGGAGAGCTTTAAACTAGAGCAATATGGAATGGGAAATACTGTATATGGCCAAGAAAAAATATGCATCTGACAAATTCTTTTGAGAACCTTGATATTAGAACCGGAAATAAAGCACAAAAATAACAATTTCTTAATGAAAATACAGGTCCTTCTCAAAAAATTAGCATATAGTGTTAAATTTCATTATTTACCATAATGTAATGATTACAATTAAACTTTCATATATTATAGATTCATTATCCACCAACTGAAATTTGTCAGGTCTTTTATTGTTTTAACCCCTCTGTGACCTTAGACGTACTATCCCGTCGAGGTGCCCTGGGCTTATCTGACCCTGGACGGGATAGTACGTCATAGCCGATCGGCCGCGCTCACGGGGGGAGCGCGGCCGATCGCGGCCGGGTGTCAGCTGCTTATCGCAGCTGACATCCGGCACTATGTGCCAGGAGCGGTCACGGACCGCCCCCGGCACAGTAACCCCTGCACACCGCGATCAAAGATGATCGCGATGTGCCGGCGGTGCAGGGAAGCACCGCGCAGGGAGGGGGCTCCCTGCGGGCTTCCCTGAGCCCCCCGCAGCAACGCGATGTGATCGCGTTGCTGCGAGGGTCTCCTCACCTCCCTCCCTGCTCGAGCCCCGGATCCAAGATGGCCGCGGATCCGGGTCCTGCAGGGAGGGAGGTGGCTTCACAGAGCCTGCTCAGAGCAGGCACTGTGAAGGCTGCAGCGCTGCATGTCAGATCAGTGATCTGACAGAGTGCTGTGCAAACTGTCAGATCACTGATCTGTGATGTCCCCCCCTGGGACAAAGTAAAAAAGTAAAAAAAAAATTTTCCAAATGTGTAAAAAAAATAAAAAAAAATATTCCAAAATAATGAAAAAAAAAAAAAAAAATTATTCCCATAAATACATTTCTTCATCTAAATAAAAAAAAAAAACAATAAAAGTACACATATTTAGTATCGCCGCGTCCGTAACGACCCGACCTATAAAACTGTCCCACTAGTTAACCCCTTCAGTAAACACCGTAAGAAAAAAAAAAAAAACGAGGCAAAAAACAACGCTTTATTATCATACCGCCGAACAAAAAGTGGAATAACACGCGATCAAAAGGACAGATATAAATAACCATGGTACCGCTGAAAGCGTCATATTGTCCCGCAAAAAAAGAGCCGCCATACAGCATCATCAGCAAAAAAATAAAAAAGTTATAGTCCTGAGAATAAAGCGATGCAAAAATAATTATTTTTTCTGTAAAATAGTTTTTATCGTATAAAAGCACCAAACCATAAAAAAATGATATAAATGAGGTATCGCTGTAATCGTACTGACCCGAAGAATAAAACTGATTTATCAATTTTACCAAACGCGGAACGGTATAAACGCCTCCCCCAATAGAAATTCATGAATAGCTGGCTTTTGGTCATTCTTCCTCACAAAAATCGGAATAAAAAGCGATAAAAAAAGTCACGTGCCCAAAAATGTTTTCAATAAAAACGTCAACTCGTCCCGCAAAAAACAAGACCTCACATGACTCTGTGGACCAAAATATGGAAAAATTATAGCTCTCAAAATGTGGTATTGCAAAAAATATTTTTTGCAATAAAAAGGGTCTTTCAGTGTGTGACGGCTGCCAATCATAAAAATCCGCTAAAAAACTCGCTATAAAAGTAAATCAAACCCCCCTTCATCACCCCCTTAGTTAGGGAAAAATAAAAAAAAATGTATTTATTTCCATTTTCCCATTAGGGCTAGGGTTAGGGCTAGGGTTAGGGCTAGGGCTAGGGCTAGGGTTAGGGCTAGGGTTAGGGCTAGGGTTAGGGCTAGGGCTAGGGTTAGGGCTAGGGTTAGGGCTAGGGCTAGGGTTAGGGCTAGGGTTAGGGCTAGGGTTAGGGCTAGGGCTAGGGTTAGGGCTAGGGTTAGGGCTAGGGCTAGGGTTAGGGTTAGGGCTAGGGTTAGGGCTAGGGTTAGGGCTAGGGTTAGCGTTAGGGCTAGGGTTAGGGCTAGGGTTAGGGCTAGGGTTAGGGTTAGGGCTAGGGTTAGGGCTAGGGTTAGGGCTAGGGTTAGGGTTAGGGTTGGGGCTACAGTTAGGGTTGGGGCTAAAGTTAGGGTTAGGGTTTAGATTACATTTACAGTTGGGAATAGGGTTGGGATTAGGGTTAGGGGTGTGTCAGGGTTAGAGGTGTGGTTAGGGTTACCGTTGGAATTAGGGTTAGGGGTGTGTTTAGATTAGGGTTTCAGTTATAATTGGGGGGTTTCCACTGTTTCGGCACATCAGGGGCTCTCCAAACACGACATGGCGTCCGATCTCAATTCCAGCCAATTCTGCGTTGAAAAAGTAAAACAGTGCTCCTTCCCTTCCGAGCTCTCCTGTGTGCCCAAACAGGGGTTTACCCCAACATATGGGGTATCAGCGTACTCAGGACAAATTGGACAACAACTTTTGTGGACCAATTTCTCCTGTTACCCTTGGGAAAATACAAAACTGGGGGCTAAAAATAATTTTTGTGGGAAAACAAAAAGATTTTTTATTTTCACGGCTCTGCGTTATAAACTGTAGTGAAACACTTGGGGGTTCAAAGTTCTCACAACACATCTAGATAAGTTCATTGAGGGGTCTAGTTTCCAATATGGGGTCACTTGTGGGGGGTTTCTACTGTTTAGGTACATTAGGGGCTCTGCAAACGCAATGTGACGCCTGCAGACCAATCCATCTAAGTCTGCATTCCAAATGATGCTCCTTCCCTTCCGAGCCCTCCCATGCGCCCAAACGGTGGTTCCCCCCCACATATCGGGTATCAGCGTACTCAGGACAAATTGGACAACAACATTTAGGGTCCAATTTCTCCTGCTAACCTTGGAAAAATACAAAACTGGGGGCTAAAATATAATTTTTGTGGAAAAAAAAATATTTTTTATTTGCATGGCTCTGCGTTATAAACTGTAGTGAAATACTTGGGGGTTCAAAGCTCTCAAAACACATCAAGATGAGTTCCTTAGGGGGTCTACTTTCCAAAATGGTGTCACTTGTGGGGGGTTTCTACTGTTTAGGTACATTAGGGGCTCTGCAAACGCAATGTGACGCCTGCAGACCATTCCATCTAAGTCTGCATTCCAAATGGCGCTCCTTCCCTTCCGAACCCTCCCATGCGCCCAAACGGTGGTTCCCCCCCACATATGGGGTATCAGCGTACTCAGGACAAATTGGACAACAACTTTTGGGGTCCAATTTCTCCTGTTACCCTAGGGAAAATACAAAACTGGGGGCTAAAAAATAATTTTTGTGGGAAAAAAATTTTGTTTTATTTTTATGGCTCTGCATTATAAACTTCTGTGAAGCCCTTGGTGGGTCAAAGTGCTCACCACACATCCAGATAAGTTCCTTAGGGGGTCTACTTTCCAAAATGGTGTCACTTGTGGGGGGTTTCAATGTTTAGGCACATCAGTGGCTCTCCAAACGCAACATGGCGTCCCATCTCAATTCCTGTCAATTTTGCATTGAAAAGTCAAACGGCGCTCCTTCCCTTCCGAGCTCTCCCATGCGCCCAAACAGTGGTTTACTGCCACATATGGGGTATCAGCGTACTCGGGACAAATTGGACAACAACTTTTGAGGTCCAATTTCTTCTCTTACCCTTGGAAAAATAAAAAATTGGGGGCAAAAATATAATTTTTGTGAAAAAATATGATTTTTTATTTTTACGGTTCTGCATTATAAACTTCTGTGAAGCACTTGGTGGGTCAAAGTGCTCACCACACCTCTAGATAAGTTCCTTAGGGGGTCTACTTTCCAAAATGGTGTCACTTGTGGGGGGTTTCAATGTTTAGGCACATCAGTGGCTCTCCAAACGCAACATGGCGTCCCATCTCAATTTCTGTCAATTTTGCATTGAAAAGTCAAACTGCGCTCCTTCCCTTCCGAGCTCTCCCATGCGCCCAAACAGTGGTTTACTGCCACATATGGGGTATCAGCGTACTCAGGACAAATTGGACAACAACTTTTGAGGTCCAATTTCTTCTCTTACCCTTGGAAAAATAAAAAATTGGGGGCAAAAATATAATTTTTGTGAAAAAATATGATTTTTTATTTTTACGGTTCTGCATTATAAACTTCTGTGAAGCACTTGGTGGGTCAAAGTGCTCACCACACATCCAGATAAGTTCCTTAGGGGGTCTACTTTCCAAAATGGTGTCACTTGTGGGGGGTTTCAATGTTTAGGCACATCAGTGGCTCTCCAAACGCAACATGGCGTCCCATCTCAATTCCTGTCAATTTTGCATTGAAAAGTCAAATAGCGCTCCTTCCCTTCCGAGCTCTCCCATGCGCCCAAACAGTGGTTTACTGCCACATATGGGGTATCAGTGTACTCAGGACAAATTGGACAACAACTTTTTGGGTCCAATTTCTCCTGTTACCCTTGGTAAAATAAAACAAATTGGAGCTGAAGTAAATTTTTTGTGTAAAAAAGTTAAATGTTCATTTTTATTTAAACATTCCAAAAATTCCTATTAAACACCTGAAGGGTTAATAAACTTCTTGAATGTGGTTTTGAGCACCTTGAGGGGTGCAGTTTTTAGAATGGTGTCACACTTGGGCATTTTCTATCATATAGACCCCTCAAAATGACTTCAAATGAGACGTGGTCCCTAAAAAAAAATGGTGTTGTAAAAATGAGAAATTGCTGGTCAACTTTTAACCCTTATAACTCCCTAACAAAAAAAAAATTGGTTCCAAAATTATGCTGATGTAAAGGAGACATGTGGGAAATGTTACTTATTAAGTATTTTGTGTGACATATCTCTGTGATTTAATTGCATAAAAATTCAAAGTTTGAAAATTGCGAAATTTTCAAAATTTTCGCCAAATTTCCGTTTTTTTCACAAATAAACGCAGGTACTATCAAAGAAATTTTACCACTATCATGAAGTACAATATGTCACGAGAAAACAGTGTCAGAATCACCAGGATCCGTTGAAGCGTTTCGGAGTTATAACCTCATAAAGGGACAGTGGTCAGAATTGTAAAAATTGGCCTGGTCATTAACGTGCAAACCACCCTTGGGGGTAAAGGGGTTAATACTGATGATTTTGGCATACAACTCCTGATAACCCAAAAAACCTGTCTCAATAAATTAGCATATTTCACCCATCCAATCAAATAAAAGTGTTTTTTAATAACAAACAAAAAAACCATCAAATAATAATGTTCAGTTATGCACTCAATACTTGGTCGGGAATCCTTTGGCAGAAATGACTGCTTCAATGCGGCGTGGCATGGAGGCAATCAGCCTGTGACACTGCTGAGATGTTATGGAGGCCCAGGATGCTTCAATAGCGGCCTTAAGCTCATCCAGAGTGTTGGGTCTTGCGTCTCTCAACTTTCTCTTCACAATATCCCACAGATTCTCTATGGGGTTCAGGTCAGGAGAGTTGGCAGGCCAATTGAGCACAGTAATACCATGGTCAGTAAACCATTTACCAGTGGTTTTGGCACTGTGAGCAGGTGCCAGGTCGTGCTGAAAAATGAAATCTTCATCTCCATAAAGCATTTCAGCCGATGGAAGCATGAAGTGCTCCAAAATCTCCTGATAGCTAGCTGCATTGACCCTGCCCTTGATGAAACACAGTGGACCAACACCAGCAGCTGACATGGCACCCCACACCATCACTGACTGTGGGTACTTGACACTGGACTTCAGGCATTTTGGCATTTCCTTCTCCCCAGTCTTCCTCCAGACTCTGGCACCTTGATTTCCGAATGACATGCAAAATTTGCTTTCATCAGAAAAAAGTACTTGGGACCACTTAGCAACAGTCCAGTGCTGCTTCTCTGTAGCTCAAAAGTGGCTTTACCTGGGGAATGCGGCACCTGTAGCCCATTTCCTGCACACGCCTGTGCACGGTGGCTCTGGATGTTTCCACACCAGACTCAGTCCACTGCTTCCTCAGGTTCCCCAAGGTCTGGAATCGGTCCTTCTCCACAATCTTCCTCAGGGTCCGGTCTCCTCTTCTCGTTGTACAGCGTTTTCTGCCACATTGTTTCCTTCCAACAGACTTACCATTGAGGTGCCTTGATACAGCACTCTGGGAACAGCCTATTTGTTGAGAAATTTCTTTCTGGGTCTTACCCTCTTGCTTGAGGGTGTCAATGATGGCCTTCTTGACATCTGTCAGGTCGCTAGTCTTACCCATGATGGGGGTTTTGAGTAATGAACCAGGCAGGGAGTTTATAAAAGCCTCAGGTATCTTTTGCATGTGTTTACAGTTAATTAGTTGATTCAGAAGATTAGGGTAATAGGTCGTTTAGAGAACCTTTTCTTGATATGCTAATTTATTGAGACAGGTTTTTTGGGTTATCAGGAGTTGTATGCCAAAATCATCAGTATTAAAACAATAAAAGACCTGACAAATTTCAGTTGGTGGATAATGAATCTATAATATATGAAAGTTTAATTGTAATCATTACATTATGGGAAATAATGAAATTTAACACTATATGCTAATTTTTTGAGAAGGACCTGTAGAGGTGCAATGGAAACCGACAACAAACTAAAATGTGCCTATTAAAATGCACATAGCATTAGAAACAAACCAGAAGAATTGGAGCAGCTATCACAGCAAGAGAGATATGGTGTCATAGGCATCACAGAAACTTGGTGGGATGCAACACATGTTTGGAATATAATTCTTGAAGGCTATTACTTATTTTTTGGAAACAGGATTAACAAGAGGGGAGGAGGCGTTGCATTGTACATTAGAAAAATGTATTTCTCCACAGAGATACAAGCTTCAGAGAATGATTATATTTATCATCTCCTGTTTTTTCTATTTCTTGGGTTCTCAACTATGTCAGTCAGAGTTGCTGTCATTTTTTGCCGTGTTTTTAATTTGTTTTTATTTTCTTTCCCTTTACTACCAGTATATGAATATACGGACCTTGCTCTTACTGGCCCGACCATGTATGGATTTGCATAATTACAAGCAACTGGACCATGATGTGGATGACTACCGCATAGCAGACTTTATATACATTAATATGACAGCGTCTTGTAAATTGCTTCCTGCATGTATGATTACCATGTATTCATTCTTCACGCTGTATTTATATAATGTTGTATGTGTCCATGCTTGCTACCTGCGGTGGGTCTCCTTTTCCGGTGGCCGTGCGCATTGCGCTGTATGTGGCCGGTTCTGACATGGGGGCCGGCATCTCTTTGCCTTGTGCGCCTGCTCTGGGTCTTTTTCCCAGCGCCTGCGCACTTGGGTTGACGCCGGATGTTCATGCCGGGGCCTTGCCGCTGCAGGGCGCATGCGCCGTTTGTGCCACACTGATTGGCCGGTCACAACCATGTGATCGGGGTCGGGGGGTATTTTAAGGTCCTATTCTTCACTATTCCTCATCCCCTTGAGAAAGCGGCATGTAGCGCCGCGAAACGCGCATCGGGGGTCGCTCTCTGGCTGCACCCTTCCCTCTTCATCCCCCTTGCGGTAAGCCACCTGGTCACCTTTATCTTTTTGCCCTATTTGTTTGCTGGGCACACTGCTTTACCCCCAGACATTTGGGATAGATTATTTATGAGATTCAGTGTGTCCCTATTCACATGGGCGTTACCATTTGGTGTTCCTGTTAGGCTCGCATTATACGTTGCCCTCTCTATTTTGTGGCTATATACGATATATGAGGGATTGTTGGGAGAGGGGATTTTCCCCTTCACATCTTTACTGGTTACGTTCTTACTCTGACGTGTTATGGATCGTTTACATTTTAATATTTTGTATTTATCAATAAAGATTTTATATTTTATTCTACGCTTGGCTCCTTGTCCTCCGGATAGTATATGATAGCTTTGGAGCGGATTTAGTTTGTCTGGGTGCCCCTAGAAATTCTTTTTCAGGGTTCTGCTTCCCAGACTGTTGTCATGTTGGTGGGATTTTGTATATTACTAATTATTTCTGTGTGTTTCACAGTTCATCCCAGTACCACTATGGACTTCCGTGCGCACGATCGTACCTGGCGTGCACAACTCAATGACGTTACCCAGGACAATGTTGAGGGGGATAATGGTGGTCCTAATAGAGAATTACAAGAGATCATTTTTCGATTCAAGGAGTTACTACGCAAAAGAACACGTATCTGGTGGAACCATGAGTTCCTAGATAAATATATTTAAAAAGATCTGATCCCCAGGGGCCTTCGGGTCCAGGTCTTTCCCTCCTTCCCAGTTGCTAATGAGGATTTCAAAGCAAAATGGGAGGAGCTCTCTAACACCTGCTCCAAGGTCTTCATGGTACTCCTCAAAGAGACGAACCACGAATCACTGGTCTCCATCGAATCTGAAATTGATGGCCTACAAGCCACCTTACAGAGGGATATGACAGGGGATGCCCTGAAGAAATTAAATGACGAAATCGATGTCGAGCTCCAGAAATGGGCCAGTGACATCCAATCGACAAAAGCCAAAAAATTCCAGCGAGACGTTATGGGCAGACAGCTTTCTAGAGTGTATAGGTGGCACACAGTCATGTTGTATATTGTCCAGCGACACAGTATATAGCATAGAGATGTAGTATATAACAGAGCCCACGCAGTATGTAACACAGCCCACGTAGTATATAGCAATGTGGGCACTATATGCATGGTTACAAAAGGCTTAAAATAAAAAATAAACATATACTTACCTTCCGAGGGCCCCTTGAAGTCCGGGCGCCTGTGTGCGGTGCACGCGGTAGCTTCCGGTCGCAGGGTTGGTATGAGCGCAGGACCTGTGATGACGCCACGGTCACATGACCGTGATGTCAAGGCCGGTCCTTCTCGCATAACATCCTTGGCACCGGAACCGGCTGCTTGCACTACCGAGTACAGCGTGCCACGTCGGAGGATGAGAATAACCTTTTTTTTAATTATTATTATTTTTAACATTAGATCGTTTTACTATTGAGGCTGCATACGCAGCATCAATAGTAAAAAGTTGGTCATACAGAGCTAATAATAGCGTTAACGGAGTGCATTACACCGCGGTCCGTTAACTCTGGCATTAACCCTGTGTGACCGCTCAGCACTGACTGCAGGGCAGTAAAGCAGCGGCCATTTTGCTGCCAGACTCTGGCCGTCGCTGATTGGTTGTGGCAATGGTCGTGGGCATTTTGCCACGACCAATCAGCGACTTGGATTTCCACGACAGACAGAGGCAGCGACCAATGAATATCCGTGACAGACAGACAGACAGAAAGACAGACACACAGACGCAAGTGACCCTTAGACAATTATATAGTAGATTACATGGGGCAAATGTCTGTATGGAGCATCTTATGGGGCCATAATCAGCATTTATGGAGCATTACATGGGGCAAATGTCTGTATGGAGCATCTTATGGGGCCATAATCAGCATTTATGGAGCATTACATGGGGCAAATGACTGTATGGAGCATCTTATGGGGTCATAATCAGCATTTGTGGAGCATTATATGGGGCAAATGTATGTATGGAGCGTCTTATGGGGCCATAATCAGCATTTATGGAGCATTACATGGGGCAAATGACTATATGGAGCATCTTATGGGGCCATAATCAGCATTTGTGGAGCATTACATTGGGCAAATGAATGTATGGAGCATCTTATGGGGCCATAATCAGCATTTATGGAGCATTATATGGGGCAAATGACTGTATGGAGTGTCTTATGGGGCCATAATCAGCATTTGTGGAGCATTACATTGGGCAAATGACTGTATGGAGCATCTTATGGGGCCATAATCAGCATTTATGGAGCATTATATGGGGCAAATGACTGTATGGAGTGTCTTATGGGGCCATAATCAGCATTTGTGGAGCATTACATGGGGCAAATGACTGTATGGAGCATCTTATGGGGCAGTAATCAGCATTTGTGGAGCATTACATGGGGCAAATGACTGTATGGAGCATCTTATGGGGCCATAATCAGCATTTGAGGAGCATTACATGGGGCAAATGACTGTATGGAGCATCTTATGGGGCCATAATCAAATTACATAGTAACATAGTTATTAAGGTTGAAGGAAGACTTTAAGTCCATCTAGTTCAACCCATAGCCTAACCTAACATGCCCTGACATGTTGATCCATTTGTGGAGCATTACATGGGGCAAATGACTGTATGGAGCATCTTATGGGGCCATAATCCGCATTTATGGAGCATTACATGGGGCAAATGACTTTATGGGGCATCTTATGGGTCCATAATCAGCATTTGTGCAGCATTATATGCGGCGCATTTTGTATGGAGCATCTTATGGGGCCCATCATGAACTGTATGGAGCATTATATGGGGCTCCTCATTCAATATGGATATTCAAAAACACTTAACATACTGATGTCTCAATTAATTTTACTTTTATTGGTATCTATTTTTATTTTTGACATTTACCGGTAGCTGCTGCATTTCCCACCCTAGGCTTATACTCAAGTCATTAAGTTTTCCCACTTTTTTGTGGCAAAATTAGGGGGGTCGGCTTATACTCAGGTCAGCTTATACTCGAGTATATACGGTAATAGGGCTTCATTGACCTGTTAGGAAATAGACATTTAAAAACTTTCAATTAAGTGATAAATTATTGTATTCAGCTTATTATTTGATAAATTTAAATTAGTGTGCTTGAATCTCTTTGGTCTCCCCTGCAGCAGCTCTTCTTATTCTTCCGGCCTTATCATGTCATGTCAAATTTAAAGTGACTACCATTAAAGGGGATAGTTCATACTTTATGTATAAGAGAAATAATGTATGCACCTACAGATGCCTTACTTTTCTATTTAACTTGACATATTTAAATACCGTATATACTCGAGTATAAGCCAACCCGAGTATAAGCCGACCCCCCCAATTTTGCCACAAAAACTGGGAAAACTTAATGACTCGAGTATAAGCCTAGGGTGAGAAATGTAGCAGCTACCGGTAAATGTCAAAAGTAAAAATAGATACCAATAAAAGTAAAATTAATTGAGACATCAGTAGGTTAAGTGTTTTTGAATATCCATATTGAATCAGGAGCCCCATATAATGCTCCATAAAGTTCATTATGGCCCCATAAGATGCTCCATATTAAAATATGCCCCATATAATCCTGCATAAAGGTTAATAATGGCCCCATAAGATGCTCCATAGACATATTTGCCCAATATAATGCTGCACAAATGCTGATTATGGACCCATAAGATGCTCCATAAAGATATTTGCCCCATATAGTGCTGCACAAACGTTGATTATGGCCCTATACAGACACTTGCCCTATATAGTGCTGGACAAATGGTATGGCCCCATACAGACACTTGCCCCATACAGTGCTGCACAAACGTTATGGCCCCATATAGACACTTGCCCCATGTAGTGCTGCACAAAAGTTATGGCCCCATATAGTGCTGCACAAATGTTATGGCCCCATAGAGTGCTGCACAAACATTATGGCCCCATATAGTGCTGCACAAACGTTATGGCCCCTATTAGTGCTGCACAAACGTTATGGCCCCATATAGTGCTGCACAAATGTTATGGCCCCTTATAGTGCTGCACAAACGTTGATTATGGCCCCACACAGACACTTGCCCTATATAGTGCTGCACAAATGGTATGGCCCCATACAGACACTTACCCCATACAGTGCTGCACAAACGTTATGGCCCCATATATAACACTTGCCCCATATAGTGCTGCACAAAAGTTATGGCCCCATATAGTGCTGCACAAATGTTATGGCCCCATACAGTGCTGCACAAACGTTATGGCCCCATATAGTGCTGCACAAATGTTATGGCCCCATATAGTGCTGCACAAACGTTATGGCCCCATACAGTGCTGCACAAACGTTATGGCCCCATACAGTGCTGCACAAACATTATGGCCCCATTTAGTGCTGCACAAACGTTATGGCGCCATATAGTGCTGCACAAACGTTATGGCCCCTTATAGTGCTGCACAAACGTTATGGCCCCATATAGTGCTGCACAAACGTATTGGCCCCTTATAGTACTGCACAAACGTTGTGGCCCCATATAGTGCTGCACAAATGTTATGGCCCCATACAGTGCTGCACAAACGTTATGGTCCCTTATAGTGCTGCACAAACGTTATGGCCCCATATAGTGCTGCACAAATGTTATGGCCCCATACATTGCTGCACAAACATTATGGCCCCATATAGTGCTGCACAAACGTTATGGCCCCTTATAGTGCTGCACAAATGTTATGGCCCCATATAGTGCTGCACAAACGTTATGGCCCCTTATAGTGCTGCACAAACGTTATGGCCCCATAGATGCTCCATACAGACACTTGCCCCATTTGCTGTGATAAAAAAAAAAATCACATACTCACCACTCCGTCGCTCAGGCCCCCGGCACTTTCAATATTCATGTGCTCATCGTTTCGGCGCCGCTCCATCTTCAGCACTGACATTCAGGCTGATGGCGCGCACTAACCACGTCACCGCGCCCTCTGACCTGAGCGCCACTGTTGAAGATGGAGCGGCGCTGGAACGGGGAGCAGGTGACTATCGTACAGCGCAGCGCTCCCCTCCCCGTTATACTTACCTGCTCCTGGCGCTGTGCAGTCCCTGCTTCCCCGACGCTGCAGCTTCTTCCTGTAGTGAGCGGTCACCGTAGGTTTATTGCAAGATTACAGTCCTTAAGAAAGAAAAATATATATAATTTTTGCAATATACTGTAAAGAGTTGTTGATGCTATAAAAGTCCATCTATTGATTGTGATATAAATTTTAGCCTGTCGTAATGTACAGAACCAACACTGTTACATTCTCTGTTATTCAGGTCCAGAGTAGTAGTAATGCTCCCGGTAGATGCCCTCTAGTATATGGCCATGATTTTAGCATATATAGAACACCAATGGGATGAATAATAGTTCACAGCCTTGGTACAGTCAAAATGTACTTATTTTTATATGCTGATCTGAGTACAGCTTAAATCGGATAGATTTTTTTTACTGTATTTCTGTAACAGATAAAATCAGCTATTCATTAGCCTAGGCGTTAAAGTAAAAACATAAATATACAGTACTGGTCAAAAAGTTTGAACACATCTGTTCATGTTATGGTTTTTCTTGTTCTTATAGGAATGTGCGCATTATAACTTTAGACTGAAGAAATCAAAACCACAAAGGAACACACTTGGAAACAATGAGTAAAAAAAATATGCGTGAAACACACCAGAATATGTAGTAAAAGTTACATTCCTCAAAGTACTCCCCTTTTATTATGATGACAACTTTACACACCATTGACATTGTCTCAAGCAGCTTCACCAGCCAGTCACATTCTAAAAGCCTTAAGGAGTTCGCAAAGGAGTGGAGAAGTTGTTGATAGATTGGACTTTACTATTTGGTCCAACTCATTGAAAACTATCTAAATTGTGCAAAGGTCAGGTGGTTGTTGAGGCCATGTCATCTGATGCAGCACTTTCCTCCTTGACCCCAAATCCCTTCCATAGCCTTAAGGTTTGGATTGAGTCACTGTTGTGTCACACAAATGAAAGTCCCGCTAAGTGCAAATCAGATGGGATGGCATCTGTGATAGCCTTAATGGTATGCCTTGAATTTGGAATAAATCAATAAATGTGTCACCAGCAAAAACGCCCCATACTGTGACAACACCAACTCTACGCCTACGCTTCACTGTGGGCACCAAACATTTAGATGTCATCCACTCACTTTCTCTGCATCTCACAAAGAAATAAATGTTGATTACAACAATCTCAAATTTTGACTCATTAGACCGTAGGATAGATATTGATTGATATAATGTCCAGTTCTTCGGTTGCTTGGCCTTGACAAGTCTGCTCTCTTTGTTTATTTCTATGCAGCAAGTCAAACATAAAGGCCTGATTCTCCCTGCACATCGGTCTCTTCTGGATGTATCTGTTACTTGAAGTCTGTGCATAATTTATGAGGACCTTTATTTGAAGTGCTGACAATTTGTGGTTTCTGAGGCTAGAAACTCTGTTGGACTTGTTTAACTTTACATTTTAAGAAAAGTTAATGGTGGACATATCTGTCTATTGGAAAATAAATCAGGACAGAATGTTAAACCTTTTCAGTATGTATATATGAAAGAATAAAATGGATATTGACTAAATTCACTGACCGTAAAAGGAGTAATGAGTAGGTCATTTTTTTTAACCTTTGTTCTTCAGATAATTTAACTTGGTCTTTGACTAAATGTTTGTGATACTGTGTTTAGGCAAAATAATACTTTAAAGGGTCCTATTACTAAAGTTATTATATGCAAGCTCTGCTTATAAAAGAACAAAGTTATCCATGCTTATCACATGAATCTGCCAATTGATCAAAAGGTTGCCGTTGGACTGAAAACTTTGAAGTCCCAACCATCATCAATATCTTAATGGCCACGTCATGAATGGTTGTGATGTCACCACAAAAGAGCTCCCGAAATGCGTAGGAGAAGCAATGCGGAAATGTGAGAAAGATTATTATTATTATTATTATTATTATATGGATTTGATGGTCGAACATAGCTTATTTTTCATAAGGATGGCTTCCATATATTATTTTTAGTAAGACAGCTGAAACTCATTTTAAAGTGATCTATTTTGATTTAAAGGGACATTCCCATCTACAAGATCATATCCCGATATGTAGTAGGTGTAATAATAATATTAGCAAATACCTCCAATTAGAAACGTAGTATAGTTTTTTTTTATTCACTATGACTCTTTCCTTATGTGCAGGCATTGCCTTAGGTATCCATGGTTACGACCACTGATATAGTGACAGTTAGTTAGCTGGTTGCTAATAGTCGGAACCATTTATACCTGAGGTCCTGCAATGCCTTCACATGAGAAAAGAGACATAGTGAATCAAAAAAACTATACTACATTTCTAATTGGAGGAATTTGCTAATATCATTATTATTTCTAGTACTACATATTAGGATAGAATATTGGAGATGGGGCTACTGCTTTAACTAAAAATATCATATTAATCTATCAAAAATGGAAAAATGTATTTACTACTCAATTCATTGAGTACATATGTTGTGTTTTTTTTCATGAATTCTTAAAACTATCCCATTTTGCCTGGACCTGTTTTTAGGTTTTTGTGGTTTTAAGGAAAATGTTCATTTCTTTGAAATTTGATGCTGCATAAGACTTGAGAAATTGAACAATTAAATCCTTGACATTCTTCCTATCACTTAAAAATGAGAAAAGTTAATTTGCAGGAAAAAAATGAATTCATTAAAAATATCAATGTGCTTGAATGAGGTATGTGTCACAGATAGAAACAAGTACTGACCAAGTTAGTCACCCTTAGAGCTATGATGCATAAGAGAACTCCTAAAGTCAGATCCATTAACACTATTATCCTGCAGATATAGGGTTAATCTGTAGGTTAATATCATTATGGAGATACACGTTTACTGAATGTGCAGCACATGTGAGAAAATTAATTTCTTTCTTTCAGGGGCCGATGGCTTTCAGTCATGCAGGTATGCCTGAGCAGCATCAGTCACTGCTTACTATACTTTAACCCCTTTCTGACCTCGGACGGGATAGTATGTCCGAGGTCAGAACCCCCGCTTTGATGCAGGCTCCGGCGGTGAGCCCGCATCAAAGCCGGGACATGTCAGCTGTTTTGAACAGCTGACATGTGCCCGCAATAGTGGCGGGTGAAATCGTGATTCACCTATTAACTAGTTAAATGCTGCTGTCAAACGCTGAAAGCGGCATTTTACCGGCGCTTCCGGCAGGGCGGCCGGAAATGAGCACATCGCTGACCACCGTCACATGATCGGGGGTCAGCGATGCTTCTGCATAGTAACCATAGAGGTTCTTGAGACCTCTATGGTTACTGATCCCGGCTAGCTGCTAGCGCCAACCTGTGGTCAGCGCTCATAGCACACCTGCATTTCTGCTGCATAGCAGCGATCTGATGATCGCTGCTACGTAGCAGAGGCGATCAAGTTGTGCCAGATTTTAGCCTCCTATGGAGGCTATTGAAGCATAGCAAAAGTAAAAAAAGTGAAAAAAATAAAAAAATATAAAAGTTTAAATCACCCCCCTTTCACCCCATTCAAAATAAATCAATAAAAAAATCAAACCTACACATATTTGGTATCGCCGCGTTCAGAATCGCCAGATCTATCAATAAAAGAAAAAATGCAAAAAGCCAGAATTACGATCTTGAAAAATGGAGACGCTACGGGTATCGGAAAATGGCGCCATTTTTTTTTTTTTAGCAAAGTTTACTTTTTTTTTTCACCACTTAGCTAAAAAATAACCTAGTCATGTTAGGTGTCTATGAACTTGGAATGACCTGGAGAATCATAATGGCAGGCCAGTTTTAGCATTCAGTGAACCTAGCAAAAAAGCCAAACAAAAACAAGTGTGGGATTGCACTTTTTTTGCAAATTTACCGCACTTGGAATTTTTTTCCCGTTTTCTAGTACACGAAATGCTAAAACCAATGATTTCGTTCAAAAATATAACTTGTTTCACAAAAAATAAGCCCTCACATGGCCATATTGACTGAAAAATAAAAAAAAGTTATGGCTCTGGGAAGGAGGGGGCGAAAAACAAACACGGAAAACGGAAAACCCCAAGGTCATGAAGGGGTTAAGCACACCTCACTTCTTTCAGTGACAGACGGCTATGAACTGATGCACTGCACCGTGAGCTGTCAGTCACAGAGCCAGTGAGTGATTACAGCTGTCTCTTAGTGTTTATATAGTGAGGGATAACAGAGGCAAGTCTGGCATGCCTGTATGGAAGAAGGAGGTTTCCGGGAGAAATATTTTTTTCCCAAGTGGCGCACTTTGGGTATATTGGCAGGGCACCTTCATAACGCTATTAATTTGTAGATTAACCCAATATACTGTATACAGGTTAGTAGTGTTATAAAACATGACCGGCTCCTTTTAAAAAGGATCACATCATTACTGATCATGTATGCATTTAGAATTTCACATATTTTAGTTTAGTGATTCATTGTTTATGTTGCATCATCTCAATCTGTATATCCGTGTATCTATTCTAGCACACAATCTGCTTTATTCAAAAATGTCAAATGAAAAGGGCAAGGAAAAAGTAAGAGTTTATTAAAAGGAAACAAAGAAATAAAGTATAGCAGATATATTTCCAACCAAAGAAAAAAATAATGGGAGAATAGTCAGGGATCTGAATCATAAAAAGATTAATTCCGAGATCGAATAATACTAATCATTTTCATTTAGCCAATAAATTTTGACAGCCTTCTAGTGCTATTAAAGTAATGTCATTAAAGTGTAAAACTACACATACTGTGTTACTAAGAGTATGTATGACTGTTTCGTAATAAAAAAATTGACGTATTCTTTTTTCAATCTTACTTTCTCTGTCAAAAATATTGAAATATTCCAACTTTCACAATAGCCACTTCCACAGATACAACAGGTTCACACTTTCAGTTTCTTTAGCTTAGTTGTCAGCTTTGCTACTCAGAATAAGTCAGATGAACTCACAATCAATAGATGGGGCTTAGTGATTAGCGAGCATGCTCGGGTATTATCCGAGTGACTTTGGCGTGCTCGTATGTTATGTTTGAGTCCCCGTGGCTTCAAGATTGATGGCTGTTAGACAGCCTCAACACATGTGGGGATTACCTGATTGTTAGGAGATCCCCACATGTCTTGCGGCTGTATAACAGCCACAAATCATGCAGCTGGACTATAATATATTAGCACTCCCAAGATACTCGATAACAGAGTATGCTCAGATAAGATATTATCCGAGCATGTTAGCTCATCACGAATGGGGCTATGATCCATAATTTTCTTGTGGATTTAATATTCTAGGACATTTTTCATTATTATACTCATTGCAGCCACCATAAACCATATAGAGTGTGCTGCACTTTCTGAAGAAAAAAAAGCATATGTTCAGTTCTTCTAAAAATGGAATTGTCTTTTAAGTCTTTTGCCTTATGAAGACTTTGGGACATTTCAAAACACATGATATATACATATATATGTATATATTATATATATGTATCCCTTTCCTGTTTTATACAGTTCAACTACCTTTTGCCATAGATCCGTTAACAATTCTTTTGCATTTCCCATGGCTCACACTCCAGAAATGTCAGTGGCTGGATGAAAGATGAAAGACTTAACCCACTGGTGGCCTTAACCCACCAGTATATGCCGGGAACCACGCTGGCCTTAACCCACCACCAAGGGTGGTTAAGGCCAGCGTGGTTCCCGGCATATACTGGTTCCCGGACATAACTGCAAGAGAAGTATGCTGCCTTCCAGGTGCGATGATCAAGGATGTGACCGATAGGATACCAAAGCTCTTCAGCTCCAAGGATGTCCACCCATTTCTTCTGATACATGTTGGCAGTTGGCACCAATGACACGGCAAGGAAGGACCTACCGACAATCTGCAAGGACTTTGAAGAGTTGGGGAAGAAAGTAAAGGAACTGGATGCACAGGTAGTTTTTTCTTCTATCCTTCCAGTAGACGGGCATGGCACCAGGAGATGGAACAGGATCCTTGATGCAAACAACTGGCTAAGACGATGGTGCAGACAACAAGGATTTGGATTCCTGGACCACGGTGTGAATTACTGGTATGATGGACTCCTCGCCAGAGACGGACTACACCTCAACAAACCTGGGAAACACACATTCGCCAGAAGACTCGCTACACTCATCAGGCGGGCGTTAAACTAGAAGAAGAGGGGACGGGAAGAAAAACATTAGACTCGAACAAAGACGACCCAGGAAAACATACTCAGAAGGGAGGTAAGAACATTTCTAAAACAATCCACAGTGAGGAGATTGGAACAAAACAAAATCCTCTAAACTGCATGCTCGCAAACGCCAGAAGCCTGACAAACAAGATGGAAGAACTAGAAGCAGAAATATCTACAGGTAACTTTGACATAGTGGGAATAACCGAGACATGGTTAGATGAAAGCTATGACTGGGCAGTTAACTTACAGGGTTACAGTCTGTTTAGAAACGATCGTAAAAATCGGAGAGGAGGAGGGGTTTGTCTCTATGTAAAGTCTTGTCTAAAGTCCACTTTAAGGGAGGATATTAGCGAAGGGAATGAGGATGTCGAGTCCATATGGGTTGAAATTCATGGAGGGAAAAATGGTAACAAAATTCTCATTGGGGTCTGTTACAAACCCCCAAATATAACAGAAACCATGGAAAGTCTACTTCTAAAGCAGATAGATGAAGCTGCAACCCATAATGAGGTCCTGGTTATGGGGGACTTTAACTACCCGGATATTAACTGGGAAACAGAAACCTGTGAAACCCATAAAGGCAACAGGTTTCTGCTAATAACCAAGAAAAATTATCTTTCACAATTGGTGCAGAATCCAACCAGAGGAGCAGCACTTTTAGACCTAATACTATCTAATAGACCTGACAGAATAACAAATCTGCAGGTGGTTGGGCATTTAGGAAATAGCGACCACAATATTGTGCAGTTTCACCTGTCTTTCACTAGGGGGACTTGTCAGGGAGTCACAAAAACATTGAACTTTAGGAAGGCAAAGTTTGACCAGCTTAGAGATGCCCTTAATCTGGTAGACTGGGACAATATCCTCAGAAATAAGAATACAGATAATAAATGGGAAATGTTTAAGAACATCCTAAATAGGCAGTGTAAGCGGTTTATACCTTGTGGGAATAAAAGGACTAGAAATAGGAAAAACCCAATGTGGCTAAACAAAGAAGTAAGACAGGCAATTAACAGTAAAAAGAAAGCATTTGCACTACTAAAGCAGGATGGCACCATTGAAGCTCTAAAAAACTATAGGGAGAAAAATACTTTATCTAAAAAGCTAATTAAAGCTGCCAAAAAGGAAACAGAGAAGCACATTGCTAAGGAGAGTAAAACTAATCCCAAACTGTTCTTCAACTATATCAATAGTAAAAGAATAAAAACTGAAAATGTAGGCCCCTTAAAAAATAGTGAGGAAAGAATGGTTGTAGATGACGAGGAAAAAGCTAACATATTAAACACCTTCTTCTCCACGGTATTCACGGTGGAAAATGAAATGCTAGGTGAAATCCCAAGAAACAATGAAAACCCTATATTAAGGGTCACCAATCTAACCCAAGAAGAGGTGCGAAACCGGCTAAATAAGATTAAAATAGATAAATCTCCGGGTACGGATGGCATACACCCACGAGTACTAAGAGAACTAAGTAATGTAATAGATAAACCATTATTTCTTATTTTTAGTGACTCTATAGCGACAGGGTCTGTTCCGCAGGACTGGCGCATAGCAAATGTGGTGCCAATATTCAAAAAGGGCTCTAAAAGTGAACCTGGAAATTATAGGCCAGTAAGTCTAACCTCTATTGTTGGTAAAATATTTGAAGGGTTTCTGAGGGATGTTATTCTTGATTATCTCAATGAGAATAACTGTTTAACTCCATATCAGCATGGGTTTATGAGAAATCGCTCCTGTCAAACCAATCTAATCAGTTTTTATGAAGAGGTAAGCTATAGGCTGGACCACGGTGAGTCATTGGACGTGGTATATCTCGATTTTTCCAAAGCGTTTGATACCGTGCCACACAAGAGGTTGGTACACAAAATGAGAATGCTTGGTCTGGGGGAAATTGTGTGTAAATGGGTTAGTAACTGGCTTAGTGATAGAAAGCAGAGGGTGGTTATAAATGGTATAGTCTCTAACTGGGTCGCTGTGACCAGTGGGGTACCGCAGGGGTCGGTATTGGGACCTGTTCTCTTCAACATATTCATTAATGATCTGGTAGAAGGTTTACACAGTAAAATATCGATATTTGCAGATGATACAAAACTATGTAAAGCAGTTAATACAAGAGAAGATAGTATTCTGCTACAGATGGATCTGGATAAGTTGGAAACTTGGGCTGAAAGGTGGCAGATGAGGTTTAACAATGATAAATGTAAGGTTATACACATGGGAAGAGGGAATCAATATCACCATTACACACTGAACGGGAAACCACTGGGTAAATCTGACAGGGAGAAGGACTTGGGGATCCTAGTTAATGATAAACTTATCTGGAGCAGCCAGTGCCAGGCAGCAGCTGCCAAGGCAAACAGGATCATGGGGTGCATTAAAAGAGGTCTGGATACACATGATGAGAGCATTATACTGCCTCTGTACAAATCCCTAGTTAGACCGCACATGGAGTACTGTGTCCAGTTTTGGGCACCGGTGCTCAGGAAGGATATAATGGAACTAGAGAGAGTACAAAGGAGGGCAACAAAATTAATAAAGGGGATGGGAGAACTACAATACCCAGATAGATTAGCGAAATTAGGATTATTTAGTCTAGAAAAAAGACGACTGAGGGGCGATCTAATAACCATGCATAAGTATATAAGAGGACAATACAAATATCTCGCTGAGGATCTGTTTATACCAAGGAAGGTGACGGGCACAAGGGGGCATTCTTTGCGTCTGGAGGAGAGAAGGTTTTTCCACCAACATAGAAGAGGATTCTTTACTGTTAGGGCAGTGAGAATCTGGAATTGCTTGCCTGAGGAGGTGGTGATGGCGAACTCAGTCGAGGGGTTCAAGAGAGGCCTGGATGTCTTCCTGGAGCAGAACAATATTGTATCATACAATTATTAGGTTCTGTAGAAGGACGTAGATCTGGGTATTTATTATGATGGAATATAGGCTGAACTGGATGGACAAATGTCTTTTTTCGGCCTTACTAACTATGTTACTATGTTACTATGTGTATAACGAGTCTCCATACGGCATGCGTCTTATTTATTTGCACTGTCATTTCTACTAGTGTCGATATGGTTTCATATATACTTTTAGCCTGATGTGCTTTACTTAATACATATCCAGATTATGTGTTTGGTTTCCACCTGTCTTATTGCCGTGTGTATGTTGTTTCGTACCCCCCATTTTAAGCCCACATGCTTTGTTGTTTCCTCTTAATAAACTTTTCATTATTTGCATTACTTTGGACTGTGGCACTAATTTTATTTAGTAGTTTTCTTACAAGAAAACAGGTCACAGGTGAGGATGTTACCTTTAGCAGCCATTCAAACCCATTTGTGTCATCTTCTCTGCATGTAATCAGGCCGAAATCCCCAGGGCATGTGAACTTTTAATCAGGGTCATTTCAATGTTTTGGGTTGTCATTATGATTAAGAAAGAGAAAACAGTGGATTGACAATAAATGGCTTCACCCAACCACTAACCATGAGAGGAGAAAAAGTTTTGGTGTTATCCTTCATTCTCTGAAAAAAGGCCAAGAAAGGAAAAATTCTGCTGGGTTATGTAAATTTTTGAGCACAACTGTGTATAAATACAGTATATCCACTGCAACTGCAGAATTCCTTTATCTCACAGCACAGCCTGATCAGGATCTTCATTGTTTTTTTTTTGTATTCTTGCATTTAAGTAATAGCAGAGATTAATGGCAACATTGACTCACTAGAAGTTATAAGAGTGGTGTCTTTACAAACAAAAATTAATCCGGTTACTATTATTTTTTGGGTGCTAGCTTTGCCTCACCTTTGAATGTGTTCACTTAGGCTGGGTCATCAACTGTCCAAAAAATCATGTTTTCTTTTTTCAGCCATCGTTACTATTTGGTAGACAAGTACAGCCTCCATGATATATCTACTGCATTATGCATGTCCCAACTCAAGGCATCTGCAGTGTAAACAGTTTAGGCGGATCAGTGTGTTATCTACTTCAAGTCACATAAAGACAAGAAGACCAGTGATGCGAAATGCCTTCTCTATACAGATCTGTATAAAACCTCTGTATAAGAACAGGCCTTAAATTATAGAACATATTATGCAGGAGTAATCTACTGCAGCTCCTAATATAACAGTTTAAGCTGTAAATATTCTCAAGATCTAATTGACCACAGTGTGATATATTATTACGAATATTCCAGTCATCTGATCGGCTGCAGGATAGTCTGATCCTATGGATATTCTAATCATCTATATAGTCTAGTATGATTAAGGAATATTTGTTTTAACTCTCAATCAGTTCTACTACTAATGGCTTGTTGGTTCTAGGGGGGCGGTTAGTTCTGTGGGGTAATCAGTATGGTGGTCATAACTGTATTATCTGAAGAAGGTAAGAACCATAGCTTGTCGTCTGACCTTACAAGGCCCATGGTCTAAATGCCGGTAGTTTAGAACACTGTACCTCAGTGCCATTAAGGAACTTGACATTTTCTCTTATATGTATAGTGGTCCAGAAATGTAATCAAACCATTGTACACAGAAAGCCCTAATGTTAGTGCTTTATGATGTGTGAGGTTGTAAGCTGTGTGGGCCTTTTCTCCTTGAGTTTTAGCAAAAATTTGCCAAATGTATTTAAAAAGTCGGTCATTCATATATTTCTTGTAATCTGTGAGCATTCAGAGTGGCCTAAAAGAGAAAAACATTTATGTTAATGTTTTGGGCTTTTGTGAGTTTTGCAGTTCTGCTTGAGGATCTCCATCTATCCAAGGTAGCCATACATCTATAAATGGACACACAGTTTGTGAAAAAAACAGGTGCATTTATCTGCCTTCTGTGGTGTCAGGCACAATATATTACATTTGTCAGTTTCTTGACAGACTTTTTAGTGTATAGCTATGTAAATATCTAAGCTATACTCAGACTGACCGCCAGGCAGCCAATGAATGCGTAAAGAGTGACACACATTTACCATCAGGCCAGAGTGAAGGAATTGGAAGAACATACAATCCCCACACGCATATGAAGCAGACATTTCAAAGGAGGCTAAGGGATCTAAGGATGTCGAAACTGGAATCCACCATCCACCAATGACTAGACCTTTGGACCAATAGAGTGAGCGTATGGCAGGAAGATAAAATGGCAGATCAGGAGACCCTGTTCAGCAAAGTGGCAGGAGAAAGAAAAAGAAAAAGGCAATAAAAGTTAAAGAGAAAAAGGGGCAAGACAAAGAGAAGTGCAGAAGGCTCAAAAGAAGAGCAGGCATACCAAAAACAAAAAAGGGGACAGGATTGTAAAGCCACAATGGATGCAACATTTGAAAGAAGAATAATATGACAATCATACTATAAAGATATTTGCTGATTTTCTCTCACTCGAGGGCCGCCTGTAAACTAGGCTCAAGTGTTTTCCATTGATTAACCCTTAAAGAGTGTTGCTACTTTTCCTACCTGGTTCTAGGACCAATGCCTTGGCATGGTAATTGTGCCCTTCCTTGTGCCCTTCCTTGCGCCCTCCACATGAAAATAAGAAAAATGAATTGTCCATAAGACAACAATTGACAAAATTTCACCATTCAAAAATATATATTCCAGAACTTTACTTTTATAACTTACATTTTACATGCTATATGCTGTCTTAAAATAAGGTTATCACTGATTAATAATGACAAATCCGCATTATAATTTAATTAATGCTGTAAATCAGTCCATGTTTCTTTTTCCTACATACAGTAAATGACCATTAACAATTGATAATCCCACTTCTGTGGTGAAACATGATAGAGGTGGGAAGGACTAGCGTGAGGACTGATTTCCAAATTGTTTTATCTTTTGCTTCGATTTTCAATTTGTGATGATGTAGACTGTGAGCACACCATCTGGTTATATCTGTTTGGATCTCAATATCTAAATAGAGGTGATATTCCAATTGTTATATGATTCAGCTAAATAAGCATGAACCTTCAATGTTTAGGATTTCTAACCCTATATAATTTGCTCATCTAAATACTGCATGTGGAGTTTTAGAGTTCAAGTCCTCTTTCTCCCTGAAAAGGCAATTTGCATATTAATTTTGCCAGAGGCTCATTGCACGGCGAATAAGCCTCCTTACCTTGACGTGAACTGGTATATCACTCTTCACAAGGAGAAAATTATCCCATAGAGACCCCAGTCCAGAGCCTCTCACCTAGCCAAATCAGTTCTCATACTTTGCACTGATGAGGATCAATAGCCTGAAACACCATGTCTGCAAATTGAGATTCTGATTTGGCTTTTTTCTTAAGTCATATTACAAGACTCGTTAGTTGTGATTTGTAGGATCACTGCATATAACAGGTGGCACTATAGAGTTCAAGTCCTCTTTCTTTCTGAAGAGGCAATTTGCATGTGGATATACAATAATTAATATTAGAGAATTGACATTCCTAACATTTTTGAGTCACGATATTATTCTAACATCTTTATTGTGTCTATTACAAATAATTGACGCATCTTCTATCTTAAAGCATTCTTAGTTCATTCTTATAATTACTAGAGATGAGCAGATCAGCCAAAATTCTAATTTGGCCCTCCATACAGATTTTCCAATTAAATTCCGTTTGTAGAAAAAGTTATTCATTGCAAAGTTAATGTCCTTTATTATACCCTTGGGTCTCCCAAGACCCAAGATTTAAAAAATGAAAAAAAAAATCCTTAAACTACCTGCACTGCTCACTTCTCCATTCTCTCTGCTCCTCACTGTCACTCATCTGGTCCTTGATGCATCTTCTGATCACTGCTGGCTGCAATGAAATCCCTGGGTGTCTCACACATGCTGTACTATTGAAAGGTCACAACGTCATTACATCATGCTGTGTACTGTGAGCTTACGCATTCATGCATGGTAAAGAGAGTTTAAGATTTTTTTCTAACGTTTTGATGCTATTTTCTGGTTCATAAGAATTTGCAGCCAGTGGCCACCATATAGTTGAATTTGCTTGGAAGCAAATTGCAAAAAATAAGTAAAATTCAATTCCACTTAAATATATGAGCTAATTTCTAGTCATTACCATTGGTATAGGAAAAATAAACCTGAGCTGATTTGCAGCACTAACAAAATAAGGATTTGTCATTATTGATAAGTGGTGTTAGGTGTCGAGTTCCCGCCTCTGCACAGGGGGAATCTCAAACCATCTCTGCTGCAGTCTACCATTCTTCTCCAGCCGCAGTGGAGTCTGCTCAGCGCAGGCGTCAGTCCCAGCATCTTGCTCAGTCTCACTCTGTGCATAGGGTTACTGCTGCTTTTCCAGCTTCTGCCATTGAAGCCAGTGCTGGGCAGCGGCGTGCAGACGCTTCTGGGGCTAAGTCCTACTTTGCGTACACTGAGCATGCCCAGGGCAAGATCTCTCAGTGGAGATCTATGGTCACATGCTCAGGTACTGCAGCAACTTCCATTGGTCCTTCTCACGGGAGGTCCTGCAGGTATTAGGACTAAGTTCTGCTTTGCACACTGAGCATGCCCAGGGCAAGATCTCTCAGTGGAGATCTAGGGTCACATGCTCTGGTACTGCAGCAATTCCATTGGTCCTTCTTTGAAGGATCCTGTACGTGCTGCAGCTATTTAGGGCTCACATGGTCGCACGGCCATGCGCAAGTGTACATTTGTCCTATTGGATGACTGTTCACGGAAGGTGTATGTTTTCTATCTAGCGCCCGACTTATCCAACAGCACGTTACACACTAATACAGGGTCTAGTTGCTGTGTCCACCAGTGCGGCGCCGTGCGCTTTCACAGCACTTTGTTATTGTTTTGGTTACGCTAACACCCCAGTTGCGGTGTCGACCGCAAGTAGTCTTCACAGACTCAGATCCCAAGTCTTTGGACTGAGCTTGGAGACTCCTTGCTTGTGCTCTTGTGTGGTACCACGGCCCTGTGACTTAACAGGGTTTGCTTCTTTCACACAGGGTGAAGTTAACCTGTGTGTATTCACATTGTACCGCCATATAATCCGTTATTACTTGGCAGCAGGTTCCATCTCTGCACGGTGGACCCTGGGCTGCGAACGCACCTTATTCTACCTATCTTATTATTTGGTGCATTCCGCTTGCCCTAACATTACACTAGTGCCAGGGTCTGGCTAGTAATGACGGACAAACAGTAATCCTTGCGGTACATCCAGCAGCTGGAGGGTAGGTTGGTGGCTCTCGAGCGCACAACTTCAGCTGTGGATGTAACCGCAGTTGCTGTTCAAGCTGCTAGCGTGGCTGCAGCAACCTTGTCCACTGCCACCCCTGTACCGACTCTATCACGCCTCCTGCTGCCAGAAAAATTTTCTGGTGATAGTAAGTCCTGTAGGGGTTTCGTGAGTCAGTGCTCTATACATCTCGAGCTTCTGGCCTCTCGTTTCCTTACAGATCGGGCAAAGGTGGGGTTTATAGTGTCTCTCCTTTCCGACAGGGTGTTAGAGTGGGCTATGCTGCTGTGGGAGCGTGGCGATCATGTGGTGCAGAGTAGGGTTGAGCGAAACGGGTCGAAATTGTTCAAAAGTCGCCGACTTTTGGCAAGGTCGGGTTTCATGAAACCCGACCCGACCCCAGTGGGGGGTCGGCCATGAAGTCGGCGATCTTTTGAATCTGGAATCGGAATTCCGATCCCGATTCCCGATATGTTTAAGATATCGGGAATTGGTATCGGAATTCAGATTAAAGTGTACAATATAGAATTAAAATAAAAAATATTGCAATACTTACCCTCTGACGCGCCCTGGTACTAACCGGCAGCCTTCCTCCTTCGAATCCGCGCTTCTAGGACCTTGCCGTGATGTCGCGGTGACGTCGCGGCTTGTGATTGGCCGCGCGGCCGCCCATGTGACCGCTCGCGCGGCCAATCACAAGCCGCGACGTCACCCGCGACGTCACCGAAGGTCCTGGAAGGGCTGATTCTTAGGAAGGAAGGCTGTCGGAAGGAAGCAGGGCGTTTCCGAGGGTGAGTATATACCTAATAGGAATATACTCACCCTTGGAAGCGCCCTGCTTCCTTCCGACAGCCTTCCTTCCTAAGAATCAGCCCTTCCAGGACCTTCGGTGACGTCGCGGGTGACGTCGCGGCTTGTGATTGGCCGCGCGAGCGGTCACATGGGCGGCCGCGCGGCCAATCACAAGCCGCGACGTCACCCGCGACGTCACCGAAGGTCCTGGAAGGCTGATTCTAAGGAAGGAAGGTTCCCGGTTAGTACCAGGGCGCGTCAGAGGGTAAGTATAAGGATATTTTTTATTTTAATTCTATATTTTACACTTTAATATGGATCCCAGGGCCTGAAGAAGAGTTTCCGCTCCTTCAGACCCTGGGAACCATGGAAACCCAATGCACTGCATTGGGGTTCGAGTTTCGGCTGACCCCGACCCCGACTTTTTTATAGGATCGGCCGATTTCACTCGACCCGACTTTTCCAAAAGTCGGGTTTCGTGAAACCCGACCCGATCCTATAAAAGTGAAGGTCGCTCAACCCTAGTGCAGAGTGCTCTGTTTTTCCTGAGCACTCTGAAACAGGTCTTTTTAGGACCTCGTGTCACCCATGATACGGTGCTCCAACTGTTGGCATTGACTCAGGGCTCGTCCTTGGTCAGCCATTTTGCCGTCCACTTCCGCACCCTAGCATCTGAGCTGGAGTGCTCGGATAAAGCCCTAATTCCGATATTTTGGAGGGGGCTGGCTGACCACGTGAAGGACGCCCTGGCCACTAGGGAGATTCCCGCCACACTGGAGGAGTCAATAGCTGTGTCCACTCGTATTGACCTCCGTTTTCACGAGCGGAGGTTAGAGCAACCCCAGTGTAGGTAGAGGTTTCGGCTGGCTCCCACCTTCTCCAAACCTTTGGAATCTCCAGTCCAGGCTCCTGAGTCATATGAGGCCATGGAAGTGTCACGAGCGGGATCTAAGTCCGGACCGCTAGTGCACTCCAGGTTTGTCATGTTTGCCAGCAGTCAGGACATCTTGCCACCAGATGTTCCTAGCGGTTGAGGAAATGTCAGTGTCTAGTGGTAGTAGGTGGAGGTACACTAGACACGGCGACGTTTGCCTCCAAATTGTCCGTTAAGGGGACAATAACAATAGGCTCATTCACTCACTCGGTAGAGCTCTGCATGGATTCTGGGGCGAAGGGCAATTTTATGTCTTCTGCCTTCGCCCAACGTCATGCAATACCCCTGGTTATGCTAGCTCAACCAGTAATGGTACGAGTGGTGAATGGGTCGACACTGCCCTCACAGATAACACACATTAGACCATCCCTTTTACTCTGTCCATGTCACCATCCCATCAGGAGGTTATATCTCTGCTCGTCATTCCTGTGGGAATTGATGAGGTCCTGTTGGGAATACCTTGGCTGCGTTACCACTCTCCTCATATCAAGTGGTCCTCAGGCAGAATTCTGGGATGGGGTGAATCTTGTGGGCGTAGGTGTCAGAGGGAGTGTGTTCAGGTTGCTACTACAGAGGTACCCGCAGATCTATCCTCTCTCCCCAAGCAATATTGGTCTTATGCAGACGTGTTCTCCAAAAAGGCGGTGGAGACCCTTCCGTCCCATCGTCCCTATGACTGTCCTATTGATCTCTTGCCTGGTGCTGAGCCTCCCCGGGGTCGAGTTTATCCATTATCTCTCCCGGAGATGGAGGCAATGTCACAGTACATCCAGGAAAATCTGGCAAGAGGATTCATTAGGAAATCAGTGTCACCTGCTGGGGCAGGGTTCTTCTTCGTGCATAGACTACAGGGGTCTTAACGCCATCACCGTTTAGAATAAGTATGCTTCGCCCTTGATACCTGAGCTCTTTGATAGGCTTCGGGGAGCAAGGGTATTTACTAAATTAGATCTGCGGGGTGCTTACAACCTGATTCGCATCCGTGAGGGGGACGAATGGAAGACGGCTTTTAACACCAGGGATGGGCACTATGAATATCTGGTGATGCCCTTCGGGCTCTGTAATGCCCTTTTTAAAAAGAGCACTTCAAAGAGGGGGCTTCAGACCTGCCTCCCTGGCTAAAGATAGGTATTTGGGGAAAATTATAAAACGCTTTATTGAGGAAATAACAGAAGCAAAAACTAAAAGAGCCACCTTGTTAGAATGCAGCATTACTGCTGCACAAGGTGGCTCTTTTAGTTTATAACGGCTGGAGGGGGTGACAGTGGCCCTTTAACTAGTGTGAAGTTTCCATAATCAGTGATGGTTTCGGGAGCCTTGTCATCTGCTGGTGTAGGTACACTAGGTTTTATCAAGACCAATGTCAGCGCAGCCATCTATCAGGAAATTTTAGAGTACTTCATGCTTCCCTCTGCCAACAAGCTTTTTGGAGATGGAAATTGAATTCTGCTGCAGGACTTGGCACCTGTCCACACTACCAAAGCACCAATACCTGGTTTAAAAACAACAGTATCACTGTGCTTGATTGGTCAGCAAACTTGTTTGACCTTAAGCCCGTAGAGATTCTATGGGGTATTTTTAAGAGGAAGATGAAAGACACCAGAACCAACAATGCAGATTAGCTGAAGGCTGCTATAAAAGCAACCAGGGCTTCCAAAACACCTCAGCAGTGCCACAGGCTGATCGCCTTCATGCCGCACCGCATTGATTTTCAACAACAGAAAAAAAGGCAGCAACACTTACCTGCCCAGATCTTAGAGCAAATGCACTGCAGGGTGCAGCCAGCCCATAAAGCAAACACGTTTGGTTTCGCATGAGGGGTGTTCACACTGGGGATGCATTGAGAGTGTGCTGACCAGCCCTAATCAAAAAGTAGGGGCGTGACTAATAGGCTGTGAACCAGACACTAAGCAGTACCATTGTGTGAAGAACGCCCTATGTGGGCCTTTATTGTGCACTTATACTGGGCAGTCACCCCCTCCAGGAGTGGGTATGTGGAGAGTGGCTGTTGATCTTGTATTTTGCACCTGTGTTGCTAACATCTTGCTTTATGGGCTGGCTGCACCCTGCAGTGCATTTGTTCCAAGATCTGGGCAGGTAAGTGTTGCTGCCTTTTTTTTACTGCTGTTGAAAATTGAATTTTTGTAGACCTTGAGTCTCTTGTGGCTTTGCTATTTAGTTTAGTGTAGGACTCGTAAGCATGGGGACCCTTGGCGTGGGTTACGAACTTGCGTATTTTGGCCAAAATATCAACCAATACCTCACTATTTTTGTATATTTTTGCACTATATTTTTTTGGGTGCAGCCAAGCCCAAACACGTTTGGTCTCGCATGAGGGGTGTTCACACTAGGATGCATTGAGAGTGTGCTGGCCAGCCCGCCTAATCGAAAAGTTGGGGCATGACTAATAGGCTGTGAACCAGACACTAAGCAGTACCATTGTGTGAACAATGCCCTATGTGGGCCTTTATTGTGCACTTATACTGGGCAGTCACCCCCTCCAGGAGTGGGTATGTGGAGAGTGGCTGTTGATCTGGTATTTTGCACCTGTGTTGCTAACATCTTGCTTTATGGGCTGGCTGCACCCTGCAGTGCATTTGTTCCAAGATCTGGGCAGGTAAGTGTTGCTGCCTTTTTTTTCTACTGTTGAAAATTGAATTTTTGTAGACCTTGAGTCTCTAGTGGCTTTGCTATTTAGCACACCGCATTGATGCAGTATTTGATGCAAAAGGAGCCCTGACCAAGTATTGAGTGCATTTACTGAACATACATTTCAGTAGGCCAACATTTTGGATTTTAAAATCATTTTTCAAGCTGGTGTTATAAAGTTTTCTAATTTACTGAGATAATGACTTTTGGGTTTTTATTGGCTGTAAGCCATAATCATCAACGTTAAGAGAAATAAATACTTGAAATAGATCCCTCTGTTTGTATTGACGCTATATAATATATGAGTTTCACTTTTTGTATTGCAGAACTGTAATAAATTTTTGCTTTCTTGGACTTTTTTTCAGAGAGTATGAATGATAACACCAAAAACTTTTTCTCCACTCATGTTAGATGAAGCATTTATTGTCAAACTACTTTGTTTTCTCTTTTTAAATCATAATAACAACCCAAAACATCTAAATGACCCTGATCAAAAGTTCACATACCCTAGTGATTTTGGCCTGATAGCATGCAAAGAAGTTGACACAAATGGGTTGCCAAGGAAATGTTGCCATTTAAGCTTAATAAATCAGAGGATTTCAACTGAGTAATGGTGACTGCTGTACTCGGTCCCCGGCTGCCACTTGTTTTCCCGGTGTGGTGTCCCCGCTTTGTACCTGCATTTGTCCAGGATGATCACCCTTCCCCTTAGCAGTGCTGTTACTGGGATCGTCCACTTAACAACTGACACGTGGACAAGCATTTGTGGCCACTGATGCTACATTTCCTTGAAGGTACACTTGGGTGAACATTGTTGAGGCTGGAGTTGAGTCCCAAACTGGCACGACACTGGACGCAGAGAACTGTTGGCCCTACTTTTATCAGGGTTTCCTCCATGTCAAACATCAGTTAATGCACCCCCTCCTGCTCCTCTTCATCCTCCATCTCTTATCTCACGGCACATTGTCCACATGATCCAGAAGCTGGAAGCTCCGCAGCACTGCCTCAGCAAAGCAGCAACAGACACTACTGAAGCTAATTTGTCTATGAGACAAATCACACACCATGGAATAGTTATTTAAAGGAATACCAGATCCTACAGATTGGTGGCTTTTGAAGCTGAACCTCCAACCAGGCATGGTCGTGTTTGATAATGGGCGTAACCTGGTTGAAGCTGTTGAACCTGTGGTGGAGGCTGCTGTGGAGGGTGTTGAGCTTGGCAAGCTCAGACACGTATCAAGCTTGGCACATGTGCTCAACGTGGTAGTTAAGTGGTTTCTGAAAATATACCCAGATTTGAGAGAGCTTCTGGTCAAGGTATGCCGCATGATCGGCCATTTTCGCACGTCAACTACAGCGGGCTACTCTGGCAGTGCTGTGACAGCACATGCAAGTGCCAGTTCATCGACTGGTATCCAATGTGCCCACACACTGTAACTCCACACTAAATATGCTAGCAAGGCATTGTAAGCAGCAGAGGCCAGTTGTTGATTACCAGCTTCAAAACACCTTTTTGGTCCGTATTCTGGTCAGCCTCTGCATATAAAAAATGAAGAGTGGGCATGGATGTCTGACTTTGATGACTGCATAAAGATGGTGAGTGGTGATGACGCAATAGTTAGTGCAACAATCCAGCAACTGTGCCTACTTACCGTACCTGCTCACAATTAAACATGAAGTTATGCATGCAGACGAGGTTGAGATAAATGAAGAAAAGAGACAAGAAGATACTGCCCAGTTGGCTGATAATGTTGTAATGGTTGTTCACTCTGCTAGACATACGTTACAAGGAGAACCTTGCATATCTCTTTCCTGAAGTGGAAAGGTCTACTAAAATGGTCCTATAGCAGAAAGCTACTGTGGAAATTATGTTGGAAAAATTCTCATCAGAAAATGCTAGCGGTAGCAGGAAAGCTTCCTTGCCCAACCAAAGAAGAGAGGTGAGGGAGACACACAGCAGAGGCAGAAGTCAAAGGCCTGGGCCAGTGTCATGGCGCCATGCCAGCATCTAGGCCCTGATGACCCGGTATATTTGACAATGAATGAAAAGTTTTTATAGATGGTCAAGCAATACCTGGCTGACAAAATGAGCATACTCTCCAATTCCACTGCAAACTTCAGCTACTAGGTTTCAAAGCTGGACACCTGTCATGAGCTTTCCATCAATGGCTTGGGGGCCATTTACTACCATGGTGGGTGAAAACAAAGAGGTGCTTTTGCCTATCAACAGAAAGTGCTGAACTCTGACAAAAATGAACAAAGCTTGGATTAACCCCAATTTTCCACATCACCAGACGACAATAGCACATAGAGTGTGTTTAACCCTTTCACGACATGCGCAGTAATAGTACGGCGCATGTCGTGTCTCCCCCTTTGATGTGGGCTCCGGCGGTGAGCCCACATCAAAGTCGCGACATGTCAGCTGTTTTGTACAGCTGACATGTGCGCGCAATAGCGGCGGGTGAAATCACTATTCACCCGCCGCTATTAACCTGTTAAATGCCGCTGTCAAACGCAGACAGAGGCATTTAACCAGCGCTTCCAGCCGGGCGGCCGGAAATGATGTCATCGCCGACCCCCGTCACATGATCGGGGGTCGGCGATGCATCAGGAAGGTAACCATAGAGGTCCTTGAGACCTCTATGGTTACTGATGCAGGCCTGCTGTGAGCGCCCCCATGTGGTCGGCGCTCACAGCACACCTGCATTTCTGCTACATAGCAGCGATCTGATGATCGCTGCTACGTAGCAGAGCCGATCAGGCTATGCCAGCTTCTAGCCTCCCATGGAGGCTATTGAAGCATGGCACAAGTGTAAAAAAAAAATGTTTTTAAAAATATGAAATATTATTTTTTATAAAAGTTTAAATCACCCCCCTTTCACCCCATCCTAAATAAAACAATTAAAAAAAAACAAACCTACACGTATTTGGTATCGCCACGTTCAGAATCGCCCGATCTATCAATAAAAAAAAGCATTAACCTGATCGCTAAACAGCGTAGCGAGAAAAAAATCCGAAACGCCAGAATTACGTTTTTTGGTCGCCGCGACATTGCATTAAAATGCAATAACGGGCGATCAAAAGAACGTATCTGCACCGAAATGGTGTCATTAAAAACGTCAGCTCGGCATGCAAAAAATAAGCCCCCACCTGACCCCAGATCACGAAAAATGGAGACGCTTCGAGTATCAGAAAATGGCACTTTTTTTTTTTTTTAAAGCAAAGCTTGGAATTTTGTTTCACCACTTGGATAAAAAATAACCTAGACATGTTAGATGTCTATGAACTTGTAATGACCTAGGGAATCACAATGGCAGGTTAGTTTTAGCACCTAGCAAAAAAGCCAAACAAACACTTTTTATGCAATTTCACCGCACTTGGAATTTTTTTCCCGTTTTCTAGTAAAAGACATGGTAAAACCAATGGTGTTCTTAAAAAATACAACTCGTCCCGCAAAAAATAAGCCCTCACATGACCATATTGACGGAAAAATAAAAAAGTTATGACTCTGGGAAGTAAGGAAGTGAAAAATGAAAACGCAAAAACGAAAAAGGGCCGCGAATTGAAGGGGTTAATAAACTAGGTCATAGTGACCCAGGAGCAATACAAGTGTAGAGTACATGGGAACAGAACAGCAGGGTTAATTTTCCATATTTGAATGAAGTATGCCAGTTATTGCCTTCCATGGTCTATGGATTACTCGATGATCCTGCTGATAATTTTCTCCTAGCTTTGCACTTTGTTCAAAGCTTTTATGAGTGTAGGAGTATGTGACACCAGCTAGGGCCATGGGGTACTCAGAACTAGGTTGGAAAATTCTTAAAGGGGTGATCACGGCAGTGGTGACCCGTTCCTTGGCCCTGGGCACACAATAAAAGTATGAGGGAATAGTTGTAGGTGATTTCGCATGATGCCACCTGTGGTGTTCGGCAATGGGTTGCCGACACTGCTTAAAGGGACTGCTGGGGCCGATGGTGTCACAGCTGAGATGGTTCTGCTCCCCACAGGTGGAGCAAGGCCCCAGGGCTACGAATACAGTCTATCAGGGATCATGGATGTTGGGGTGCAGGACTGAGGGTGCGGGAAAGGACTAGAGGACACAAGGGCTGCAGTTTTCTCTACCTTTAAATCCTGGTTGAAGGTGCAGTCTGGAGCTGAGGTAACAGATGGTAGTGGAGATCCAGGCAGCCTGGAAGCAATTCAGAATCCACCTAGCCAGGAGGGGTTTGAGGTCTCCTCACTGCGCTGTTCTCTGGGTTCTTGATGAATTATGCTCTACTCAAGTCTCTCTCCCAGTTTGTCCATTAAATGGAACACTACCTGCATGGCAGGCAGCTTGAGCCTGTTCCAGGTATCACTCCCTCGTGGTGACTCCGGGCTCTTGTATGCTGCTGTACCTCAGGGTGTCAGCTGGGGCCAGGAGACCTGCAATCTCCTGCCCTCCATGTTTCAGTTGCTGAGCCTGCAGTTCTCACACAACCACGGACACCAGTGTCTGGTCTTTGGCACTCAGACCTGGGGTGAGCTCAGTCGCAGCTCCAATCTGCCAGATTTTCCTCACCTGCCTCTTCCTCCTTCACTGTCTCAGACTAACTAACTAACCCCTCCTCCAGGCCAGAGCTTATAGGGAAGCTCCCCTGAAATCAGGTGTTAGAGCTTCCCCTTCTGGTCTGGAGTACGAAAGGTGTTGCATGCTTATGTACCTTGAAAGGGTAACCCTCCTTGCTTCCAGGCATGACATCATCATTTTTATGGCTTAGCATTTTGCTTAGACCCTGTATGAGTGTAGTAACTACCTTCCGATATTCAGAAATATCGGGATCGGATTGGATCGGCCGATATCCAAAAAATATTGGATATCTCCGATACCGTAAACCAATGCATGTCAAAGGGACACAAATATTGGAAGGAAAATAAGCCCTTTCTTTCCTTCCACATCCTGTTCTGGAGGGGGGAAGAGTGTGGGCTGTGCGTGGGTGGAGACTGCATGTCTGTGTGGGACCGTGGGGGGTCTGTGGGGGCCTGCCAGGGGTCTGTACGGGCCTCTCGTGGGTCTGTGTGGGCTGCCGGGGTCTGTGTGGCCTGCCGGGGGACATTACGGCCTGCTGAGGGTCTGTATGGGCCTCTTGGGGGTCTTTGCTGCCTGCCAGGATCTGTGCGGCCTGCTGGGTGTCTGTATGGGCCTTCCGGTGGTCTGTGCGGCCTGCCGGGGGTCTGTACGGGCCTCTCAGGGGTCTGTGTGGCCTGCCGGGGGTCTGTACGGGCCTCTCGGGGGTCTGTGCAGCCTGCCGGGGGTCTGTGCGAGTGTGCAGGCATCGTCCGACTGGACTACAAGTCTTACAGATGCGCCATTCTGGGGCGGCTGCGGACTGGTACTTGTAGCCGGGGGGGCAATATCCATGGCCCCTCTCCAGGCTATGAATATCAGCCCACAGCTGTCTGCATAGCCTTTCTGGCTATGAAATATAGGGGCACCCCACGTCATTTTTTGGGTGGTCCCCCTATTTAATAGCCAAAAAGGCTACGCAGACAGCTGCGGGCTGATATTCATAGCCGGCTACAAATATTGACCCAGGCCATTGGATTTCACCCTCTGGCGCAGAAAATTGCGCGGGAGCCTACGCCATTTTTTTCCGTTATTTTTTAAAAATTAAACGCTCATTAAGGCCTCTTTCATACTTGCGTCGGTACGGGTCGGTCGCTATGCGTCGTACCGACGCACGTTGTGAAATTTGTGCACGACGTGGGCAGCGGATGCAGTTTTTCAATGCATCCGCTGCCCATTCTGAAGTCTGGGGAGGAGGGGTCAGAGTTTCGGCAGCGTATGCGCAGTAGAAAATGGCAGATGCGACGGACAAATAAACGTTCACTTGAACGTTTTTTAGTGCTGACGGTCCACCAAAACAGATGTGTTAAAGCAGCCAGATATATTGATAGATACATCTATGTATCTATAAATATATCTATCTATAAATATATCTATAGATAGACATATCCATAGATATATAATAGAAAGGCCGATGTTTCTAAGGCTACTTTCACACTTGCGTTTTTAGCAATCCGTCGCAATCCGTTGTTCATTTTCATTTTTATTACAGATGACACTGGCTTCAGGGATCAAAATGACAGGTGATGGTGAGTATGTACTCTATGTTATATGTACTGTATGTATGTATTGTATGTAATGTATGTAGTATGTATGTAGTATGTGTGTAGTATGTATGTCGTATGTGTGTAGTATGTATGTATGTAGTATGTATGTATGTAGTATGTATGTAGCATGTATGTATGTAGTATGCATGTAGTAAGTATGTTGTATCTATGTTGGTTGTATGTATGTAGTATGTATGTTGTGTGTAGTATGTATGTTTTCTTGTTTTTTTATACATTCAACACATTAGCCGGATGATGGGACTACTACTGTCCCAACATTGGCTAATGTGTGAATCACTGCCCTTGTAGCAGGCATAGCCCGATGGGACTTGTAGTCCCATCGGACGATGCCTGCACACCCGCACAGACCCCCAAGAGGCCCGTACAGACCCCCGGCAGGCCACACAGACCCCCGAGAGGCCCGTACAGACACCCAACAGGCCGCACAGACCCCCGGCAGGCTGCACAGACCCCCGGCAGGCCGCACAGACCCCCCACAGTCACGAACAGACCCCGCCCGCACACACAGGCATGCAGTCTCTGCCCACGCACCGCCCACGCACTGCCCACACTCCATTATAGTGCATCATTGCACTATAGGAATTTCCGATTCCGGTATCCGATATCTTAAAAGTATGGGAATTTCAATACAGCGAATATCGGCCGATACCCGATATTTGCAGTAACGGAATGCTCATCACTAGTAGTACCACATCAACTACACTTAATATTTTAATGAGAAGCTCCAGTTGTTGTCTATTATGGTCTGTGAATTACCCTGCTAATAGTTTCTTCCTGGCTTTGCACTGAGTGCAGAGACTTTATGAATGTAGGCGTACCAAAACTACACTTTTTTCACAATATTTGAATGAGGTACTACAGTTTGTGTATTCAAGGGTGTATAGATGACCCTGCTTGTAATTTTTGGCAGGCTTTGCACTGTGCGGAACTTTTATGAGTGTAGGATTACCACAACTATACTTTTTTCACAATGCTTTAATGAGATGTTACAGTTTGTGCCTTCAACGGTGTATGGATAAGCCTGCTTGTAATGTTTGGCAGGTCGTGCACTGTGAAGACCTTTCATGAATGTAGGAGTACCACAACTAAACTTTGTTTACAATATTTGAATGAGGTACTACAGTTGGTTCCTTCAAGGGTGTATGGATGACACTGTGTTAGGTGTCAAGTTCCCGATGCTGCAGAAGGGGAATCTCGAACCATGTCCACTGTGGTCTCCCATTCTCCTCCAGCCACAGTGGAGCCTGCTCAGCAGAGATGTTGATCCCAGTGTCTGGCTCAAGCAGATACTGTGCGTTTGGTTACAGCTGCCTTTCCAAGCTCAGCCTTTGTAACCAGCATTTATCAGTGGTGAGAAGACATTCCAGGGACTAAACCCTGCTTTTCTTTTACTGAGCATGCCCATGGGACGACCTCTCATTGGAGGTCGAGGGTCACATGCTCATGTCCTGTAGCATTTTACATTGGATCACTAGGAAGGTCCCGGAAGGCTACAGCTATAAAAAAAAGTTTACATGGCCTCTAGGCCATGCGCTAGTATAAATCTGAAATCATGTGTGTGGATGTATGAATGAAACTGGTGAAAGCTCCTTAATCAATCCCATCCCTAGTGTTGTTGAAAGGACTTGGGTGATTGAGCTACCTTGCGCCAGATTGTGCCATCCAGCACTAGACACGAATTATTGCATCATTTAGCAGCCATCGCCAGTGCGGCGCTGTGCGCAACAGTGCACTTTCCTAGCCCTAGTTAGGGTGGTTAGTGCCATCTGCCAGAGTGGCACTGTACGCACTCTGATGTAAATCTTTAATTAGCCCTGACAACCGGTCAGTGTAGAGTGGGAGCTCCCCCTTGATCTCAGCATCTGACTCCAGTCATCCTCAGGTGTGGGCTCAAAAGCCACCGAGGGTCAGAGCGAAATCAATCACCAGCATAGTGGGGGTGAATTTCAGGGATCCCACTACCATCCATCTGCTGTACCCTGTGACTGCAAACAGGGCACAGCATTTCCTTTGTTTCCCTGCGACCCTGTGAAGCAACAGAGTTTGCATCAGTTCATACCGGATGACGGAACCCGTGTTTATTCTGGCATAGTACCGCCATATAGTGCCACCATTAGCTAGCAGCAGGTTCCATCTCTGCACGGTGGACCTTTGGCTGCGAACGCACCTCATTACTATGCTTACATTTATTCAGTGCATTCTGCCAGCCCTAACACCCTGCTTGTAATTTTTTGGAAGGTTTAGCTCTTAATGCATAGCCTTTATGACTGTTACGCTATCTGAGACGAAAGCGAGAGTGGACCCTCTGGACCGTGGCAGGGTACTACCTCCGGGCGAGCGGACCAGGTGTTAACCAACCCCTATACAGGGATTGGCTGGGGCAGACCCGAAGAAGACCCTACCACGGTAGCAGATACCAGAAGGGACGGCTCAGGGAGAAACAATAAAGGAAGACACTGAACGGAACACAGGAGCGGGATACACGGAGGCAGGGAAGCTGGAGCACAATGGAAGACACGAAGACTGGCAGACAAGCTGAACTGGAGGGAAGCAGGAGACGAAGGCGAAACTGCAAGGAAAAAACGGAAGGGATGACGGGAAAACGTAAAGACACACAGGCGGAAGGAACACAAGAAGTACCGGAAGGTACGAGCACTAGAGCAGAAGAGGCCAGAGACAAAGCAAAAAGCAATTGACACTCAGGCACCTCCTAGCAGGGGAGGTGGCCTGAAATAGTGAGGGTCTCACCGGGATTGGTTGGAGTGCCGGATCCCGGAAGTAGGAGAAACCAGACAGGAGCGCAGGCGCCCTCCAGAGAACCCCGCGCGCCGGCGCAGACACCGAACATCCCCATCAAGACGAGGAGGAGGCGGGGCCAGCAGACGACGAGCACGCCGTCCCCCGGAAGTAACGCGGCGGGGACGAGCAGCGGCGGAAGGAGCCGGCGCCGCAGAAGAAGCAGGAGGAATGACGTGCTGGGACCCGAACGAAGTGCGGCCAGCGCAAGCAGGGGCAGCGCGCCGGCGGCCAGAAGCGGCGCGACGCGGACAAGCAGCGGCGGCCGTAACAGTACCCCCCTCTTTAAGATCCCCTCTCCCAAAACTAGATAGAAATTTGTTTAGAAGACGAGGTGCATTAATATTCTCCAGCGGCTCCCAAGATCTCTCCTCGGGACCGAAACCCATCCAATCCACCAAAAAGAATTTTTTCCCTCGAACCCTCTTCATAGCCAAAATATCTCTCACCTCAAAAACGTTATCAGCACGAGCGGGCTGAGGAGAGATACAGGAAGATGGATGAAAGCGGTTAAAAATAACAGGTTTGAGCAAAGATACGTGAAAGGTATTGGGAATACGGAGCGAGGCGGGCAGCTTCAGCTTGTAGGCGACATCGTTGACTCGACTTAGAATCTCAAAAGGACCGATGTAGCGAGGACCAAGTATACAAGAAGGAATCTTAAGTCTAATGTACCGTGAAGAATGCCAGACCTTGTCACCGGGAGAAAACGGGGAAGAATCTAAACGTCTTTTGTCCGCATGTCTTTTCATCCTCAGAGATGCCATCTCAAGTGCTTCTTTAACCTCTCCCCATATAGAAGAAAAGTCCGAAATTACTGCATCAGCAGCTGGTACTGCAGATGCTGAGGAAACTGGGAGAGGCATATTCGGATGTTGACCAAACACAATGAAAAAAGGAGACTTTGCAGAGGATTCATGGAAGTGATTATTGTATGCAAACTCAGCCCAAGGCAGAAGACTGACACAATCATTCTGGTGGACGTTAGAAAAGTGACGAAGGTAGGCAGCCACAATTTGATTTGTTCGTTCTGCTTGTCCATTAGTCTGAGGATGGTAGGCCGAAGAAAAGTCTAAAGTCACTTTTAAGAGTTTGCATAAAGCCCTCCAAAAATGAGATGTAAATTGTACACCTCTGTCAGACACGATGTTTTGAGGAAAACCGTGAAGTTTGAAGATTTCTGAAACAAAGATTTTCGCCAACTCTGAAGCCGAAGGTAGACCAGACAGAGGAACAAAATGAGCCATCTTGGAAAACTGATCCACCACTGTAAGGATGACTGTACAACCTGAGGAATTCGGTAGATCGGTGATGAAGTCCATGGCTATATGCTGCCACGGACTAGACGGGACGGGATGAGGAAGCAGTCCTCCGTGAGGAGATCGTCTAGGCACTTTATTCTTAGCGCAAGAAGAACAAGAGGCAATAAACTCCTCGATATCTTGACGTAACGCTGGCCACCAGTAGTAGCGGGTAATGAGAAGGTGGGTCTTCTTTATGCCAGCATGGCCTGCTAACTTCGAGGAATGTCCCCAGTGAAGCACCTTCTCTCTGTCCCCCTCGGCCACAAAGGTCTTACCCGGAGGAGGATGGATCATGCTTACAGGTGCCACCGTGACGACTTTGCAAGGATCCAGAATATAAGCTGGTTCTTCATCGACCTCCTCAGGCTGCGAAAGTCTGGAAAGTGCGTCGGCCTTGATATTTTTGTCACCTGGCCGGAAGCGAAGCTCAAAGTCGAAGCGAGCAAAGAACAAAGACCATCGAGCTTGTCGTGGATTTAGTCTCTGTGCAGTTTGAAGATAGGCCAAATTCTTGTGGTCAGAGAGAATAACGAAAGGATGAACTGCTCCCTCTAGAAGATGTCTCCACTCCTCCAGAGCCAAATTGATGGCCAAAAGTTCACGGTCTCCGATGGTATAATTGCGTTCAGAGGCAGAAAATGTTTTAGAGAAGAATCCGCAAGGAACCAGTCGACCCGTAGAGGATTTTTGAGAGAGCACCGCTCCAGCTCCCGTGGAGGAAGCATCCACCTCAAGAACGAATGGCTTGTTAACCTCAGGATGGTGCAATACTGGAGCGGATGAAAAAGACTGCTTCAGAAGAACAAAGGCATTCTCGGCCTCCGGGGTCCAAATCTTCGGGTTGGAACCCTTGTGGGTGAGAGCAGAAAGCGGCTGAATCACAGACGAGAAATGGGATATGAACTGCCTGTAGTAATTAGCGAATCCCAGGAACCGTTGGATAGCCTTTATTCCATAGGGACGTGGCCAATTGAGAATGGCATTCACTTTCTCAGGGTCCATCTTGAGACCGGAATCCGAGATTATGTAACCAAGAAAGGGCAGCGAGGTCTGTTCGAAGAGACACTTCTCATATTTAGCATAAAGACGATTCTCTCTCAATCGTTGCAGGACCAAACGAACACTTCTTCTGTGGGATGGCAGATCCACAGAAAAAACCAGGATGTCATCCAAATACACCACAACACAAGAGTAGAGAAGGTCACGGAAAATATTGTTAACGAACTCCTGGAAGACTGCTGGAGCTTTGCAGAGGCCGAACGGCATGACCAGGTATTCATAATGGCCGTCTCGGGTGTTAAAAGCGGTCTTCCATTCATCGCCGGCACGAATACGGACAAGGTTGTACGCTCCCTGGAGATCTAACTTAGTAAAAATTCGGGCCCCTCTAAGTCGATCAAATGCTCTGGAATGAGGGGTAGAGGGTACTTGTTCTTGACTGTAATGTTGTTCAAGCCTCTGTAGTCGATGCAGGGTCGAAGCGAACCATCCTTTTTCTTGACAAAGAAGAATCCCGCACCTGCAGGGGAAGAGGACTTACGAATGAAACCTTTAGTCAAGTTGTCTTGAATGTATTCAGACATCGCTCTGGTCTCAGTTGAAGAAAGTGGGTAAATTCTTCCTCTAGGTGGGATGGAACCGGGAAGAAGTTCGATCGGGCAATCATAGGAACGATGTGGCGGAAGAGTCTCAGCCTCTTTTTTATCAAAAACATCGGCAAAAGTCCAATAAGGAGAGGGCAATCCGGAGGGAATGGAAACTGTCTGAGGAGGAACTACAGGACTAACGGACAATAGGCATCGCTTTTGACAAGTAGATCCCCAACGGAGCACATCACCCGAATGCCAGTCCAGAGTGGGTTCATGAGTTCGAAGCCACGGCAACCCAAGTAACAAAGCATGGGCAAGGTGAGGCAAGACATAAAAGGTGATCTTCTCCCGATGTAGGGCCCCGATCTGTAGTTCGACCTCCTCCGTAATTAGGGTGATGGCGTCTTGCAAGGGTCTCCCATCCACGGAAGCAACCAGATGAGGGGAATCCAAAGAGATAACTGGTATGCGAAGTCTCCGAACTGCCTCAAGACTGATAAAGTTGCCCGCCGCACCCGAATCCACATACGCAACCTCGGAAAATCGTTTAAGATTAAGAATAATTAAGACAGAGAAAAACAGGGGTAGAGAGGAATCAGAAACACCTAGGGAGGCCTCTCTTACCTGTCCTAGGCGGAGGAGTTTTCCAGACGGTTAGGGCAGGATCGCAACAAGTGAGCAGCGCTACCACAATAAAAGCAGAGCCCTTGGGAATGTCTCTCCCGACGACGCTGCTCTGCCATCTTGACACGATCTACTTGCATGGGCTCAGGTCCAGAGGCAGCAGAGGACGTCACAGGGCGCGGACTCCCCGGCCTACGGACTGGTGGTAGGGAGCGAACAGGTTTCCTCTCCTTGGCGGTTTCACGGGTTCGCTCTTGGAAGCGTAGATCGATGCGCGTAGCGAGGGCTATGAGGTCCTCCAAAGAGGTGGGAGTATCTCGTCCAGCCAATTCATCTTTTATCCGACTGGACAGATCACGCCAAAAAGCTCCGACTAAAGCCTCGTTGTTCCACCCCAGCTCAGAGGCTAAAGTGCGGAAGCGAATAGCATATTGGCCTACCGTTAGAGAGCCTTGCTGGAGACTAAAAAGAGACTCCGTAGTGGAAGCTAATCGCCCGGGCTCATCGAAAACTTTGCGAAAGGTCTCCAGAAAAAATGCTAAATGAGAGACTATGGGGTCGTCCCGCTCCCAGAGGGGATTAATCCAGGCTAAGGCCTCTCCCTCTAAATGGGAAAAAATAAAAGCCACTTTGGCCCGATCAGTCGGGTATTGCTGGGGAAGAAGTTCAAAGTGGAGACGGCACTGGTTTAGGAACCCCCTACAGAGTTTGGGATCACCGCAATACTTGGGAGGTTTGCCGAGACGAGGCGGCGGGTGAGATAAGGAGGAAGAGTTTGGGTCCTGTGACACCACCTGAATAGGGGGCGTAGGGACAGACTGCAGGTTGAATAAACGGTCGTCAATGGAGGCCATATAAGTCAGCATGCGTGCCTGCGTATCACGCTGCTGGGAGAGCTCTTGCTGAAGGCTCGCTAGATGTGAAGCACTAACTGGGTCGGCAGCCTGTAATGAGGTCAAACGGAACTCCATATTTTTCAAAAACGACATGATGCGCTGTTGATTGTCGCGCAAATGTCCCAATTCCTTTTGGGCAGAAAACGCGGCACCTGCGGGGTCCATGGCCTGAGTGTTCTGTTACGCTATCTGAGACGAAAGCGAGAGTGGACCCTCTGGACCGTGGCAAGGTACTACCTCCGGGCGAGCGGACCAGGTGTTAACCAACCCCTATAGAGGGATTGGCTGGGGCAGACCCGAAGAAGACCCTACCACGGTAGCAGATACCAGAAGGGACGGCTCAGGGAGAAACAATAAAGGAAGACACTGAACAGAACACAGGAGCGGGATAAACGGAGGCAGGGAAGCTGGAGCACAATGGAAGACATGAAGACTGGCAGACAAGCTGAACTGGAGGGAAGCAGGAGACGAAGGCGAAACTGCAAGGAAAAAACGGAAGGGATGACGGGAAAACGTAAAGACACACAGGTGGAAGGAACACAAGAAGTACCGGAAGGTACGAGCACTAGAGCAGAAGAGGCCAGAGACAAAGCAAAAAGCAATTGACACTCAGGCACCTCCTAGCAGGGGAGGTGGCCTGAAATAGTGAGGGTCTCACCGGGATTGGTTGGAGTGCCGGATCCCGGAAGTAGGAGAAACCAGACAGGAGCACAGGCGCCCTCCAGAGAACCCCGCGCGCCGGCGCAGACACCGAACATCCCCATCAAGACGAGGAGGAGGCGGGGCCAGCAGACGACGAGCGCGCCGTCCCCCGGAAGTAACGCGGCGGGGACGAGCAGCGGCGGAAGGAGCCGGCGCCGCAGAAGAAGCAGGAGGAATGACGTGCTGGGACCCGAACGAAGTGCGGCCAGCGCAAGCAGGGGCAGCGTGCCGGCGGCCAGAAGCGGCGCGACGCGGACGAGCAGCGGCGGCCGTAACAATGACTCTACAAGCACCCATACATGACAATTTGAACAAAATGTGTATGAGGCCCCCCTTTTTGTCTAATACTGTATCGAAGTCCCCCTCGCATCACATTTTTGTCAGTTCTTCCTTCATAAATTACACTGAACTTTCCAATTATTAGTAAAAAATTCAATTTTGGTTTACCTAAATTATTTTTTTAATCCTTTTAAATTTTGCATTATATACAAATCATTGTACAGGAAAGATTGTTTCTTAAACCCTTAATTCCATATGACGTGCTACCCCGTCGAGGTGACCTGGGACTTAATTCCCAAGGATGGGATAGTACGTCATAGGCGATCGGCCGCGCTCATGGGAGGAGCGCGACCGATGGCCGCCTGGTGTCAGCTGATTATTACAGCTGACATCTGGCACTATGTCCAGGAGTGGTCACGGACAACTCCCGGCACATTAGCCCCCGAAACGCTGAGATCAAACATGATCGCAGCGTTCCGGTGGCATAGGGAAGCATCACGCAGGGAGAGGGCTCCCTGTGTGCTTCCCTGAGACCCTTGGAACAATGCAATGTGATCGCGTAGTTCAGAGGGTCTCCTATGTCCTCCTCCTTGCAGGCCCCAGATCCAAAATGGCCGCGGGGTTCCTTCTGGGTCCTGCAGAGAGGCCGGCAAGCCTCCTGCACTGCCTGTCAGATTGCTGATCTGACACAGTGCTTTGCAACGTGTCAGATCAGCGATCTGACACTATAGCATGGTGTCCCACCCTGGGACAAAGTAAAAAAGTAAAAAAAAAATATATATATTTACATGTGAAAAAAAAATATTCACATGTGTAAAAAGAAAATAATTACTAAATAAAGAAAAAAAATTATTCTAATACATACATTTCTTTATCTAATTAATAAAAACAATAAAAGTACACACTTAGTATTGTCGCTTCCATAACGACCTGACCTATAAAACTGTCCCGCTAGTTAACCCCTTCAATGAGCACTGTAAAAAAAGGCAAAAACAATGCTTTATTATCATGCCTCCGAACAAAAAGTGGAATTACACGCGATCAAAAAGACGGATATAAATAAACATGGTACCGCTGAAAACGTCATCTTGTCCGCAAAAAACGAGCTGCCATATAGCATCATCAAAGACAAAATAAAAAAGTTATAGTCCTCAGATTAAAGCGATGCAAAAAATTATTATTTATATGAAATAGTTTTTATCGCCAAAACATAAAAAAAATATAAATGAGGTAACGCTGTAATCGTACTAACCCGGAGAATAAAACTGCTTTCTCAATACTACCAAACGCGGAATGGTATAAACGCTCCCCCCCCCCCGAAACAAATTCATGAATTGCTGGTTTTTGGTCATTCTGCCTCACAAAAATCGGAATAATAAGCAATCAAAAAATGTAATGTGCCCAGAAAAGGTACAATACAAATGTCAACTCGTCCCACAAAAAACAAGACCTCACATGACTCTGTGGACCAAAATATGGAAAAATTATAGCTCTCAAAATGTGGAGACACAAAAACAATTTTTTGCAATAAAAAGCATCTTTTAGTGTGTGACAGCTGCAATCATAAAAATTCACTAAAAAAAACTGCTATAAATATCACCCCCTGAGGGTGGTTTCACACTTGCGTTTTTGTCTGCAGCGTTTTTTTTTTTTTAAAAATGCATGCGTTTTTTTTCCCTTTATTTAACATTGAAAACGAATGCGTTTTTGTTTGGACGCGTTTGGTCGCGTTTTGCAACGCATGCGTTTTTTTACTGCATGCGTTCATTTTCAGAAATGCAACTTGTAGTATTTTTGAGAGGCGTTTTTTGGACCAAAAAAAAACGCATGCGTTTTCATGCGTTTTTTTGGGGTCAAAAAATACATTGGAGTCAATGGGGACGCATGCGTTTTTTTGTGCATGCGTTTTTGCGTTAAAAACGCATGCGCTTTTATATTAAAAAAACAGAAAACACACTGATATGCCACCCCCCAACATAAAGGTGATAAAGTGATCCTAACCCTAACCCTACCCCTACCCCTAACCCTAAACCTAAAGGATCCTAACCCTAACCCTACCCCTAACCCTAACCCTAACCCTAACCCTAACCCTACCCCTAACCCTAACCCTACCCCTAACCCTAACCCTACCCCTAACCCTAAGGGATCCTACCCCTAACCCTAACCCTACCCCTAACCCTAACCCTAATCCCTTTAGGGTTAGGGGTAGGGGTAGGGTTAGGGTTAGGATCACTTAGGGTTAGAGGTAGGGTTAGGGTTATGATCCCTACCCCTAACCCTACCCCTAACCCTAACCCTAACCCTAACTATTTCTGTTTATAGTGGGTTTTTTACTTTATTTTGATGATTGGCAGCTGTCACACATTTCTCAGCATGCGTTTAAAAAATGCAAACACATGAAAAAATGCATGTAAACGCATCAAAACGCCGCGTTTTTCACCACGTGCATAAACGCATGCATCAAAAAAACGCATTTGCACGCGTTTACATGCGTTTTTTCACCATGCTTTTTTTGCGTTTTTTACCGCAAAAATGCACGCAAAAAAACGCAAATGTGAAACCAACCTTAGATAGGGAAAAATAATACAATTTAAAAAAATGTATTTATTTCCAATGTCCCATTAGGCTTAGGGTTGGGGCTAAAATTAGGGTTACAGTTAGGTTTGGGGCTAAAGTTAGCGTTAGGGCTAAAGTTATTGTCAGGGTTGGGGCTAAAGTTAGGGTTAGCGCTACAGTTAGGGTTGGAGCTAAAGTTAGGGTTGGGGCTAAAGGTAGGGTTATAGTTGGGGCTAAAGTTAGGGTTAGGGGTGCAGTTAGCTTTGGGGCTAAAGTTAGGGATGGGGCTAAAGTTAGGTTTGGGGCTAAAGTTAGGGCTGGGGCTAAAGGTAGGGTTAGAGTTGGGGCTAAAGTTAGGGTTAGGGTTGGGGCTAAAGTTATGGTTAGGGTTTGGATTACATTTATGGTTGGGCTTAGGGATGGGATTAGGGTTAGGGGCGTGTCAGGCTTAGGGGTATGGTTAGGGTTATGGTTGGGATTAGGGGTGTGTTGGAGTTAGGGGTGTGGTTAGAGTTGGGATTAGGGTTAGGGGTGTGTTGGGGTTAAGGGTGTGGTTAGGGCTGTGTTTGGATTAGGAGTGTGGTTAGGGTTATGGTTAGGGTTGGGATTAGGGCTAGAGGTGTGTTCGGGTTAGGGTTGGAGTTAGAATTGAGGGGTTTCCACTATTTAGGCACATCAGGGGCTCTCCAAATGCGACATGGCATACGATCTCAATTCCAGCCAATTCTGCGTTGAAAAAGTAAAACAGTGCTCCTTCCCTTACGAGCTCTCCTGTGCCCTCAAACAGGGTTTTACCCCAACATATCAAGATATGTTCCCTTGGGGGTCTAGTTTCCAGTGTGGGGTCACTTGGGGTTTCTACTGTTTAGGTACATCAGGGGCTCTGCAAATGCAATGTGACGCCTGCAGACCAATCCATCTAAGTCTGCATTACAAACGGCTCTTCTTCTCTTCCGAGCTCTGCAATGCACCCAAACGGTGATTCCCCCCACATATGGGGTATCCGCGTACTCAAGGCAAATTGACAACAACTTTTGGGGTCCAATTTCTGCTGTTACCCTTGGGAAAATGCAAAACTGGGGGATAAAAAATAATTTTTGTGGAAAAAAAATAATTTTTATTTTGACAGCTCTGCGTTATAAACTGTAGTGAAACACTTGGGGGTTCAAAGTTCTCACAACACATCTAGATAAGTTCCATGGTGGGTCTACTTTCCAGTATGGGGTCACTTGTGGGGGGTTTCTACTGTTGAGATACATCAGGGGCTCTGCAAATGTAACGTGACGCTTGTGGACCAATCTGTCATGCCATTCTGTCTGTTTCTGGTTTTTGGCATGACAATGCATATGTTTGCTTTAACCCTTTACTTTTTTCCCCCTAATTTGAGCTAGGATATTGTTGGCTTTTACCTGAATGGAGCCTTCTCAGTTCCCTGCTCTGCTGCGCAGTCGTACATGGGCATTTAGGTATTTGCCTTGCTGCATACCTTCCTCATGTGCGGTCCCTGGTTGCTGCTGTGAAGCTGTCCACAGGTTGTGAGGTCATTTGTGGCTGGTGCATGACTTTCCACGTGGCTCAGTGCATGCAGTTTCAGTCAGGTGCCCTGAGCCTCAAAACCTGCACTGTTTGTGCTGTAATGGTTTCTGTGTGTGCTTAGGGCGTTTGCGTTCCCACACCTCCCCTGCTTTTATCAGTGTTAGGGTGTGTACTTCAAATGCTGTCCCCAGCCAATTGCTGAGGGGCCGCTCATATATAAAGCTCCCCTGCCCTATGGGTGGGGCCTGAGCTACACTCACAAAGCTCTTGAACTTTGCTATGTGTGTTTGTGTTCCTGCACTTCTCCAGTCTATGTTTCAAGTCCTTGCCTTGAATACTGTTTTGTCCTATTCTGGCGCCTGTCCTGGAGGCGGTATATCCAGGCCCGAATCCTTGATTCTGTACCTGAACTTGTCTGAACTATGTTTGCTATGATTATGTTCCTGGAATCCCTCTGCATCTGGAGCCTCACTCCCAGTGATTTTGAGTCTCTTGAAACCGGTGTTTCTGCTGAGCATCTACTACTCTGTGCTCTGACTACCATGAGGTGTTAACCCCATCTGGCTCATGTCCAGTACCGCGGTGTCTGCACCATCATGCTTGAGTTCCTTCCTAGGTCCTATGCCCGGAGCCTGACATCCGCAGTCTAGAACCTGATGACCGCTGTCTGGAGCTTGGAGCCTGATGTCTCTGGTGGTGCCTGTAGGTCGTGTCGGATGTCAGGTACTGAACGACTCCTGTCTGATATCTGCCGGTGACCCTGGTTCCAGATGTCCTGATGTCCTGTCTGTACCCTGATGTCCTGTCTGTGTCTTGATGACCTCATGGACCCTGATGTCCTGATATCCTGTCTGTTCCCTGATGTCCTCCCTGTGTCTCAAATCCTGATGTAGCCTGACTTCCTGGACTGCCACGCCAGTGTCCCAGCTGATGACCTGGGTTGCCAAGCCAGTGTCCCACATATCTAGCCGGTATTGCTGTGTCCTGATGCCCTGCCTATGTGCTGATGTCCTGAGGTCTTTTGACATCGTCAAGTTTTGTTTATGTGCTGTGTGACTTTACTTTAGTAAACTTTACTTTCTCTATACCTGAAGTATCGGTGTAATCATGTCCTATGTGTTTCTTTCTTTGTCCACATGCTCAGCTGCCATAGAACCGTGGTCGCTGCCCTCCTGTAGTTCGGGTAGGCCGGGTCCCCCTCTGCGGTTTAAAGGGTCCATATTGTGTCCCCGGGGGATGCGCGCCCCATGCCTTTTGAGGTTGGATGGCTTGGGGGGTCTATGGGCTGGGCCACATGTGCGGCTGCAGATGATCGTGACAGAAGCTCAGGCCTCAGACTCAGTTGAGCATGTTTGGACTGTAGGACTGTTTCCGAGCCCCGCTTGGCCAGCGGATGATATGGATCGGATCCCAGCTGGTAGTGGAATAGATTGCTCAACCCTGCGCTTGGTAAGCGGTGTGGATTTCTGGAGCAATGAACTCTGCTGCTTGTGAACTGGGACTTACCGCCTTTCCCAAGAAAAGTTTCTGTGTATTTTTTTGGGGAGGGGACTTCAGAAGAGGGGGCTTTAAGAGGGGATAATGTCATGCCATTCTGTCTGTTTCTGGTGTTTGGTGTTGTGAATTCTGTGGCTGAATTCACTCCTGTGGTCACAAGTGGTACTGCAGCTTCTGAGCTTCCTCCCTCAGGTGTTCTGGTGAGCTCGTTAACTGCTTCATTACTTAACTCCGCCTGATGCTGCTATCCTTGCTCCTTGTCAATGTTTCAGTGTTGGATCTGAGCTTCTCCTGATTGTTCCTGTGACCTGCTGCTCTGTATAGCTAAGTGCTTTTTGCTTTTTTGTTGCTTTTTTTCTGTCCAGCTTGTCTTTTGTTTTGCTGGAAGCTCTGAGACGCAAAGGGTGTACCGCCGTGCCGTTAGTTCGGCACGGTGGGTTTTTTTTGCCCCCTTTGCGTGGTTTTGCTTTAGGGTTTTTTGTAGACTGCAAAGTTCGCTTTACTGTCCTCGCTCTGTCCTAGAATATCGGGCCCCACTTTGCTGAATCTATTTCATCCCTACGTTTTGTCTTTTCATCTTACTCACAGTCATTATATGTGGGTGGTTGCCTTTTCCTTTGGGGAATTTCTCTGGGGCAAGTCAGGCCTATTTTTCTATCTTCAGGCTAGCTAGTTTCTTAGGCTGTGCCGAGTTGCCTAGGTAGTTGTTAGGCGCAATCCAGAGCCGCTTTTAGTTGTGTTTAGGATAGGATCAGGTGTGCATTCTACAGAGTTTCCACGTCTCAGAGCTCGTTCTTGTATTTTTGGGTATTTGTCAGATCACTGTGTGCGCTCTGATCGCTAAGCACACTGTGTTCTGGATTGCCTTCATAACACCTGTCATTAGCAAACATAACAGTACAAGGAGCCTAACTAATGATTCTCAATAGAGGGAAAGAAAAAGTTCTGACATCATTTTTTTTTTTTTCTGCTCTGTGTTCACTTTTTTTTTTCCCCTAGACATTTGGGTGATTCTGAACACAGGTGTGGACATGGATATTCAGGGTCTGTGCTCTTCAATGGATAATCTCGTTATAAATGTACAAAAAATTCAAGATACTATTGATCAGAAATCTATGTTAGAACCAAGAATTCCTATTCCTGATTTGTTTTTTGGAGATAGAACTAAGTTTCTAAGTTTCAAAAATAATTGTAAGCTATTTCTCGCCTTGAAACCTCATTCTTCTGGTAATCCTATTCAACAGGTTTTGATTATTATTTCTTTTTTGCGCGGCGACCCTCAAGACTGGGCATTTTCTCTTGCGCCAGGAGACCCTGCATTGAGTAGTGTCGATGTGTTTTTCCTGGCGCTCGGATTGCTGTACGATGAGCCTAATTCAGTGGATCAGGCTGAGAAAAATTTGCTGGCTTTGTGCCAGGGTCAGGATGATATAGAAGTATATTGTCAGAAATTTAGGAAATGGTCAGTACTCACTCAGTGGAATGAATCTGCGCTGGCAGCTTTGTTCAGAAAGGGTCTCTCTGAGGCTCTTAAGGATGTCATGGTGGGATTTTCTATGCCTGCTGTTTTGAATGAGTCTTTGTCTTTGGCCATTCAGATCGGTCGACGCTTGCGCGAGCGTAAATCTGTGCACCATTTAGCGGTACTGCCTGAGGTTAAACCTGAGCCTATGCAGTGCGATAGGACTATGACTAGAGTTGAACGGCAGGAATACAGACGTCTGAATGGTCTGTGTTTCTACTGTGGTGATTCCACTCATGCTATTTCTGATTGTCCTAAGCGCACTAAGCGGTCCGCTAGGTCTGCCGTCATTGGTACTGTACAGTCCAAATTCCTTCTGTCCATTACCTTGATATGCTCTTTGTCGTCGTTTTCTGTCATGGCGTTTGTGGATTCGGGCGCTGCCCTGAATCTGATGGATTTGGATTATGCTAAACGTTGTGGGTTTTTCTTGAAGCCTTTGCGGTGTCCTATTCCATTGAGAGGAATTGATGCTACACCTTTGGCCAAGAATAAACCTCAATACTGGGCCCAGCTGACCATGTGCATGGCTCCTGCACATCAGGAAGTTATTCGCTTTCTGGTGTTGCATAATCTGCATGATGTGGTCGTGTTGGGGTTGCCATGGCTACAAACCCATAATCCAGTATTGGATTGGAATTCCATGTCGGTATCCAGCTGGGGTTGTCAGGGGGTACATGGTGATGTTCCATTTTTGTCGATTTCGTCATCCACCCCTTCTGAGGTCCCAGAGTTCTTGTCTGATTATCAGGATGTATTTGAAGAGCCCAAGTCCGATGCTCTACCTCCGCATAGGGATTGTGATTGTGCTATCAATTTGATTCCTGGTAGTAAATTCCCTAAAGGTCGATTATTTAATTTATCCGTGCCCGAACACGCCGCTATGCGCAGTTATGTGAAGGAATCCCTGGAGAAGGGACATATTCGCCCATCGTCATCACCACTTGGAGCAGGGTTCTTCTTTGTAGCCAAGAAGGATGGTTCGCTGTGACCGTGTATTGATTACCGCCTTCTTAATAAGATCACTGTTAAATTTCAGTATCCCTTGCCATTGTTATCTGACTTGTTTGCTCGGATTAAGGGGGCTAGTTGGTTCACTAAGATAGATCTTCGTGGTGCGTATAATCTGGTGAGAATCAGGCAAGGAGATGAATGGAAAACTGCATTCAATACGCCCGAGGGTCATTTTGAGTATCTAGTGATGCCGTTCGGACTTGCCAATGCTCCATCTGTGTTTCAGTCTTTTATGCATGACATCTTCCGTGAGTATCTGGATAAATTCCTGATTGTTTACTTGGATGACATTTTGATCTTCTCAGATGATTGGGAGTCTCATGTGAAGCAGGTCAGAATGGTTTTTCAGGTCCTGCGTGCTAACTCTTTGTTTGTGAAGGGATCAAAGTGTCTCTTCGGTGTGCAGAAAGTTTCATTTTTGGGGTTCATCTTTACCCCTTCTACTATCGAGATGGATCCAGTTAAGGTCCAAGCCATCCAGGATTGGATTCAGCCGACATCTCTGAAAAGTCTGCAAAAGTTCCTGGGCTTTGCTAATTTTTATCGTCGCTTCATCTGTAATTTTTCTAGCATTGCCAAACCATTGACCGATTTGACCAAGAAGGGTGCTGATTTGGTTAATTGGTCTTCTGCTGCTGTGGAAGCTTTTCAGGAGTTGAAGCGTCGTTTTTGTTCTGCCCCTGTGTTGTGTCGATCAGATGTTTCTCTTCCGTTCCAGGTTGAGGTTGATGCTTCTGAGATTGGAGCAGGGGCGGTTTTGTCACAGAGAGGTTCTGATTGCTCAGTGATGAAACCATGTGCTTTCTTTTCCAGGAAGTTTTCGCCCGCTGAGCGTAATTATGATGTGGGCAATCGAGAGTTGCTGGCCATGAAGTAGGCATTCGAGGAGTGGCGTCATTGGCTTGAAGGAGCTAAGCATCGCGTGGTGGTATTGACTGATCATAAGAACTTGACTTATCTCGAGTCTGCCAAGCGCTTGAATCCTAGACAGGCCCGTTGGTCGTTATTTTTTGCCCGTTTTGATTTTGTGATTTCGTACCTTCCGGGCTCTAAAAATGTGAAGGCCGATGCTCTGTCTAGGAGTTTTGTGCCCAACTCTCCGGGTTTATCTGAGCCAGCGGGTATCCTCAAGGAAGGAGTCATTGTGTCTGCCATCTCCCCTGATTTGCGGCGGGTGCTGCAAAAATTTCAGGCGAATAAACCTGATCGTTGTCCAGCAGAGAAACTGTTCGTCCCTGATAGGTGGACTAATAAATTTATCTCTGAACTTCATTGTTCGGTGTTGGCTGGTCATCCTGGAATCTTTGGTACCAGAGAGTTAGTGGCTAGATCCTTCTGGTGGCCATCTCTGTCACGGGATGTACGTACTTTTGTGCAGTCCTGTGGGATTTGTGCTAGGGCTAAGCCCTGCTGTTCTCGTGCCAGTGGGTTGCTTTTGCCCTTGCCGGTCCCAAAGAGGCCTTGGACACATATTTCGATGGATTTCATTTCTGACCTTCCCGTTTCTCAAAAGATGTCAGTCATTTGGGTGGTCTGTGATCGCTTTTCTAAAATGGTCCATCTGGTGCCCTTGGCTAAATTGCCTTCCTCCTCTGATTTGGTACCTTTGTTCTTTCAGCATGTGGTTCGGTTGCATGGCATTCCTGAGAATATTGTTTCTGACAGAGGTTCCCAGTTTGTTTCAAGGTTTTGGCGAGCCTTTTGTGGTAGGATGGGCATTGACCTATCCTTTTCCTCGGCTTTCCATCCTCAGACTAATGGCCAGACCGAACGAACCAATCAGACCTTGGAAACATATCTGAGATGTTTTGTTTCTGCAGACCAGGATGATTGGGTGTCCTTTTTGCCGTTGGCTGAGTTCGCCCTTAATAATCGGGCCAGCTCGGCTACCTTGGTTTCTCCATTTTTTTGCAATTCTGGGTTCCATCCTCGTTTCTCTTCAGGACAGGTTGAGTCTTCGGACTGTCCTGGTGTGGATTCTGTGGTGGATAGGTTGCAGCAGATCTGGACTCAGGTAGTGGACAATTTGATCTTGTCCCAGGAGAAAGCTCAACTTTTCGCTAATCGCAGACGCCGTGTGGGTCCCCGACTTCGTGTTGGGGATCTGGTTTGGTTATCTTCTCGTCATATTCCTATGAAGGTTTCCTCTCCTAAATTTAAACCTCGTTTTATTGGTCCGTATAGGATTTCTGAGGTTCTCAATCCTGTGTCTTATCGTTTGACCCTCCCAGACTCCTTTTCCATACATAATGTATTCCATAGGTCGTTGTTGCGGAGATACGTGGCACCTATGGTTCCATCTGTTGAGCCTCCTGCCCCGGTTTTGGTGGAGAGGGAATTGGAGTATATTGTGGAGAAGATTTTGGATTCTCGTGTTTCTAGACGGAAACTCCAGTATCTGGTTAAATGGAAGGGTTATGCTCAGGAAGATAATTCCTGGGTTTTTGCCTCTGATGTGCATGCTTCCGATCTTGTTCGTGCCTTTCATGCGGCTCATCCTGGTCGGCCTGGGGGCTCTGGTGAGGGTTCGGTGACCCCTCCTCAAGGGGGGGGTACTGTTGTGAATTCTGTGGCTGAATTCACTCCTGTGGTCACAAGTGGTACTGCAGCTTCTGAGCTTCCTCCCTCAGGTGTTCTGGTGAGCTCGTTAACTGCTTCATTACTTAACTCCGCCTGATGCTGCTATCCTTGCTCCTTGTCAATGTTTCAGTGTTGGATTTGAGCTTCTCCTGATTGTTCCTGTGACCTGCTGCTCTGTATAGCTAAGTGCTTTTTGCTTTTTTGTTGCTTTTTTTCTGTCCAGCTTGTCTTTTGTTTTGCTGGAAGCTCTGAGACGCAAAGGGTGTACCGCCGTGCCGTTAGTTCGGCACGGTGGGTTTTTTTTGCCCCCTTTGCGTGGTTTTGCTTTAGGGTTTTTTGTAGACTGCAAAGTTCGCTTTACTGTCCTCGCTCTGTCCTAGAATATCGGGCCCCACTTTGCTGAATCTATTTCATCCCTACGTTTTGTCTTTTCATTTTACTCACAGTCATTATATGTGGGTGGTTGCCTTTTCCTTTGGGGAATTTCTCTGGGGCAAGTCAGGCCTATTTTTCTATCTTCAGGCTAGCTAGTTTCTTAGGCTGTGCCGAGTTGCCTAGGTAGTTGTTAGGCGCAATCCACAGCCGCTTTTAGTTGTGTTTAGGATAGGATCAGGTGTGCAGTCTACAGAGTTTCCACGTCTCAGAGCTCGTTCTTGTATTTTTGGGTATTTGTCAGATCACTGTGTGCGCTCTGATCGCTAAGCACACTGTGTTCTGGATTGCCTTCATAACACCTGTCATTAGCAAACATAACAGTTTGGCATGACAATTCATATGTTTGCTTTAACCCTTTACTTTTTTCCCCCTAATTTGAGCTAGGATATTGTTGGCTTTTACCTGAATGGAGCCTTCTCATTTCCCTGCTCTGCTGCACAGTCGTACATGGGCATTTAGGTATTTGCCCTGCTGCATACCTTCCTCATGTGCGGTCCCTGGTTGCTGCTGTGAAGCTGTCCACAGGTTGTGAGGTCATTTGTGGCTGGTGCATGACTTTCCACGTGGCTCAGTGCATGCAGTTTCATTCAGGTGCCCTTAGCCTCAGAACCTGCACTGTTGGTGCTGTAATGGTTTCTATGTGTGCTTAGGGCGTGCGCGGCCACACCTCCCCTGCTTTTATCATGGTTAGGGTGTGTACTTCAAATGCTGATCGCCAGCCAATTGCTGAGGGGCAGAACATATATAAAGCTCCCCTTCCCTATGGGCGGGTCCTGAGCTACACTCACAAAGTTCTTGAACTTTGCTATGTGTGTTTGTGTCCCTGCACTTCTCCCGCCTATGTTTTGGTACCAAAGTCCTTGCCTTGTATCCTGTTTTGTTCTGTTCTGGCACCTGTCCTGGAGGTGGTATATCCAGGCCTGAATCATTGATCCTGCACCTGAACCTGTCTGAACTGTGTCTGCTGTGATTATGTGCCTGGAATCCCTCTGCTTCTGGAGCCTCACTCCCAGTGATTTTGAGTCTCTTGAAACCGGTGTTTCTGCTGAGCATCTACTACTCTGTGCTCTGACTACCATGCAGTGTTAACCCCGTCTGGCTCATGTCCAGTACGGCGGTGTCTGCACCATCACGCTTGAGTTCCTTCCTAGGTCCTATGTCCGGAGCCTGACGACCGCCGCCTGGAACCTGATGACTGCTGTCTGGAGCTTGGAGCCTGATGTCTCTGGTGGTGCCTGTAGGTCATGTCGGATGTCCGGAACCGAACGACTCCTGTCTGATGTCTGCCAGTGACCCTGGGTCCAGATATCCTGATGTCCTGTCTGTACCCTGATGTCCTGCCTGTGTCTTGATGACCTCATGGTCCCTGATGTGCTGATATCCTGTCTGTTCCCTGATGTCCTCCCTGTGTCTCATATTCTGATGTAACCTGATTTCCTAGGCTGCCATGCCAGTGTCCCAGCTGATGACCAGGGCTGCCACGCCAGTGTCCCAGATGTCTATCCGGTATTCCTGTTTCCTGATGCCCTGCCTGTGTCCTGTTGTCCTGAGGTCTTTCCTGAGTCCAGATGTCCTGATGTCCTGTTTGTATCCTGATGTCTTGCCTGTACCCTGATGTCCTCGTGTACCCTGATGTCCTGCCTGGGTCCTGATGTCCCCCCTATCTGTGCCTCGGTAATCTGTTGGTGCCTTGGAGTCCACTGAGTGGTACCCTTCTGAGGTGTGGAATCGGGAGCCTGACATTGTCATGTTTTGTTTAAGTACTGTGTGACTTTACTTTAGTAAACTTTACTTTCTCTATACCTGAAGTATCGGTGTAATCATGTCCTACGTGTTTCTTTCTTTGTCCACATGCTCAGCTGCCAAAGAACCCCGGTCGCTGCCCTCCCCTAGTTCGGGTAGGCTGGGTCCCCCTCTGCGGTTTAAAGGGTCCGTATTGCATCCCCGGGGGACATGCGCCCCACGCCTTCTGAGGTTGGACGGCTTGGGGGCGTCTATGGGCTGGGCCGCATCTGCGGCTGCAGCTGATCGTGACACAATCCATCTAAGTCTGGATTCCAAACGGCGCTCCTTCCCTTCCGAGCTCTGCCATGCACCCAAACGGTGATCCCCCCACATAAGGGTTATCAATGTACTCAGGACAAATTGGACAACAACTTTGGGATCCAATTTCTCCTGTTACCCTTGGGAAAATACAAAACTGGGGACTGAAAAATAATTTTTGTGGAAAAAAAAGAATTTTTATTTTCACGGCTCTGCGTTTTAAACTGTAGTGAAACACTTAGGGGGTTCAAAGTTCTCACAACACATCTAGATAAGTTCCGTAGGGGGTTCTCGATCCAAAATAGTGTCATTCATGGGGGTTTCCACTGTTCAGGCTCATCAGGGGCTCTCAAAAAGCGACATCTATCTCAATTCCTGTCAATTTTGCATTGAAAAGTCAAGCTTGCTCTTTCCCTTCCGAGCTCTGCTATGTGCCCAAGCAGTGGTTTACCCCCACATATGGGGTATCAACGTACTCAGGACAAATTGCACAACAACTGTTGGGGTCCAATTTTTTTCTGTTACCCTGGGGAAAATAAAAAATTAGGGGCAAAAATATTATTTTTGTGAAAAAATATGATTTTTTATTTTTACGGATCTACATTATAAACTTCTGGGAAGCACTTGTTGAGTCAAAGTGCTCATCACACATCTAGATAAGTTCCATAGGGGGTCTACTTTCCAAAATGTTGTCACTTGTGGGGGCTTCCACTGTTGGTGTCTTATCTCAATTTCAGTCAATTTTGCATTGAAAAGTCAAATGGCGCTCCTTCCCTTCCGAGCTCTTCCATGTGCCCAAACAGTGGTTTACCCCAACATATGGGTTATCAACGTACTCATGAAAAATTGTACAACAACTTTAGGGGTCCAATTTCTCCTGTTACCCTTGAAAAAAACAAAAAACAAACTGGAGCTGATGTAAATTTTTTTGTGAAAAAAAGTAAATGTTCATTTTTTTTAAATATTTCAAAAATTCCTGTGAAACACCTGAAGGGTTAATAAACTTCTTGAATGTGGTTTTGAGCACCTTGAGGGTGCAGTTTTTAGAAAGGTGTCACACACTTGGGTATTTTCTATCATATAGACCCCTCAAAGTTACTTCAAATTTGATGAAGTCCCTTAAAAAAAATGGTGTTGTAAAAATGAGAAATTGCTGGTCAACTTTTAACTAGTGTTGAGCAATACCGTCCGATACTTGAAAGTATCGGATAGTATCGGCCGATACCCGAAAAGTATCGGATATCGCCGATACCGATACCCGATACCAATACAAGTCAATGGGACACCAAGTATCGGAAGGTATCCTGATGGTTCCCAGGGTCTGAAGGAGAGAAAACTCTCCTTCAGGCCCTGGGATCCATATTAATGTGTAAAATAAAGAATTAAAATAAAAAATATTGATATACTTACCTCTCCGGAGGCCCCTGGACATCACCGCTGGTAACCGGCAGCCTTCTGTGCTTAAAATGCGCGCGTTTAGGGACTTCGATGACGTCACGGCTTCTGATTGGTCGCATGCCGCTCATGTGACCGCCACGCGACCAATCACAAGCCGCGACGTCATTCTCAGGCCCTAAACTCCTCATTCTAGCAATTTAGGACCTGAGAATGACGTCGCGGCTTCTGATTGGACGCGTGGCGGTCACATGAACTTTTTTAACCCTGCTGTTTTGGTCGCATTTACTATACACTTGTAGTGTTCCGGGTCACTATGACCCGGCTTATTAAACCTTGATTTTAGACACTCTAACTCCATTTTTTTTATACTTGTTGCTTACTAGACTGTTTGTGAACATGTTTGGTAGTAAAAAAAAAAAGAAAAATGAACTAGAAATCTTTTTTTTTTTTGTTTTTATTCTGAAAAAACAGATCCATCCAATGAGCAAAACGAAAATAGAAAACTACACATATTTTGTAAAAAAAACAATCAAATCAAACATTTTGTGATAAAAAATTAAAGATAATAAACATTACAATGTGAATATATTTACATGATCATATAAATTTACGGATTCTTGCATGAAAAACAATACACATGATTTTTGCATAGAAATGTTTTACAGCCAGAACATGTTATACTCGTCTTGTTGTCACAATTAGAAGGGCAATAGCTGCATCTTTTTCTTTTGATGCCGGAAGAGGCCATGGGGGTAGAAGCACACAGCTGCTCTCCAAAGAAACTGAAAGGTAACATGTCTGGGCTAGCATATGTGTACTGATAAGAGCAGAGAAGATAAGAACCCTTCTGAAAACAAGCAGATAAGCCAGGAAGACAGACTTACTTAGCAAAAAAAATTATTTGCAAGACTTTACAGCTCAGCTTTACAAAAAAAAAGTCTTAGACAGCGCTGGCTGAGCAGTCCATTCTGCGCATAATATACACGTGTAGTGCACACCTAGTGATCTCTCCGGATGAACTCTACATTTTAGAATAGACTGCGCACCAAAAATAATCAATATAAAGCCATTTTTATGGTGCGCAGATCTCAATGCATACCCCCGGTAGACTGCGTGTACGACCCCATTGAAATAATTTAGGAAATAAATCAATTGATATACATTAGTAGATGCAATAAATAGACCCAACTGAGGTTATAACTCCTTTATTTCACTGAAAATATGGCCTCACAGATGTAAAAAACGATGTCGGGTCACTATGACCCGAACACAACAAGTGTAACTTTTTGCGTGTAGCAAAATGTAAACAAAAAAAAAAGAAAAAAACATAGGTAGGTCCCCCCAAATGAGGAACAGTCAAGGAGTCTCAACAGGGTTAACCCTGATGTTCTGTTCGGGTCATAGTGACCCGAACAGACTTTTTGCGGCCCTGTAGATTTTTTTCTGTAAGTCTCTAAAACTTGAGACTCCTTGACTTTTCCTCATTTGGGGGGACCTACCTATGAGTATTTTTTTTTTTTGTTTACTTTTTGCTACACGCAAAAAGTTACACTTGTTGTGTTCGGGTCATAGTGACCCGACATCGTTTTTATTTTTGGTGCGCAGTCTATTCTAAAATGTAGAGTGCATCCTGAGAGATCACTAGGTGTGCACTACTCGTGTATATTATGCGCAGAACGGACTGCTCAGAACGCGCTGTCTAAGACTTATTTTTTTGTAAAGTAAGTCTGTCTTCCTGGCTTATCTGCTTGTTTTCAGAAGGGTTCTTATCTTCTCTGCTCTTATCAGTACACATATGCTAGCCCAGACATGTTACCTTTCAGTTTCTTTGGAGAGCAGCTGTGTACATACCTCTGTTCCAGGATATCTCTGTTCCAGGCAGTATCTTTGTTTTCTACAGGTATGTGGCTTGTTATGCTTTTACTAATCAATTCTATTGATAGATTGTATATTGTAAAGGAATACTTTTATTTTATTTTATTACATGTAATTAGTGTTATTACTGTGCGATACACTGCTCTACACTTAGCATGATAGATTGCTGGATATTGAGCACTGGTATGCTTTGATGTAGTATAGAAGCTCTTATTGTTTTTTAAGCTGTTTTTTTTTCTCAGACTTTATTATTATTGTTTACTTACAAAGGTTTTTTTTATTACAAAATATGTGTAATTTTCTATTTTCGTTTTGCTCATTGATCTGCTTTTTCAGAATAAAAACACAAAAAAAAGATTTCTAGTTCATTTTTCTTTTTTTTTTACTACCAAACATGTTCACAAACAATCTAGTAAGCAAAAAGTATAAAAACAATGGAGTTAGAGTGTCTAAAATCAAGGTTTAATAAGCCGGGTCATAGTGACCCGGAACACTACAAGTGTATAGTAAATGCGAACAAAACAGCAGGGTTAAAGCACACATAGTAGCAACATTATGGCTATGACATAGATGTTCATGTTTTATCCCAAGTAGGCAATGTGGATTTGTTTGTTAAATTGTTGTTCAACCTATTAATAATCAGTTTGAAAACTGCATGTCTCCATTGTAAAACTGGCTACTACGTGTGAACTCATTTTTCACAGGATATGCCACGAATATTACCTCTGAAATCCTACTACAACCTCTGGCAAAAATTATGGAATCACCGGCTTTGAAGGATGTTCATTCAGTTGTTTAATTTTGTAGTAAAAAAAGCAGATCACAGACATGGCACAAAACTGCAGTCATTTCAAATGACAAATTTCTGGCTTTAATAAACACTTAAAGAAATCAAGAACAAAAAATTTTGTAGTCAGTAATGATTACTTTTTTAGAACAAGCAGAGGGAAAAAAATATGGAATAACTCAATTCTGAGGAAAAAATTATGGAATCATGAAAAACAAGCAAACAAAAAAAAAAACACTCCAAAACATCACTAGTATTTTGTTGCACCACCAATCTGGCTCTAACTTTCTCTGATTGCTGTTGCCAGATCAGCTTTCCAGGTTGAAGCCTTGTCATGGACCATTTTCTTCAACCTCCAGATTGAGATCCGGACTATTTGCAGGCCATGACATTGATCTTATGTGTCTATTTTCTAGGAATGTTTGCACAGTTTTTGCTATATGGCAGGATGCATTACCATCTTGAAAAATGATTTCATAATCCCCAAACATCCTTTCAATTGATGGGATAAGTGTTGTGAATTCTGTTTTTGGGCTCCCTCCTGTGGTCATGAATGGTACTTCGGCTGGTTCTGTCCATGGACTTTTTCTGATGCCTGTGGGTGTTTCTGAGTTTCCTTCCACAGGTGACGAGGCTAATTCGTTAGTGGGCTGCTCTATTTAACTCCACTTGGATCCTTGTCCGATGCCAGCTGTCAATGTTGTTGCATTGGTCTAGTTCGCTCCTGGATCTTCCTGGTTACCTGTTTTCTCCAGCAGAAGCTAAGTTTCGCTTTGCTTTTTTCTTGTTTGCTATTTTTTCTGTCCAGCATGCTTATGTGAATTTTGCCTTGCTTGCTGGAAGCTCTGGGACGCAGAGGGGCGCCTCCGCTCCGTTAGTCGGTGCGGATGGTATTTTTCCCTGCACTCTCTGTGTGGCTTTTTGTAGGGTTTTGTGCTGACTGCAAAGTGACCTTTCCTATCTTCTGTCTGTTTAGTAAGTCGGGCCTCTCTTTGCTAAATCTACTTCATCTCTGTGTTTGTGATTTCATCTTACTCACAGTCAATATATGTGGGGGGCTGCCTTTTCCTTTGGGGAATTTTCTCTGAGGCAAGATAGGCTTATTTTTCCTATCTCTAGGGCTAGCTAGTTCTGAGGCTGTGACGAGGCGCCTAGGTCATGATAGGAGCGCTCCACGGCTATTTCTAGTGTACGTGATAGGATTAGGGATTGCGGTCAGCAGAGGTTCCACTTCCCAGAGCTTGTCCTGTATTAATGTGCTATCAGGTCTTTTCTGGTGCTCTAACTACCAGGTCCACTATTTGTTCTAACCACCAGATCATAACAGTACAGCTGGCCAAAAGTATTGATGCATCTCAATAGAGGGATAAGTGAAGCTCTGAGACCATTTTTTTTCTTTGCAGCGTGTTCTGTCTCACTTTTCCCCTTTACCTCTGGGTGGTTCAGAACACAGGTGTAGACATGGACATTCAAGGTCTGTCCTCTTTGATGGATAATCTCACTATAAGTGTACAAAAAATTCAAGATTCTGTGGTTCAGAATCCGATGTTAGAGCCTAGGATTCCAATTCCTGATTTATTTTTTGGTGATAGATCTAAGTTCTTGAATTTCAAAAATAATTGTAAATTGTTTCTAGCTTTGAAACCTCGCTCCTCAGGTGATCCTGCTCAACAAGTAAGGATCATTGTTTCTTTGTTACGTGGTGACCCTCAAGACTGGGCATTTTCCCTTGCGCCAGGAGATCCGGCATTGCGTGATGTGGATGCGTTTTTCCTGGCGCTCGGATTGCTTTATGACGAACCTAATTCAGTGGGTCAGGCAGAGAAAATCTTGCTGGCTCTGTGTCAGGGTCAGGATGAAGCCGAGATATATTGTCAGAAGTTTAGAAAGTGGTCTGTGCTCACTCAATGGAATGAATGTGCCCTGGCAGCAATCTTCAGAAAGGGTCTCTCTGAAGCCCTTAAAGATGTCATGGTGGGATTTCCCATGCCTGCTGGTCTGAATGAGTCTATGTCCTTGGCCATTCAGATCGATCGGCGATTGCGTGAGCGTAAAACTGTGCACCATTTGGCGGTACTATCTGAGCATGGGCCTGAGCCTATGCAGTGTGATAGGACTTTGACCAGAGCTGAACGGCAGGAACACAGACGTCGGAATGGGCTGTGTTTTTACTGTGGTGATTCCACTCATGCTATCTCCGATTGTCCTAAGCGCACTAAGCGGTTCGCTAGGTCTGCCACCATTGGTACGGTACAGTCAAAATTTCTATTGTCCGTTACACTGATTTGTTCTTTGTCTTCCTACTCTGTTATGGCATTTGTGGATTCAGGCGCTGCCCTGAATTTGATGGACTTGGAGTATGCTAGACGCTGTGGTTTTTTCTTGGAGCCCTTGCAGCATCCTATTCCATTGAGAGGAATTGATGCTACGCCTTTGGCCAAGAATAAGCCTCAGTACTGGGCCCAATTGACCATGTGCATGGCTCCTGCACATCAGGAGGATATCCGTTTTTTGGTGTTACATAATCTGCATGATGTGGTCGTTTTAGGGTTACCATGTTCTCTCCCTCTACTAACCTACCTTTGCCTGACATTGCCATCTCCGTGTGCGGTTCCACCATTACTCCAAAGCAACATGCCCGCTGCCTTGGGGTCATCCTTGATTCTGACCTTTCATTCACCCCCTACATCCGATCACTGGCTCGCTCTTCTTACCTGCATCTCAAAAACATTTCTAGAATTCGTCCTTTTCTTACTTTCGACTCTGCAAAAACTCTGACTGTTTCACTTATTCATTCTCGTCTGGACTATTGTAACTCTCTACTAATCGGCCTCCCTCTTGCAAAACTCTCCCCGCTCCAATCTGTCCTGAATGCTGCAGCCAGGATCATATTCCTCACCAACCGTTACACCGATGCCTCTACCCTGTGCCAGTCATTACACTGGCTACCCATCCACTCCAGAATCCAGTACAAAACTACTACCCTCATCCACAAAGCACTCCATGGCTCAGCACCACCCTATATCTCCTCCCTGGTATCAGTCTACCACCCTACCCGTGCCCTCCGCTCCGCTAATGACCTCAGGTTAGCATCCTCAATAATCAGACACTCCCACTCCCGTCTCCAAGACTTTACACGTGCTGCGCCGATTCTTTGGAATGCACTACCTAGGTTAATACGATTAATCCCCAATCCCCACAGTTTTAAGCGTACCCTAAAAACTCTTTTGTTCAGACTGGCCTACCGCCTCAATGCATTAACCTAACGATCCCTGTGTGGCCTATTTATAATTAAAAAAAAAAAAAAAAAAAAAGGTTCCTCGCATCATGTTCTCATACACTTTATGCAGTATTAGCCCTCTGTGTCTGTACTGCTACATACTGGTTCATGCAGCTTTACATGAACACCTGAGCCTTACACTATAGCTGGTCCAAATAACTAAAGCAATTGTTACCATCCACCTCTCGTGTCTCCCCTTTTCCCCATAGTTTGTAAGCTTGCGAGCAGGGCCCTCACTCCTCCTGGTATCTGTTTTGAACTGTATTTCTGTTATGCTGTAATGTCTATTCTCTGTACAAGTCCCCTCTATTATTTGTAAAGCGCTGCGGAATATGTTGGCGCTATATAAATAAAAATTATTATTATTATTATTATTACCATGGCTACAGGTCCATAATCCAGTATTGGATTGGAAATCTATGCCTGTGTCCAGCTGGGGTTGCCAGGGGGTACATGGTGATGTTCCATTTTTGTCAATTTCGTCTTCTACTCCTTCTGAAGTTCCGGAGTTTTTGTCGGATTATCAGGATGTATTTGATGAGCCCAAAGCCAGTGCCCTACCTCCTCATAGGGATTGCGATTGTGCAATTAATTTGATTCCTGGTAGTAAGTTTCCTAAGGGCCGAGTGTTCAATTTATCTGTGCCAGAACACGCCGCTATGCAGTTATATAAAGGAATCCTTGGAGAAAGGCCATATTCGCACATCGTCATCACCGTTGGGAGCAGGGTTCTTTTTTGTGGCCAAGAAGGATGGTTCTTTGAGACCTTGTATTGATTACCGCCTTCTTAATAAAATTACTGTCAAATTTCAGTATCCTTTGCCGTTGCTGTCCGACTTGTTTGCTCATATTAAAGGGGTTAGTTGGTTTACCAAGATAGACCTTCGAGGGGCATATAATCTTGTGCGTATTAAACGGGGCGATGAATGGAAAACAGCATTTAATACGCCCGAGGGCCATTTTGAGTACCTGGTGATGCCATTCGGGCTTTCCAATGCTCCATGAGTATTTCAGTCCTTTATGCATGACATCTTCCGAGAGTACCTGGATAAATTCCTGATTGTGTATTTGGATGATATTTTGGTCTTTTCGGATGATTGGGAGTCTCATGTGAAGCAGGTCAGAATGGTGTTCCAGGTCCTTCGTGCTAATTCCTTGTTTGTGAAGGGGTCAAAGTGTCTCTTTGGAGTTCAGAAGGTTTCATTTTTGGGGTTCATTTTTTCCCCTTCTACTGTCGAGATGGATCCTGTTAAAGTCCAGGCCATCCATGATTGGACTCAGCCGACATCTGTGAAGAGCCTGCAAAAGTTCCTGGGCTTTGCTAATTTTTATCGTCGCTTCATCGCTAATTTTTCTAGTGTTGCTAAACCGTTGACTGATTTGACCAAGAAGGGTGCTGATGTGGTCAATTAATCTTCTGCGGCCGTGGATGCTTTTCAGGAATTGAAGCGTCGTTTTTCTTCTGCCCCTGTGTTGTGCCAGCCAGATGTTTCGCTCCTATTTCAGGTTGAGGTTGATGCCTCTGAGATTGGAGCAGGGGCTGTTTTGTCGCAAAGAACTTCTGATGGCTCGGGAATGAAGCCATGTGCTTTCTTTTCTAGAAAGTTTTCGCCTGCTGAGCGCAATTATGATGTTGGTAATCGAGAATTGTTGGCCATGAAGTGGGCATTCGAGGAGTGGCGTCATTGGCTTGAAGGAGCCAAGCTGTTGTGAATTCTGTGGCAGAGCTCCCTCCTGTGGTCACAAGTGGTACTTCGGCTGATTCTCTCTGTGAGCTTCCGTTGGTGGAGGAGAGTGGTACTGCGGCTTCTGAGTTTCCTTCCTCAGGTGATGTGGTGAAGTCGTTAGGTGCTGCTCTATTTAACTCCACCTAGTGCTTTGATCCTGGCCTCCAGTCAATGTTCTAGTATTGGACCTGTTTCCTCCTGGATCGTTCCTGTGGCCTGCTGCTCTGCATAGCTAAGTTCAGCTTTTGCTATTTGTTTGCTGTCTTTTTCTGTCCAGCTTGCTATTTGTTTTTTTCTTGCTTGCTGGAAGCTCTGGGAGGCAGAGGGTGTACCTCCGTGCCGTTAGTTCGGTACGGAGGGTCTTTTTGCCCCCTTTGCGTGGTTGTTTGTAGGGTTTTGTGTTGACCGCAAAGTTACCTTTCCTATCCTCGCTCTGTTCAGAAAGTCGGGCCTCACTTTGCTAAATCTATTTCATCTCTACGTTTGTCTTTTCATCTTAACTCACAGTCATTATATGTGGGGGCTGCCTTTTCCTTTGGGGTATTTCTCTGAGGCAAGGTAGGCTTATTTTCTATCTTCAGGCTAGCTAGTTTCTCAGGCTGTGCCGAGTTGCATAGGGAGCATTAGGCGCAATCCACGGCTGCCTCTAGTGTGGTTGGAGAGGATTAGGGATTGCGGTCAGCAGAGTTCCCACGTCTCAGAGCTCGTTCTATGTTTTTGGGTTATTGTCAGGTCACTGTATGTGCTCTGACTTCTATGTCCATTGTGATACTGAATTACCAGATCATAACAGTACTGGAAGCCAAAAGTACTAATGATTCTCAATAGAGGGAAAAAAGAAGTTCTGAGACCATTTTTTTTTCTCTGCACTGTGTTTTGCCTTTTTTTTCCTCTAGACATTTGGGTGGTTCAGGACACAGGTGTAGCGATGGACATTAAAGGTCTGTCTTCATGTGTGGATCAGCTCACGGCAAGAGTACAAAATATTCAAGACTTTGTGGTTCAGAATTCTATGTTAGAACCAAGAATTCCTATTCCTGATTTGTTTTTTGGAGATAGAACTAAATTTCTGAGTTTCAAAAATAATTGTAAACTATTTCTGGCTTTGAAACCCCGCTCCTCTGGTGACACGGTTCAACAAGTTAGGATCATTATTTCTTTTTTACGTGGCGACCCTCAGGACTGGGCATTTTCCCTTGCGCCAGGAGATCCTGCATTAAGTAATATCGATGCGTTTTTCCTGGCGCTCGGATTGCTGTACGATGAACCTAATTCAGTGGATCAGGCAGAGAAAAATTTGCTGGCTCTGTGTCAGGGTCAGGATGAGATAGAGGTATATTGTCAGAAATTTAGAAAGTGGTCCGTACTCACTCAATGGAATGAAGGTGCGCTCGCAGCTATTTTCAGAAAGGGTCTCTCTGAAGCCCTTAAAGATGTCATGGTGGGATTTCCTATGCCTGCTGGTCTGAATGAGTCTATGTCTTTGGCCATTCAGATCGGTCGACGCTTGCGTGAGCGTAAATCTGTGCACCATTTGGCGGTATTATCTGAGCATAAACCTGAGCCTATGCAGTGCGATAGGACTTTGACCAGAGTTGAACGGCAAGAACACAGACGTCTGAATGGGCTGTGTTTCTACTGTGGTGATTCCACTCATGCTATCTCTGATTGTCCTAAGCGCACTAAGCGGTTCGCTAGATCTGCCATCATTGGTACGGTACAGTCAAAATTTCTTTTGTCCGTTACCTTGATCTGCTCTTTGTCATCTTATTCTGTCATGGCATTTGTGGATTCAGGCGCTGCCCTGAATTTGATGGACTTGGAGTATGCTAGGCATTGTGGGTTTTTCTTGGAGCCCTTGCAGTGTCCTATTCCATTGAGAGGAATTGATGCTACACCTTTGGCCAAGAATAAGCCTCAGTACTGGACCCAGCTGACCATGTGCATGGCTCCTGCACATCAGGAGGTTATTCGCTTTCTGGTGTTGCATAATCTGCATAATGTGGTCGTGTTGGGGTTGCCATGGCTACAAGTCCATAATCCAGTATTAGATTGGAAATCCATGTCTGTGTTCAGCTGGGGTTGTCAGGGGGTACATAGTGATGTCCCATTTCTGTCTATTTCATCATCCACCCCTTCTGAGGTTCCAGAGTTCTTGTCTGATTACCGGGATGTATTTGATGAGCCCAAGTCCGATACCCTAACTCCGCATAGGGATTGTGATTGTGCTATCGATTTGATTCCTGGTAGTAAATTCCCAAAGGGTCGACTGTTTAATTTATCTGTGCCTGAGCACGCCGTTATGCGGAGTTACGTGAAGGAGTCCTTGGAGAAGGGGCATATTCGCCCGTCATCGTCGCCATTAGGAGCAGGGTTCTTTTTTGTGGCCAAGAAGGATGGTTCGCTGAGACCTTGTATAGATTACCGCCTTCTAAATAAGATCACGGTTAAATTTCAGTACCCCTTGCCGTTGTTATCTGATTTGTTTGCCCGGATTAAGGGGGCTAGTTGGTTCACCAAGATAGATCTTCATGGTGCGTATAATCTTGTGCGTATTAAGCGAGGCGATGAATGGAAAACTGCATTTAATACGCCCGAGGCCATTTTGAGTATCTTGTAATGCCATTCGGACTTGCCAATGCTCCATCAGTGTTTCAGTCCTTTATGCATGACATCTTCCGAGAGTACCTGGATAAATTCCTGATTGTATACTTGGATGACATTTTGATCTTCTCGGATGATTGAGAGTCTCATGTGAAACAGGTCAGAACGGAGTTTCAGGTCCTGCGTGCTAATTCTTTGTTTGTGAAGGGTTCAAAGTGTCTCTTTGGGGTTCAGAAGGTTTCGTTTTTGGGGTTCACCTTTTCCCCTTCTACTATCGAGATGGACCCTGTCAAGGTCCAAGCCATCCATGATTGGACTCAGCCGACATCTCTGAAAAGTCTGCAAAAGTTCCTGGGATTTGCTAATTTTTATCGTCGCTTTATCTGCAATTTTTCTAGTATTGCTAAACCATTGACCGATTTGACCAAGAAGGGTGCTGATGTGGTCAATTGGTCTTCTGCTGCGGTGGAAGCTTTTCAAGAGTTGAAGCGTCGTTTTTCTTCTGCCCCTGTGTTGTGTCAACCAGATGTTTCGCTTCCATTCCAGGTCGAGGTTGATGCTTCTGAGATTGGAGCAGGGGCTGTTTTGTCGCAGAGAAGTTCTGACTGCTCGGTGATGAAACCTTGCGCCTTCTTTTCCAGGAAGTTTTCGCCTGCTGAGCGTAATTATGATGTAGGCAATCGAGAGTTGCTGGCCATGAAGTGGGCATTCGAGGAGTGGCGTCATTGGCTTGAAGGAGCTAAGCATCGCGTGGTGGTCTTGACTGATCATAAGAACTTGACTTATCTCGAGTCTGCCAAGCGGTTGAATCCTAGACAGGCTCGTTGGTCGCTGTTTTTTTGCCCGTTTTGACTTTGTGATTTCGTACCTTCCGGGCTCTAAAAATGTGAAGGCGGATGCTCTGTCTAGGAGTTTTGTGCCCGACTCTCCGGGTTTGTCTGAGCCGGCGGGTATTCTCAAAGAGGGAGCAATTGTGTCTGCCATCTCCCCTGATTTGCGGTGGGTGCTGCAAAAATTTCAGGCTAATAAACCTGATCGTTGCCCAGCGGAGAAACTGTTTGTCCCTGATAGGTGGACGAATAAAGTTATCTCTGAGGTTCATAGTTCGGTGTTGGCTGGTCATCCTGGAATCTTTGGTACCAGAGAGTTAGTAGCTAGATCCTTTTGGTGGCCATCTCTGTCGCGGGATGTGCATTCTTTTGTGCAGTCCTGTGGGATTTGTGCTCGGGCTAAGCCCTGCTGTTCTCGTGCCAGTGGGTTGCTTTTGCCCTTGCCGGTGCCGAAGAGGCCTTGGACACATATCTCTATGGATTTTATTTCAGATCTTCCCGTCTCTCAAAAAATGTCAGTCATTTGGGTGGTTTGTGATCGCTTCTCTAAGATGGTCCATTTGGTACCCTTGTCTAAAACACCTTCCTCCTCTGATTTGGTGCCATTGTTCTTCCAGCATGTGGTTCGTTTACATGGCATTCCAGAGAATATCGATTCTGACAGAGGTTCCCAGTTTGTTTCGAGGTTTTGGCGAGCCTTTTGTGCTAGGATGGGCATTGACTTGTCTTTTTCCTCGGCTTTCCATCCTCAGACTAATGGCCAGACCGAACGAACCAATCAGACCTTGGAAACATATCTGAGATGCTTTGTTTCTGCTGATCAGGATGACTGGTGTCCTTTTTGCCTTTGGCTGAGTTCGCCCTTAATAATCGGGCCAGCTCGGCTACCTTGGTTTCGCCATTTTTCTGCAACTCTGGGTTCCATCCTCGTTTCTCTTCAGGGCAGTTTGAGTCTTCGGACTGTCCTGGTGTGGATACTGTGGTGGACAGGTTGCAGCAGATTTGGACTCATGTAGTGGACAATTTGACCTTGTCCCAGGAGAAGGCTCAACGTTTCGCTAATCACAGACGCTGTGTGGGTCCCCAACTTCGTGTTGGGGATTTGGTTTGGTTATCTTCTCGTCATATTCCTATGAAGGTTTCCTCTCCTAAGTTTAAACCTCGTTTTATTGGTCCGTATAGGATTTCTGAGGTTCTTAATCCTGTGTCTTTTCGTCTGACCCTTCCAGATTCTTTTTCCATTCATAACGTATGCCATAGGTCATTGTTGCGGAGATACGTGGCACCTATGGTTCCTTCTGTTGACCCTCCTGCCCCGGTTTTGGTGGAGGGGGAGTTGGAGTATATTGTGGAGAAGATTTTGGATTCTCGTGTTTCTAGACGGAAACTCCAGTATCTGGTTAAGTGGAAGGGTTATGCTCAGGAAGATAATTCCTGGGTCTTTGCCTCTGATGTCCATGCTCCCGATCTTGTTCATGCCTTTCATATGGCTCATCCTGGTCGTCCTGGGGGCTCTGGTGAGGGTTCGGTGACCCCTCCTCAAGGGGGGGTACTGTTGTGAATTCTGTGGCAGAGCTCCCTCCTGTGGTCACAAGTGGTACTTCGGCTGATTCTCTCTGTGAGCTTCCGTTGGTGGAGGAGAGTGGTACTGCGGCTTTTGAGTTATCCTTCCTCAGGTGATGTGGTGAAGTCGTTAGGTGCTGCTCTATTTAACTCCACCTTGTGCTTTGATCCTGGCCTCCAGTCAATGTTCTAGTATTGGACCTGTTTCCTCCTGGATCGTTCCTGTGGCCTGCTGCTCTGCATAGCTAAGTTCAGCTTTTGCTATTTGTTTGCTGTCTTTTTCTGTCCAGCTTGCTATTTGTTTTTTTCTTGCTTGCTGGAAGCTCTGGGATGCAGAGGGTGTACCTCTGTGCCGTTAGTTCGGTACGGAGGGTCTTTTTGCCCCCTTTGCGTGGTTGTTTGTAGGGTTTTGTGTTGACCGCAAAGTTACCTTTCCTATCCTCGCTCTGTTCAGAAAGTCGGGCCTCACTTTGCTAAATCTATTTCATCTCTATGTTTGTCTTTTCATCTTAACTCACAGTCATTATATGTGGGGGCTGCCTTTTCCTTTGGGGTATTTCTCTGGGGCAAGGTAGGCTTATTTTCTATCTTCAGGCTAGCTAGTTTCTCAGGCTGTGCCGAGTTGCATAGGGAGCGTTAGGCGCAATCCACGGCTGCCTCTAGTGTGGTTGGAGAGGATTAGGGATTGCGGTCAGCAGAGTTCCGACGTCTCAGAGCTCGTTCTATGTTTTTGGGTTATTGTCAGGTCACTGTATGTGCTCTGACTTCTATGTCCATTGTGATACTGAATTACCAGATCATAACACCAAGCATCGCGTGGTGGTCTTGACAGATCATAAAAATTTGACTTATCTTGAGTCTGCCAAACGGTTGAATCCGAGACAGGCTCGATGGGCGTTATTTTTCTCCCGTTTTGATTTTGTGGTTTCATACCTTCCGGGCTCTAAGAATGTGAAGGCTGATGCCCTGTCAAGGAGTTTTGTGCCTGACTCTCTGGATGTTTTTGAGCCGGCAGGTATTCTCAAAGAGGGGATAATTTTGTCTGCCATCTCCCCTGATTTGCGGCGGGTGCTGCAAAAATTTCAGGCTGATAGACCTGACCGTTGCCCAGCAGAGAAACTGTTTGTCCCTGATAAATGTACTAGCAGAGTTATCTCTGAGCTTCATTGTTCGGTGTTGGCTGGACATCCTGGAATCTTTGGTACCAGATATTTGGTGGCTAGATCCTTTTGGTGGCCTTCTTTGTCACGGGATGTGCGTTCTTTTGTGCAGTCCTGTGGGACTTGTGCTCGGGCTAAGCCCTGCTGCTCTCGTGCTAGTGGGTTGCTTTTGCCCTTGCCGGTCCCGAAGAGGCTCTGGACGCATATTTCTATGGATTTCATTTCGGATCTCCCCGTCTCTCAAAAGATGTCGGTCATTTGGGTGGTTTGTGATCGCTTTTCTAAGATGGTCCATTTGGTACCCTTGTCTAAATTGCCTTCCTCCTCTGATTTGGTGCCATTGTTTTTCCAGCATGTGGTTCGTTTACATGGCATTCCGGAGAACATCGTTTCGGACAGAGGTTCTCAGTTTGTTTCGAGGTTTTGGCGATCCTTTTGTTCTAGGATGGGCATTGATTTGTCTTTTTCCTCGGCTTTCCATCCTCAGACAAATGGCCAAACCGAACGAACTAATCAGACGTTGGAAACATATCTGAGATGCTTTGTTTCTGCTGATCAGGATGATTGGGTGTCCTTTTTGCCGTTGGCTGAGTTCACCCTTAATAATCGGGCCAGCTCGGCTACTTTGGTTTCGCCGTTTTTCTGCAATTCTGGTTTCCATCCTCGTTTCTCTTCAGGGCAGGTTGAGTCTTCGGACTGTCCTGGTGTAGATACTGTGGTGAATAGGTTGCAGCAGATTTGGACTCATGTGGTGGACAATTTGACATTGTCCCAGGAGAAGGCTCAATGTTTTGCTAACCGCCGGCGCTGTGTGGGTCCCCGACTTCGTGTTGGGATTTAGTTTGGTTGTCGTCTCGTTATGTTCCTATGAAGGTTTCCTCTCCTAAGTATAAGCCTCGTTTCATTGGTCCGTATAAAATTTCTGAGGTTATCAATCCTGTGTCACTTCGTTTGGCCCTTCCAGATTCTTTTGTCATCCATAATGTGTTCCATAGGTCGTTGTTGCGGAGATACGTGGCGCCTGTGGTTCCATCCGTTGACCCTCCTGCTCCGGTGTTGGTTGAGGGGGAGTTGGAGTATGTGGAGGAGAAGATTTTGGATTCTCGTATTTCGAGACGGAAACTCCAGTACTTGGTCAAGTGGAAGGGTTATGGTCAGGAGGATAATTCCTGGGTTTTTGCCTCTGATGTTCATGCGGCCGATCTGGTTCGTGCCTTTCATTTGGCTCATCCTGGTCGGCCTGGGGGCTCTCGTGAGGGTTCGGTGACCCCTCCTCAAGGGGGGGTACTGTTGTGAATTCTGTTTTCGGGCTCCCTCCTGTGGTCATGAATGGTACTTCGGCTGGTTCTGTCCATGGACTTTCTCTGATGCCTGTGGGTGTTTCTGAGTTTCCTTCCACAGGTGACGAGGCTAATTTGTTAGTGGGCTGCTCTATTTAACTCCACTTGGATCCTTGTCCGATGCCAGCTGTCAATGTTGTTGCATTGGTCTAGTTCGCTCCTGGATCTTCCTGGTTACCTGTTTTCTCCAGCAGAAGCTAAGTTTCGCTTTGCTTTTTTCTTGTTTGCTATTTTTTCTGTCCAGCATGCTTATGTGAATTTTGCCTTGCTTGCTGGAAGCTCTGGGACGCAGAGGGGCGCCTCCGCTCCGTTAGTCGGTGCGGATGGTATTTTTCCCTGCACTCTCTGTGTGGCTTTTTGTAGGGTTTTGTGCTGACTGCAAAGTGACCTTTCCTATCTTCTGTCTGTTTAGTAAGTCGGGCCTCTCTTTGCTAAATCTATTTCATCTCTGTGTTTGTGATTTCATCTTACTCACAGTCAATATATGTGGGGGGCTGCCTTTTCCTTTGGGGAATTTTCTCTGAGGCAAGATAGGCTTATTTTTCCTATCTCTAGGGCTAGCTAGTTCTGAGGCTGTGACGAGGCGCCTAGGTCATGATAGGAGCGCTCCACGGCTATTTCTAGTGTACGTGATAGGATTAGGGATTGCGGTCAGCAGAGGTTCCACTTCCCAGAGCTTGTCCTGTATTAATGTGCTATCAGGTCTTTTCTGGTGCTCTAACTACCAGGTCCACTATTTGTTCTAACCACCAGATCATAACAGATAAGAAAAGTATCCAAAATCTCAACATAAACTTGTGCATTTATTGAAGATGTAATGACAGCCATCTCCCCAGTGCCTTTACCTGACATGCAGCCCCATATCATCAATGACTGGGGAAATTTGCATGTTCTCTTCAGGCAGTCATCTTTATAAATTTCATTGGAACGGCACCAATCAAAAGTTCCAGCATCATCACCTTGCCCAATGCAGATTTGCGATTCATCACTGAATATTACTTTCATTCAGTCATCCACAGTCCACGATTGCTTTTCCTTAGCCCATTGTAACCTTGTTTTTTTCTGTTTAGGTGTTATAGCTTTCGCTTTGCTCTTCTGTATGTAAATCCCTTATCCTATAGGCGGTTTCTTACAGTTCGGTCACAGACGTTGACTCCAGTTTGCGTCCATTCGTTCCTCATTTCTTTTGTTGTGCATTTCCTGTTTTGGAGACATATTGCTTTAAATTTCCAGTATTGATGCTTTGATGTCTTCCTTGGTCTACTAGTATGTTTGCCTTTAACAACCTTCCCATGTTGTTTGTATTTGGTCCAGATTTTAGACACAGCTGACTGTGAACAACTAACATCATTTGCAACATTGCGTGATGATTTACCCTCATTTAAGAGTTTGATAATCCTTTACTTTGTTTCAATGGACAACTCTCGTGTTGGAGCCATGATTCATGTCAGTGCACTTGGTGCAGCTGCTCTCCAAGGTTTGATTACTCCATTTTAGATGCAGAATAACGAGCAGATCTAATTTGATGCAGGTGTTCGTTTTGGGGATGAAAATTTAGAGGATGACTCCAGAAACAATGTTATTTATCAGGTTACTGGATGTAATTTTTTCTTGTCCTATTGACTAATTCTCATGTTTTTATTTATGTTAGGAGGATTAAATGGGTTGTCCAAATCTGCAGTCATTCTTTTTGACTGCAGACTTCTGAATTCTCACAGTGCGTACTGCTCACTGTCAGGATTCTCTGATGCAGATGACATGTGGTTACGTGCCAAGTAGACATGTGCGGCCTCACTCAACGAAAATTAACTGAGCGAGGCCGAACATGTCTAGTCAGAATGTGGCCAGAAGTTTACAAATCACGTACTTGTGCAAGGTAGAAACCTAAAAGCATGCGCTGTGAAAATTCAGAAGCCTGCAGTCACATAGAGTGATTGCAGACTTTTATCTCAAACTCTTTAATTATAAAACGAAGCCCTGTATCATGCCAATCCCAACAGTGAGTAATATGCTCACAATCAGAATTCAGCTCTCTTGCTAGTTCCATCAGTCATCACTTGCCCATTTCACTCATGCAATTTTCACATTTACAGTCATCTGACAGCTAGATTCCCATATCTATTTAGTAAACCTGATGTGTTCCCTTACCTATGTAATTAGCTTAGTTCTGTTCCAGTATTTATGTAGTAAGCTTATTCATCTTTCTTTATGTAGCGAGGAGGTTTCTGTTTTTGTTCCTGTCTCTATGTAGGAAGCTTGGTTCTATTCCTGTATCTATGCAATAAGCTTGGTTTTGTTTCTATATCTATGTAGTAAGCTCAGTTCTGTTACTGTATATATGTTTATAGACTGTTTCTGTTACCATATCTTTGTAGAAAACATGTTTCTGTTAATGTATCTATGTGGCAAGCTTGGCTTTGTTCCTCTAACTGTGTAGTAAACTTCGTTCTGTTTCTGTATCTATGAAGTGAATTTCAGATCTTTGGTGAAGATATTTCTATACATAGAGTGCAATGTATGAAGTCAACTCAATGGTGACTTTGGTGTAGTGGAGTACTAGATTTGTATTTGGGTTGGTGATTTTCCATGTCTCAGACAGACAAGTAGACAACTAGTTATACTATAACATTATCATGGTGTTATATCACTGTAATACGCTGCACTAACTACATCTGATGCAAAATAAATGAGAATACTAATTCTTAGTCCTTCTAAAGGAACGAGCCGTTACTAACAGCTCAATAATGTATCGGTATATAGAATTAAAAAATGTGTGCATGATCCCAATATGAAAACAGAACCAACCATCATTTTTTAAAGCCTTGCTACCTCTGCTGTTTTATACAGCATAATATGGTAAGCAGGTTAAAGATGGGCTGATGCAACTTTGGGGCCAGTGATATATGCTTGACCCCAAGCTTAAATTTGCCTGCCAGCCCCTGCTTGAGAGGTATAGTTTGCAAAATGGGTCACTTGTGGGGGGTTTCTACTGCTTTGGTACCTTGGGGGCTTTTCAAATGTGATATGGCATTCACAATCTGTTCTATTACAGCCAAATTTACTCTCCAAAAATCAAATAATGCTTTTTCCATTCTAGACCCTGCCATGAGCACAAACAGCAATTTTTGACCACATGTAGGGTATCATTACATTTGGGAAAAATTGCGCAACAAATTATAGGGTTCTTTTTCTCCTATTATCTGTGAAAATTACAAACTTTTGGCTAGAACAATATGTTAGTGTAAAAAAATTAATTTTAATTTTTGCATTCAGACTGTAATACGTTCGGAGAACCACCTATGGGTTCAAAATGTTCAACACACCCCTTGGGAGGTCAAGTTTCCAAAATGTGGTCACTTGTGTCTGCTGTTTTGGTGCCTATGGGGCTCTTCAAATGCAATAAATGTCTACCATTTATTCCATCCAAATTTAGACTCCAAATAAAAATAGTGTTTCTTCCCTTCTGAGCCCTGCCCTGTGCTCAAACAGAAATGTATGACCACATATCGAAAATTGCCTCATTTGGGAGAAATTGTGTAATATCTTTTGGGGTCCATTTTCTGGTATTAGTACTTGTGAAAATGAAACATTTGCAGCTAAAGTAGCATTTTAGAGGAAAACATATAATTTTCCATTTTTTTTATTCTACTTTGCCTTACATACTGTGCAGCACCTGAAAGGTTAACATATTTTCTTGCAGCAAAATAATTTGAGATGAAGAAAGAGCAAGAAAAAGATCATGCCCACATAGACAGGAACACCTCCATATATAATCCAGTATCAAAAATAGTTTTTATTAAATTGGCAAAAAACTCAAGACTGCACATAAGTACACACACAAAACAACAACACAAAAACCATTAAAAACACTTAAAAAATGCAAACATGCAAGAAAACATGCCCATATATATATATATATGTCATATCCTAGAATGAGGAAAATGACAGCCCACAAAACATGTGCTTCCCACAATAATGTTATCACAAGAATCTGACTGCACAAGCGAAGATAATGCAAGGATAAATCACCACTCCATGAAATGGGTGTGAAGATGTTAATATTGCAATACCATACATCCCTATAATAAGGCACATAATATGCGTGCAGGATAATTTGAGAGGCGCAGTTTTTAAACGGTATAACTTCTGGGAGTTTTACAATATATACAAGTAGTTCCCTCAAAGTTTCTTCAAACCTGAATAGGTCTGTAAAAAAATGAATTTGTAAATTTTCTTGAAAAAAATAAAAATATTGTTGCTACATTTTAAGCCTTTTAACATTGTAACAAAAAAGGATGTTTTCAAAATGATGCTGACTTAAGGCAGACATATGAGAAATTTTATTTATTAATTATTTTGAGTGGCATGACTATCTGACTTAAGAATAACATTGAAAATTGAAAGTTTGAAAATCTCAAGATTTCTTCAAAATTTCATCAAATTTCAGATGCCTTCACAAAAAACCCCGAAAAAGGTATCAACCTAACTTTACCGCTAACATAAAGAACAATGTTTCATGAAAGAAAAATCAGAATCACCAGGATATACTGTATAGAAGCATTGCAGCATTATTAGCACATGAAGTGATACTGGTCAGATTTGAACATAGAAAATGGCTCGGTCATTAAGGGGTTAAAGGAAACCTGTCACTATAAAAATACAGTTTAATCTGTATAGCATTATAGAAAAAGAGTTGCTGAACAGATTGATATATAGTTTTGTGAGAAAAGATTCTGTATAATCCCCATTTTCTTTTTTTAATCCTCTGTTACATCTGAGATTGTTGATTCAGTGGTTGGTCCTATCAGTGACTGACAGCTTTATTTGTATGAGTGTGCATTCAGAGATAGCTGTCAGTCACTGATAGGACTGCCCACTGGACCCAAAATCCCAGAAAGAGGTTTAGATAATTAAATCACAGGTCATACTGATTCTTTTCTCACAAAACTATATATTGTAACAATGCGTTTAGCTTCCCTTTGTCATGGTCCTGTCCGGAGTTTACTTTCTTCTTTCCTCTCTTGAGACTGGTCATGCACGTGTTTATCTCCTCAGCCTCGTTCTGGAGCTAGCTGGGCTATTTCAGTCCATCTCAGCCTGCTAACCAGTGTTAGTGATAGTTCTTGCTTCCAGGCTTGAGCCCCTGACCTGTATTGGTGATCCTTATGCCTCTGACTGCCTGTACCCGTGTATGACTCGATCTGATCTCTGGACTTTGCCCCTGGTTTTCCGTTTCTGATACCACGCTCCCCGACTGGCTGTGACTCTGGTTTGTACCCCGACTTCGTCTTGAGTCTCACGTTTTGGTTACCACGTTCCCAGTAGGCTCTGATTTCTTGCTTGTCCCTGACTATTATTCTGACTGCCCCTGAGTGCTGTGCTGACCTCTCTGTGTATAATCTTGGCTTGACTAACTACTCTTTCGTTACCTGTGGCACCTGTGCTGCTATTCAGTGTTGCTACGCTGTGTGTACAACCTCTCTTCCCTCACCAGTACCCTCTGGCGGAGGTTGCACTATACTACACTGCAGCAGCACATTACACCCTTGCTCTACAATGTGAAGCCTGCATAGTGGACTGCATTTTTATGGTGACAGGTTCCCAAACTAAATTTGAAAAAAAGCCAAAATGTGGAACCTTATACGTGCATAGGGGTCATCCTGTTTGCCCCCAATTTCATATAAAATCACGTGGATTTTTTGGTGTCTTGATTTTTTTTCTACTCGTTTTGCCATTTACAAATCAATTTACTTTATTTTACATTTTGATAGACCAGACTTTTGTGAACATAGTGTTACTAAATATGTTTTTTTTATTTCTATTTCAAATTTGTAATGAGGAAAAAGGTGGATGATTAAAAGTTTTATATTTTTTTCATATTTTTTAAACTTTGTTTATTTTTTTGTGCATTTGTTAGTCCCATTCGGGGACTTTAACCTGTGATCATCCAATCGCTTCTGCTTAATACAGCAATACCAAGTATTAAAAAAAATGTAAAAAATATATTTAAAAAATCACAGTCTACCATGAACATCAGCCACAAGCTGTCTTTCATGGAAGTACTTGTAGAAAAGCCGCGGAGACACCATCACGTGTTTCTCAACGCAAGCAATAAATAGCCAGGTCTTTCACCTGGAAGGAACAACCACGAGAAGGGCAGCACCCAAAAAGGAAAACCACCTATGCCAAAACATAGTATCCATCCACAGACAGCTGTTTCGGGGTATTTGCCCCTCATCAGTGTGGAGTAGGAAACTGGCTATTAGGAGCAGTGCCTAGTAAAAGGACTATAAACATAAGGATGAATGACCTCGGGGAGATCAAAACATCCAACACCGCGGAGACACCATCACGTGTTTCTCAGCGCAGTGATCCAGAACACTGGTCCCATCCCTTATGGGAAATATGCAAATGCATGTAGAAAAGCTGCAGAGACACCATCACGTGTTTCTCAACGCAAGCAATAAATAGCCAGGTCTTTCACCTGGAAGGAACAACCGCGAGAAGGGCAGCACCCAAAAAGGAAAACCACCTATGCCAAAACATAGTATCCATCCACAGACAGCTGTTTCGGGGTATTTGCCCCTCATCAGTGTGGAGTAGGAAACTGGCTATTAGGAGCAGTGCCTAGTAAAAGGACTATAAACATAAGGATGATTGACCTCGGGGAGATCAAAACATCCAACACCACGGAGACAACATCACGTGTTTCTCAACCCAGTGTTGGATGTTTTGATCTCCCCGAGGTCATTCATCCTTATGTTTATAGTCCTTTCATGGAAGTACTGTCATGACAGGCATGGAGATCTTCAGCACACTCCTGGCTGTCACGAAGACACATTGACTCCTGGCATTCGAATTATGGGAATGTGGATGGGTGGTAGAAACAGTGTACCTACTCCATGCATTGCTTTCTAATAGTTAGAGAGGAACTGATCGAGGTCAAGCCAAATTTTCTGAAATTTGATGTTTCTCAAACATTTTGAGATCTGATTTATGGGTCTCAAAAATAAAAAAAAACTTACCCTGGAAAATTTTCCACACTGCTGAAGCATCAGAGAGCAGGCAAATATAACATGGACTTCTCCATGATCTCTTATGGTCAGCAATTTTCCCTCTATCTCTTCTCTCCCACGTGTATTTTCTGAGCACTTACTAGCGTTGTAGTATTGAAATTCTTACAAATTTATTTGCTGCAAATCAAATGTTTTGGGAAAATTCGACAAGCTCAATGAATGTGCATTTCAAAATATTCGCTCATCTCTAGGGATGGAGACCCTGTGACCTATGCTAACTCCATGTCATATGCTGTCTACATGCACTTAGTGTCTTCAGGGTGTCTTTCTTGCAGGTACCACTCATTTTATGGTGCTGCACAGTATTAGGCTAACGCCTCTGTATTCCCATACTTTCTGGTGAAAAGCAATGGTATTTTTAAAATAAATAATTAGTCAATTAACAGGAAAATGATTTTAGAACTTTTGCAAGAGTGCACTTAAAACCAAAAACTTATTCCGTTTAAAAGTCAAAAAGTAAATTGCATTGTACCTGAATTCATATTTTTGTGTGGAATTTGTTTGCAAATAGAAACATGGAAAAATTAAGCACAAAAGCAGCCAAAATAATGTCTAATAACTAATTCATAAAGGATTATTAGTTGAGATCGCTGGATGGATTTGAGGCAAATTAAAGGCTTCTTGAATTTCACAAAAAAATGGTATTTTCATGAGATCAGAATTGTTAGTGATTCCCTTTGTGGAAATCCCTCAAATTGGTGTTGATTTACAGAGAGTCTTCAATGAGATTAAAAAAAAATATTTAGCTTGCTGCACATCTGTCCTTCTGTACAGTCCTTCACATAGCTTCCTTCAGCCTCTTCTTTACTTCTTTATGATACGCCTTCCTCCATATTCACACTGCACCAAATTTTCCGCCGCTGACTAAGCCTCTAATATCACAAAATGTGTTGTGATATCAAAGGCTGACTCAGCACCATGAAAAATTGAAAAGGAGCCAAAGTCAGTTGCATGAAGGGCCAGATGAAGAGTTGCAGCGATGGAACAAGGAAGGGACAAAGTGAGTATTATATTTATTTATTTATTTATTTTTCATCCTACATTTATTATCATTTGTTGTCTGGAGAGATGCAAGGTGAATTATAGTACCTGGCCAAATTAGAGTAATTTCTGAGTTCAAATTTCTGCAGACTAACTCATCACTAATTACTAGCTACTACTTTTGTGTAATCTAGTTAATTATTTGGTATAAAATCTTAGTTAATAATGGCAGCATAGGGCTCTTCTTGCCAGTAATTTTACTGACATCCATTTACTTGCAGAGAATGATTAATTGTTATAAATCTGTATACATAAAAAACCCTAGTCCATGCCCTCATCATCTCCCGCCTTGACTACTGTAACCTCCTGCTCTGTGGCCTCCCCTCTAACACTCTTGCACCCCTCCAATCTATTCTAAACTCTGCTGCCCGACTAATCCACCTGTCCCCCCGCTATTCCCCGGCCTCTCCCCTCTGTCAATCCCTGCACTGGCTCCCCATCACCCAGAGACTCCAGTACAAAAGCCTAACCATGACATACAAAGCCATCCACAACCTGTCTCCTCCATACATCTGCGACCTTGTCTCCCGGTACTCTCCTGCACGCAACCTCCGATCCTCACAAGATCTCCTTCTCTACTCCCCTATTATCTCCTCTTCCCACAATCGCATACAAGATTTCTCTCGTGCATCCCCCCTACTCTGGAATGCTCTACCACAACATATCAGACTCTCGCCTACCATCGAAACCTTCAAAAAGAACCTGAAGACCCACCTCTTCCGACAAGCCTACAACCTGCAGTAACCACCGATTGACCAAACCGCTGCACGGCCAGCTCTACCCTCACCTACTGTATCCTCACCCATCCCTTGTAGATTGTGAGCCCTCGCGGGCAGGGTCCTCTCTCCTCCTGTACCAGTTGTGACTTGTATTTTTCAAGATTATTGTACTTGTTTTATTATGTATACCCCTCCTCACATGTAAAGCGCCATGGAATAAATGGCGCTATAATAATAAATAATAATAATAATAATAATAATAAAAAGAGTATATTGGACATATTTGGGGCATAGCCACTCTGGTATTCACCATTTCACCCAAATGTTATCACAGAACATTATATAGCCATTCTGAAATGGATTGACATAGACTGTCAAAGTAAATATACCAGCTTCCTCAGGTATAACATACCTATTAAATAACATAAACAGTTTTTATTATGATATATGGTGAAAAATATACTAATGGAATAATTGATCGTATATTGACATTATTTTAATGTCAATTAAATTCTTGTTGATTTTACTCACCTGTCTCAGCTCCAGCACTAGGCCTTGCTACCTTCTTCCTTCATCACTGGTATCATCAATCAAGGCTTTATAGGACAGCTCAGGCAGCAAAGAGTTGCCTGAGTACTCAGAAAATATAGCACCTTACTACTATTTGCTTTGTAAATGTTAACCTCATCCTATCCTAGACTGTGCTCTAGCCAGCTATCTAGACTCTTCTCTAGCTAATTATCATCCCTGCAATTCCTGCCAGCTTCCCAGGATCCATCTTCTACTTAGCTCAATGTAGTGAATCCTTCTGTATCTCAGATCTGTTCTGTCAAGCTACAAGTTACAAATTTGTATTTGCTAAGAAGCTATGCTGAGTCTACAAGTTTTAAACTATTAAACTATTTTTTTTATCAAGCCTATATGTGTCTACTTGTGCTATGGTTTACTATATCCCATCTGCAAGATGCCTGACTACTATTCCTGTGGTTGATACACCACTTCAGTGATTTTTTTTTTTATTCTAGCACTCAAGTGGTGCTTCTAATCTAAGGTACCTGCTCCTATTCTTATACTTACCCACCTCTGTCTTTACCCTCTATCACCACAGCTCCCTTTGGTCTCCAGCAGTTTGTGACCTCTTGCTCTAGTGTTTGCTGAAGCAAGCCGAAGATCAATTTTCAATGCAAGTTTATGAGAGCTTCATTCTGCCTAACATAGACTTGTATTGAGAGCTTGTGACTGTTATCTCTGAGATCAAGCAAGTCAGACGTTGTGGTCACAATATGGCCCAGTGTGACTGGAGTGGCATCTATACCAGATGAAGATGTTGGTGGGTAAGTAAAATAATATGGGAAAGGACCTTAGATTAGAAGTACCACTCCAGCACTGAAAAGGGAAAAAAAATGCTGGAGTGATGCTTAACTATTTCCCTGGTCCCTGATTCCATATACAGTACATTTCTACTTTTCTTGTTGCTGCTATTGCTGAAGAAATCGGTGTATCCAGTCTATTCTGCTCATCATCACCTTCTTCTTAGAGAACTCATAGAATCATAAAATGGTAGAGTTGTAAGGGGCCTTCAGGATCAATCACTAGCTCAATTCACTAAATCGTCTCACTTGTGTGAGCCCTTAGCAGAATACTCAGGGCATGGATTCCATTGGCGCAGCGTCTTCAACACCTTTTTGCCTGAAAACAGAGGATTTGACTTGCTATGCCGTTTGCTGTGAGTTATCATTTGGCTGTCCTGGTTTTGCATGACCTCTGAGCTCATATGGATACACTGACTCAAACTCCTTCTATTACATCTACCACTCCTCAACACTGATTCTGAATAAAATCACTCTTAATGACTATTATTGACTACTGTTTATCTCTGAGCTATTTGACTGGATTAAGGCTGAATCCATCTTCACCAAACTATACCTGATTGCAGAGTTTATAACCTATTCTGCATTAAAAAAGGGTGATAAATGGAAGACTACATCCAACACCTGTGAATATCTACTCATGTCATTTAGATTAGGCAACACACTGTCTGTGTTCCAGCATTTCATTAATTAATGAAATCTTTTATAATTTATTTACTAGTATGTCTGCATGCCTCCACAGTCATTCAACTAATGATAGAGAAACCCACAGATACCGATTGGTTCGGCTGACAGTTTAATGTGAATGGATACGCCAGCTAACGGATTGTCGAGGGGAGATGTCAATTGGGCATCTCTGGTCTTGAGCTGTTAATTGCTTTGTCTACTGGAGATAAGCCACCACTAGACATGTCTGGTTATGGCTTTTTCAAGGAGGACATGGAGAATAATCAGTTGAAGCATTGTTTGGCCAACAGCCATATAATGTGTATGGCTGGCTTTAATCTGTCTTCATGATGTCGTAATCTTCTCCAGAGATCTGAATTTACATCATATTCATCTTATCTCTGTTTTCAGACGATCATGTCAAAGCCAATTTTTATGACAAGCTAGAAAAATATCTCCTTGAGAGTCAAGAATTGCTGGTTCTCCAACACCATCTCGTTGGGCTGTCTGTATATGGACCCAGAGAAAGTTTTTACTATTTTGGACTCACCACAACCTGTTAGTCTTAACCCCTTTCTGACCTCTGACAGGATAGTACGTCCAAGGTCAGAACCCCCGCTTTGATGCGGGCTCCGGCAGTGAGCCCGCATCAAAGCCGGGACATGTCAGCTGTTTTGAACAGCTGATAAGTGCCTGCAATAGCGGCGGGTGAAATCACGATTCACCCGCCGCTATTAACTAGTTAAATGCCGCTGTCAAACGCTGACAACGGCATTTAACCGGCGCTTCTGGCCGGGTGGCCGGAAATGAGAGCATCGCTGACCCCACATGATCAGGGGTCAGCGATACTTCTGTATAGTAACCATAGGGGTCCTTGAGACCTCTATGGTAACTGATCCACGGTAGCTGCGAGCGCCACCCTGTGGTCGGCGCTCATAGCACACCTGCATTTCTGCTGCATAGCAGCGATTTGATGATCGCTGCTTTGTAGCAGAGGTGATCGAGCTGTGCCAGCTTCAAGCCTCCTATGGAGACTATAGAAGCAAGGCAAAATTTAAAAAAAAGTTAAAAAAAACGTGAAAAAAAAAATATAAAAGTTTAAATCATCCCCCTTTTGCCATTCAAAATAAATCAATAATAAAAAAATCAAACCTACACATATTTGGTATCGCCGTGTTCATAATCGCCCGATCTATCAATAAAAAGAAGCATTAACCTGATCGTTAAACAGCATAGCGAGAAAAAAATTTGAAGCGCCAGAATTATGTTTTTTTGGTCGCTGCAACATTGCATTAAAATGCAGTAACGGGCAATCAAAAGAATGTATTTGCACCTTCATGGTATAATTAAAATTGCCAGCTCGGCACGCAAAAAATAAGCCTTCAACCGACCCCAGATCATGAAAAATGGAGACGTTACCGGTATCGGAAAATGGCACAAATTTTTTTTTTTGCAAAGTTTGGAATTTTTTTTCACCACTTGGATAAAAAATAGCCTAGTCATGTTAGGTGTCTATGAACTCATAATGACCTGGAGAATCATAATGGCAGGTCAGTTTTAGCATTTAGTGAACCTAGCAAAAAAGTCAAACAAAAAAACAAGTATGGGACTGCACTTTTTTTGCAATTTCACCGCACTTGGAATTTTTTTCCCGTTTTCTAGTACACAACATGCTAAAACCAATGATTCTGTTCAAAAGTACAGCTTGTTTCGCAAAAATAAGCCCTCACATGGTGATATTGACGGAAAAATAAAAAAGTTATGGCTCTGGGAAGGAGGGGAGCGAAAAGCGAACACGGAAAAACGGAAAATCCCAGGGTCATGAAGGGGTTAATGTCCTCCAAAGTTTCATAGGCTTTGAAAACTATTACCAGCAATTTATTTACAAATATTATAAAGTGGCAGCTCCTTTTACGGCCCTCACTCTAAGGCTTCATTCTCATGTCAGTATTTTTCAACCAATATTTCATCAGTATGCGTAATCCAAAAACCAGACATGTCTCCAAAACACAGAACTGGTGTAAATCTGTCAATTATAGTTTTTCTCTGTATGTTCCTCTTTTAGCTTTGGCATACAAACCCTGATAAAAAAATACTGACAAGTGAACTGGGCCTAAAGGGCAGTATCAGGTGGATTTAGCTGTTCAAGCCTTCAATTTACTTAAATCTTGCTTTTCCACTGCTCTGGTTCTATATCACCTTGATGTCGAGAAGCATTGTTTCTTTGAAGAGTAGGACTGCTATTTTTGTAGGAACAATTCTATCACAAAATTCTTCAGAATTTAGATATTTTCCCTTTAATTTCTTTCCAAGGAAATTATCTCAGACAGAATGGAATTACTCCATGAGTGAGTGAAAACTCATAGCTATAAAATTAATTCTGGAAGAATGTTTACATTTACAAGAACTAGATAATCTTACAGTACGAACTGTGAAGCCTAGGGTTGAGCGACTTTTACTTTTTCAGGATCGAGCCGGGTTTCGCGAAACCCGACTTTGTCAAAAATCGGGTCGGGTGAAATCGGCCGATCATTGCGAAAAGTCGGGGGGCCGACTGAAACACGAAACCCAAGGCAAGTCAATGGGGAATAAGTGAGTGGAGGACAGAAAAACACCTACAGAGCCCATTTTAATGTCAAAAACATCAATTCTTGTTACTTAAGCTTGTCAATCTTCATTAACCTTATAATAATAGTTAGGTATTGAAAATTGGGGGTCATTTGGTTAAAGTTGTGTGTGTGTGTGGGGGGGGGGCTGGCTCAATTTTTTCTTGGGCCCAGGAAATGTGGAATACGTCACGGCGGTGGAGCAGGGAGAGGTAAGTATTTGAACTTTGCAAGTGCTGTGATCCAGAGCAAGCAGGGGGGCCCACTCGTTCGCATTGGCACTGACACAGGGCCCCTCAAAGTACGGCATTGTGTTTGACGGCGGGGGCACCTCCCACCGGCAGTGACACTTTTGCGTACTATGACGGGCCCTGTGACAGTGACGTCGCCAACGAGTATGCCCCCCCACCTGATGAAGGAACCTGCACTTTCATATGCACCTTCCTCTTTGTCCCCGTGTAAGGTGATATAGTATGCGGAAAGGGGGACCTGACTTTCAGCAGGGTCAGATTCTGGCTGTGTAGAGTGCAAGGGGAATGTAGTGGTCTGGGTCAATGTACCAGCAGACCCATCAAGCAGTGGCTGGGTAATAGGCAGGATGAGGAGGAAACACAGGGCCCAAAATAAAAAAGGAGGCTAAAAGCAGAAAAAAATTGGTAACAGGAGTAAACAGGCAGCATTGCTTTGTTCAGTGGAGGACAACAACAAGCAGCAGCAGACACTGTTAGTAGGGCCCAACCAAACTAGTAGGGAAAATACAGTTTCAAATTCTAAATACAGGCCGAAAGCCTGTAGATTGAAACTCAGCTTTGTTTCTTTGAGGAAACCAAGAGGCAGCAGCAGACGTCACTAGGCCCAAACCAAGAACCAGGCCAAATGCAGTTTCATATTGTTGATAGAGGCCGAAAACCTGTAGATTGAAACTCAGCTTTGTTTCTTTGAGGAAACCAAGAGGCACCAGCAGACGTCACTAGGCCCAAACCAAGAACCAGGCCAAATGCAGTTTCATATTGTTGATAGAGGCCGAAAGCCTGTAGATTCAAACTCAGCTTTGTTTCTTTGAGGAAACCAAGAGGCAGCAGCAGATGTCACTAGGCCCAAACCAAGAACCAGGCCAAATGCAGTTTCATATTGTTGATAGAGGCCGAAAGCCTGTAGATTGAAACTCAGCTTTGTTTCTTTGAGGAAACCAAGAGGCAGCAGCAGACGTCACTAGGCCCAAACCAAGAACCAGGCCAAATGCAGTTTCATATTGTTGATAGAGGCCCAAAGTCTGTAGATTCAAACTCAGCTTTGTTTCTTTGAGGAAACCAAGAGGCAGCAGCAGACGTCAGTAGGCCCAAACCAAGAACCAGGCCAAATGCAGTTTCATATTGTTGATAGAGGCCCAAAGTCTGTAGATTCAAACTCAGCTTTGTTTCTTTGAGGAAACCAAGAGGCAGCAGCAGACGTCACTAGGCCCAAACCAAGAACCAGGCCAAATGCAGTTTCATATTGTTGATAGAGGCCCAAAGCCTGTAAGTTCAAACTCAGCTTTGTTTCTTTGAGGAAACCAAGAGACAGCAGCAGACGTCACTAGGCCCAAACCAAGAACCAGGCCAAATGCAGTTTCATATTGTTGATAGAGGCCAAAGCCTGTACATTGAAACTCAGCTTTGTTTAGTAGAGGTAGAGTGGGCGCACCCACCTGTCCAGGCAAACGGCACTTGCACGGGTGCTTGCGCCAAGTGGTGACCACGGTCCTGTGAAGGGAGTCAGCCCATTTAGGGAGGTATAAAAATGGCCTATGGTGGACATTCAGCAGCTGCAAATGGAGGAATTGGCAAAGTCAGTAAGAGGAGGGCAAAAGCGAGTCATTTATCACCCAAGCTACGTGTCAGCAGGGGAAGGTGGGGCAAAAGAATTGGCAATCCATGATTGGTTCATTTTAATGAAGGTTGGATCATCTACATTTTGGGTAGCCAGACGTGTCCTTTTTTCGGTCAGTATTGAACCAGCAGCACTGAAGACTCTTTCTGAAAGCACACTGGCAGCAGGGCAAGCGAGCTCCTGTAATGCATATTCTGCCAATTCGGGCCAGGTGTCTAGTATAGATGCCCTGTAATCAAAGGGGAATGACCTGTGAGGGAGAAAATCGATAAGGGATGAAAAATAGTTTGTAACCATACTGGACAAATGCTGTCTCCTGTCACTTTGAATAGATGCAGCAGTCCCTGCTGTGTCAGCGGTCATTGAAAAATCACTCCACAACCTTGTCAGAAAACCCCTCTGTCCAACGCCACTTCAGATTTCTGCACCTCTAGCACCTCTGCCATGTTGCCCCCTACGGCAAGTGTGAGGACTATCACAACCTCTATGTGCTGGGAATGCCTGAACCAAGCGGTCTACAAGAGTTGCTTGTTTGGTAGCCAATATTTGCTCAAGGTTCTCATGTGGCATGATGTTTTGCATTTTCCCTTTATAGCGTGGATCCAGGAGGCAGGCCAACCAGTAATCGTCATCGGTCATCATTTTGACAATGCGGGGGTCCCTTTCTAGAATACGCAAGGCATACTCAGCCATGTGGGCCAATGTTCCTGGTGTCAATTCACTGGTCCTGCTGGGTTGAGGAGCACTTTCTTGGAAATCCACATCACAAGTGTCCCGCAAGAAACCTGTACCTGACCTTGCAACGCCACCAGTTTCAAGTGGCCCCTGAGAAGCATCCTCCTCCCATACATAGTCATCCCCATCATCCTCCTCCTCTTCCTCTTCAACCGCCACCTCGTCCTGGACAGTTCCCTGACCAGACAATGGCTGTCTGTCATCAAGGATTCCCTCCTCCTCGGCTGCAGACGCCAGCTCCTTGATGTGCGTCAAACTTTGCATCAGCAGATGCATAAGTGGGATGCTCATGCTTATGATGGCGTTGTCTGCACTTGCCAGCCATGTGCATTCCTCGAAACACTGAAGGACTTGACAGAGGTCTTGTAGCTTGGACCACTGCACACCAGACAACTCCATGCCTGACATCCAACTGCCTGCCCGTGTATGCGTATCCTCCCACAAATACATGACAGCACGCCTCTGTTCACACAGCCTCTGAACCATGTGCAATGTGGAGTTCCACCTTGTTGCAACATCGATAATTAGGCGGTGCTGTGGAAGATTGAGCGATCGCTGATGGTTCAGCATACGGCTGGAGTGTACGGGCGACCGGCGGATGTGCGAGCAAAGTCTTCGCTCCTTCAGGATCAGGGCTGGTAACTCTGGATAATTTTTAAGAAAGCACTGCACCACCAGGTTCAAAGTGTGAGCCAGGCAAGGTATGTGTTTGAGTTGTCAAAGGGCTATGGCAGCCATAAAATTCCTTCCATTATCACTGACTACCTTGCCTGCCTCAAGATGTACACTGCCCAGCCATGACTGAGTTTCTTGCTGCAAGAACTTGGCAAGAACTTCCGTGGTGTGTCTGTTGTCGCCCAAACACTTCATTTCAAACACGGCCTGCTGACGCTTCCCACTAGCTGTTCCGTAATGGGACACCTCGTGTGCAACACTGACAGCTGAGGATGGAGTGGTTGTGCGACAGCGCTCTGTGGATGAGCTTTTGCTTCTGGAGGAGGAGGAGGTGGGTGGCGAACGTCTACAGCCAACTGTTTCCTAGATCGTGGGCTAGGCAGAACTGTCCCACTATTGCTGTCCCCTGTGAACCCTGCATCCACGACATTAACCCAGTGCGCCGTGATGGACACGTAACGTCCCTGGCCATGCCTACTGGTCCATGCATCTGTTGTGAGGTGCACCTTCCCACTGACAGAGTGCCTCAGTGCATGGACAATGCGGTCTTTGACATGCTGGTGGAGGGCTGGGATGGCTTTTCTCGCAAAGAAGTGGCAACTGGGTAGGTCATAGCGTGGTACTGCGTAGGCCATCAGGGCTTTGAAAGCTTCGCTTTCAACCAACCAGTAGGGCATCATCTCTAATGAGATAAGTATGGCAATGTGGGCGTTCAAACCCTTTGTATGTGGATGACAGGATGAGTACTTTCGTTTCCTAACAAGAGTCTCTTCTAGGGTGAGCTGGACTGGAGAGCTGCCTATGGTGGAACTAGCGGTGGTGGTGGTTGTGGACATGGCAGATTGAGAGTGGGTTGGTGATGTTGGCCTACATACAGTGCTTCTTACCAATAACCTTTTGACTCCCTGACTGCTTTGGCCTAGCGACGATCCCTCCACATTTGTTGCTGGTGTCCTAACCGGTGGGCTTACAGTGAGGGAAGCAATGTTGCAGTGCTGACTACCTTCATTCAGACCTGGTGCACCAATGGTATGGGACGTTAGGTAGTTAGTCCAGGCTTGCAAGTGCATGCTGTTTAAATGTCTACGCATGCACATTGTATTTAAATTGTTAAGAATCTTCCCTCTGCTAAAGGTCTTTGAGCATTTTTTACAGATCACTTTTGACTGATCATTGGGATCTTGGTCAAAAAAATGCCACACTGCACTCTTCCTACTATGGAATTCCTTTTCAGGCATTGCATGCTGTGCAACTTTCACAGGATGGCCACGCTGTCCTAAAACTGGTTTTGTGAAACGTTTTTTGCCTGATACACACCTGCCAGATGACAGCTGTTGCGATGTACATTGGTGCTGCTGTGGATAACCCTCCTCCGCTTCTGAGCTAGTGGCAGCGCCACCCTCTTCCCCCAATGGCTGCCAATCTGGGTCAACAACTGGGTCATCTATCACCTCCTCCTCCTGAATGTCATGTGCACCTTCCTCAGTGTCACTGTGTAAGGTGCTATAGCGTTCGGGACAGGGCACCATAGTCTCATCAGGGTCAGATTCTGGCTCAGCAAACTGAGAGGGCAATGTAGTGATCTGACTCGATGGAACAGCATCATAATCTAGCTGTGGCTGTGCACCAGTGCACTCCATGTCCAATTCTTCTTGTAATGGGCAGGGTACAATTTCCCTTTCTAACCCAGGCACGGTATGTGTAAAGAGCTCCATGGAGTAACCTGTTGTGTCGCCTGACGCATCCTTCACTTTTGGTTTGGGAGAAGGACACAAGGAAAAGTCTTGTACCTGACCGGGAGCATCCACTGACGACTGGCTGCTGTGACATTTTGAACTTTGGGAAGAGGAGGCCAAAGAGCTAGAGGCTGAGTCAGCAAGGAAAGCCAAAACTTTTTCCTGCTGCTCCGGCTTTAAAAGCTGTTTTCCTACTCCCAGGTAAGGGAGCCTTCGAGGCCTTGTGAAGCCAGACGATGATGCAGGCTAAACACCTCCAGCCTTAGGTGCTACTGTGCTTTTGCCACTACCACCAGATGCAGCACCACCATCAGTACCAGCTGACAACCCCCGCCCATGGCCTCTTCCACCAGACTTCCTCATTTTTGGGGGGGAGACACAGAAGCACAACTCTGGCCCAGTGGTATAACAGTAAACTATGAATGTGCCAGAAAGTGGCTGCCTGATATATATGACACACTAGCAGTACAGCAGAATATACACTGTGTGCGAATTTTAATCTCCCTTTTTTTGGGGGGGAGACACAGAAGCACAACTCTGGCCCAGTGGTATAACAGTAAACTATGAACATGCCAGAAAGTGGCTGCCTGATATATACGACACACTAGCAGCACAGCAGAATATACACTGTGTGCGAATTTTAATCTCCCTTTTTTGGGGGGGGAGACACAGAAGCACAACTCTGGCCCAGTGGTATAACAGTAAACTATGAACGTGGCAGAAAGTGGCTGCCTGATATATATGACACACTAGCAGTACAGCAGAATATACACTGTGTGCGAATTTTAATCTCCCTTTTTTTGGGGGGGAGACACAGAACCACAACTCTGGCCCAGTGGTATCACAGTAAACTATGAACGTGGCAGAAAGTGGCTGCCTGATATATATGACACACTAGCAGTACAGCAGAATATACACTGTGTGCGAATTTTAATCTCCCTTTTTTTGGGGAGGAAACACAGAACCACAACTCTGGCCCAGTGGTATAACAGTAAACTATGAACGTGCCAGAAAGTGGCTGCCTGATATATACAACACACTAGCAGTACAGCAGAATATACACTGTGTGCGAATTTTAATCTCCCTTTTTTTGGGGTGGAGACACAGAAGCACAACTCTGGCCCAGTGGTATAACAGTAAACTATGAACTTGCCAGAAAGTGGCTGCCTGATATATACGACACACTAGCAGTACAGCAGAATATACACTGTGTGCGAATTTTAATCTCCGTTTTTTTGGGGGGAGACACAGAATCACAACTCTGGCCCAGTGGTATAACAGTAAACTATGAACGTGCCAGAAAGTGGCTGCCTGATATATACAACACACTAGCAGTACAGCTGAATATACACTGTGTGTAAATTTTAATCTGCCGTTTTTTTGGGGGGAGACACAGAACCACAACTCTGGCCCAGTGGTATGACAGTAAACTATGAACGTGCCAGAAAGTGGCTACCTGATATATACGACACACTAGCAGTACAGCAGAATATACACTGTGTGCGAATTTTAATCTCCTTTTTTTTGGGGGGGAGACACAGAATCACAACTCTGGCCCAGTGGTATAACCCACACTATGAACGTGGCAGAAAGTGGCTGCCTGATATATATGACACACTAGCAGTACAGCTGAATATACACTGTGTGTAAATTTTAATCTGCCTTTTTTTTGGGGGGAGACACAGAACCACAACTCTGGCCCACTGGTATAACAGTAAACTATGAACGTGCCAGAAAGTGGCTGCCTGATATATACGACACACTAGCAGTACAGCAGAATATACACTGTGTGCGAATTTTAATCTCCCTTTTTTTGGGGGGAGACACAGAATCACAACTCTGGCCCAGTGGTATAACAGTAAACTATGAACGTGCCAGAAAGTGGCTGCCTGATATATACGACACACTAGCAGTACAGCAGAATATACACTGTGTGCGAATTTTAATCTCCCTTTTTTTGGGGGGGAGACACAGAAGCACAACTCTGGCCCAGTGGTATAACACAACACTATGAACGTGGCAGAAAGTGGCTGCCTGATATATATGACACACTAGCAGTACAGCTGAATATACACTGTGTGCGAATTTTAATCTCCCTTTTTTTGGGGGGGAGACACAGAAGCACAACTCTGGCCCAGTGGTATAACAGTAAACTATGAACGTGCCAGAAAGTGGCTGCCTGATATATACGACACACTAGCAGTACAGCAGAATATACACTGTGTGCGAATTTTAATCTCCCTTTTTTGGGGGGGGAGACACAGAAGCACAACTCTGGCCCAGTGGTATAACAGTAAACTATGAACGTGGCAGAAAGTGGCTGCCTGATATATATGACACACTAGCAGTACAGCAGAATATACACTGTGTGCGAATTTTAATCTCCCTTTTTTTGGGGGGGAGACACAGAACCACAACTCTGGCCCAGTGGTATAACAGTAAACTATGAACGTGGCAGAAAGTGGCTGCCTGATATATATGACACACTAGCAGTACAGCAGAATATACACTGTGTGCGAATTTTAATCTCCCTTTTTTTGGGGAGGAAACACAGAAGCACAACTCTGGCCCAGTGGTATAACAGTAAACTATGAACGTGCCAGAAAGTGGCTGCCTGATATATACAACACACTAGCAGTACAGCAGAATATACACTGTGTGCAAATTTTAATCTCCCTTTTTTTGGGGTGGAGACACAGAAGCACAACTCTGGCCCAGTGGTATAACAGTAAACTATGAACTTGCCAGAAAGTGGCTGCCTGATATATACGACACACTAGCAGTACAGCAGAATATACACTGTGTGCGAATTTTAATCTCCGTTTTTTTGGGGGGAGACACAGAATCACAACTCTGGCCCAGTGGTATAACAGTAAACTATGAACGTGCCAGAAAGTGGCTGCCTGATATATACAACACACTAGCAGTACAGCTGAATATACACTGTGTGTAAATTTTAATCTGCCTTTTTTTGGGGGGGAGACACAGAACCACAACTCTGGCCCAGTGGTATAACAGTAAACTATGAACGTGCCAGAAAGTGGCTGCCTGATATATACGACACACTAGCAGTACAGCAGAATATACACTGTGTGCGAATTTTAATCTCCTTTTTTTTGGGGGGGAGACACAGAATCACAACTCTGGCCCAGTGGTATAACCCACACTATGAACGTGGCAGAAAGTGGCTGCCTGATATATATGACACACTAGCAGTACAGCAGAATATACACTGTGTGTAAATTTTAATCTGCCTTTTTTTGGGGGGGAGACACAGAACCACAACTCTGGCCCACTGGTATAACAGTAAACTATGAACGTGCCAGAAAGTGGCTGCCTGATATATACGACACACTAGCAGTACAGCAGAATATACACTGTGTGCGAATTTTAATCTCCCTTTTTTTGGGGGGAGACACAGAATCACAACTCTGGCCCAGTGGTATAACACAACACTATGAACGTGGCAGAAAGTGGCTGCCTGATATATATGACACACTAGCAGTACAGCTGAATATACACTGTGTGCGAATTTTAATCTCCCTTTTTTTGGGGGGGAGACACAGAAGCACAACTCTGGCCCAGTGGTATAACAGTAAACTATGAACGTGCCAGAAAGTGGCTGCCTGATATATATGACACACTAGCAGTACAGCTGAATATACACTGTGTGCGAATTTTAATCTCCCTTTTTTTTGGGGGGAGACACAGAAGCACAACTCTGGCCCAGTGGTATAACAGTAAACTATGAACGTGCCAGAAAGTGGCTGCCTGATATATACGACACACTAGCAGTACAGCAGAATATACACTGTGTGCGAATTTTAATCTCCCTTTTTTTTGGGGGGGGAGACACAGAACCACAACTCTGGCCCAGTGGTATAACACAACACTATGAATGTGCCAGAAAGTGGCTGGAATTATTATTTAAAGAAAAAAAAATAACAAGCTCCCTACAATGAGCTCAGGACAAGTATGGCAGCAATAAAAAGGACTGCTTAACACAAAAGTGTGGACAAATAAACAAGATAGGTAACTGTGCATAAAGGAGCAACAGGAATTTTGCTTTAAAAAAGCAGTTGTTTTGCACAGCACCGTGCACACAGCTATGCAGCTGCTGCACTAAAATACGACCTCCACTGTCCCTGCACAAAAAGGTGGTGTGGGACAGTGAAAATCGCTCCAGCACAAGCGGTTTGGGGGTTTATATTTCCTCCCTAACTCTGTCCCTGCTTTTGACTAACTGCAGCAACACCTCTCCCTATGCTCAGATCGGCAGAAGTAAGATGGCGGTCGGCGTGCACGCCCCTTTACACCCCCTGTGACGCCACAGACAGCAAGCCAATCACTGCCATGCCCTTCTCAAAGATGGTGGGGACCGAGACCTATGTCATTACGCTGCCCACACTCTGCGTCCTCCTTCATTGGATGAAAAACGGCGGTGACAGCGTCATATGAAACGCGACTTTGGCGCTCTGATCGTGTACCGCATGGCCGATCCCACTGTAGGATCGGTTCGGGTTTCATGAAACCCGACTTTGCCTAAAAGTCGCCGATTTATGAAAATGACCGATCCGTTTCGCTCAACCCTAGTGAAGACTATAAAAATCTGGAGTATCTCTAACTGGCATTTTGAATCTTTAACAAGTTCGGAGGTCACTCTTCTTCCAGCCATTCAATCACAGCCACACCTACCATCCACCTGCCACTATCCCCATAAAAATCATCCCACAGGGCTAATAACTTTTACAGGTCATCTGATCCATGTGATTCCATGGGATGAGGCATCTTCACATGTAGTTGAACCAAAACATATTCTTGCCTCTATTTCTCCTTCTAATTCACAACCTAAAGATAGATGAAACATCTCAAAAGTACTTTTCCTGGATCATTCTACTTTCTTTCTTGCCACCTGAGAGTTGAGCAGATAGAGACCCTGGGGTACTCGGGCTGGGTCTGGTGGTCATTAAAGGGGTAGTCACAGTGGTAGTGACCCAGTTCATGGCCCTGGGCATCCAAGTTAAAGGGAAGGTCTTTAAAGGGAATAGTTTGTAGAAGATAAAAAATGTTCGTGACACCACCTGTAGTGTTCAGGCAGGGACAACCGACACTGCTTAAAGGGGTCCACTGGAGATGATGTTATTGCAGCAGGGATGGTATGGCTTCCCACAGGTGAAGCTTGATCCCCCAGGGCTCTCAGTGTAGTGGGTAAAGATGACAGACAATGTAGTGCCGGAAAGAATTGGAGGACACAAGGTTGCAGTCTCTTTACCTTTTACTGGTAGTATGCAGCCACAGTCCAGGGTACCCGTAACAGGTGATGGTGAGGTCCGGCCAGCCTTGAAGCGATTCAGAATCCCCCTGGCCAGGTGGGGTTAGAAGTCTTCCTTACTGTGCTGAAGTGTGTGTCCCTTGCTGCCTAAGGCTTCACACAAGGTAATCTCTTTCTCTCTGTTCTTTTAGGTGGACACTACCAGCATGGCAGGCAACTTGAGCTGTTTAAAAGGTGTTTCTTCTCATGGTGACTCCGGGCTCTATATGCTGCTGTACCTTTGGATGTTAATGGTGGCCCAGAGACTTGGAATCTCCTGCCCGCCGGTTTCTGCTGTGGAGCATACAGTTACCCCCACAACCTCAGAATTCTGGCCTCCGGATTCTTGCACTGATTCTGGAGTGAGCCCACTCGCAGCTCCACACCTACTCTCCTTTGCCTTTTCTCCCCTCACAGTCTCTTACAATCTGCTGTCAGGAGCTGCAGAACCTCGTGTCTGCACGGCTCCAGCTCTTCTCTAGACTAGCTAACTCCTCCTCCCGCCAGAATATGTAGGGAAGCCACCCACAAACTGGATCAGAGGTCCCCCTTCTGGTCTGGAGTCAAAACAGTGTTTTGTGTACATGTTACCTGTTAAAGGGATCCTCCTCATTTCCAGGCATGGCATCACCCTCCCCATGAGGAAGGTAATACCACTGTAACAACCTGTTTCATGGGTTGCTACACAGACTCCTATTTACCTTTTTCCTTTCATGTCCTTTGGTCTGCAACAAATAATCTCCTAGTTTGAAGACAGCTCCTGCTTCCACTGCTAATCCTGACATCGGGTATGAGATAAACCAAATACTGGAAATCAAGAAAGTTCATGGGAATATTTTTACTTGATAGAAGGAAGGGATATAAATCTGAAGAAAGATGTTGGTTCCTAAATAGGTATTGCACTTCATTTTTCCCAAGAAGATTTTTATGTAAAGCATACTCTTTTTTTTTCATTTACAGACTTGTCTGGAAGGGGTCGTGGGAGGGGGCATACTGTTACTCACCTCTCCTGGCACCAGCATAGGGCTTTTTCCCATGACTGGTTTCGTTTGTGCTGTTTGCTTCAAGTTACACTGGAAACACAGCAAGCATCTATGACATAATCACCCAAGGCTTTCGATGAGTATTCATGAAGTATAGCACCTTCCTAACACATGCTTTTGCAGGAATTAAACTTATCATCCTCTGAAGTCTGCTTCAGCCAGGTGTCTAATTATTGTCACTTTGACTCCTGTCTACTTTTCAGCATCCCATTACTACTTCCTAGCTCAGTCTGGTGAATCCCATTGCTTTTGCTCCCTTAGCTCTGTGTCACAAAGACAGAGTCACAAGTTACAAAATTGTCTCTTCCAATAACCTCAGATGTATCGAGCTACAAGTTTCAAACTCATTTCTGCAGTCAATGTATCTGATTGTCTCTGCTATTCCTGTGGTTAACCACATCTTAGCTGCAAGATACCTGATATACAGTCTCTGCTATTCCTGTGGTTAACCATATTCTTGCTATAAGATGTCATATTACATATTCATCTCTGCCATTCATGTGGTTAAATGTAATTCAGCTGCAAGATACATGATAGCATATACTTTTCTCCTGTTCCTCTACCTAAATATCCTCTAGCTGCAACTACTGCTTCCAGCTTCATTTGCTAAAAACCTGTTGTCATGTTGGTTGATGATTGACTTGCTGTCCAGTGAGTTTAGTTCTGCTGCATTAAAGCCTACTGTCTGTGCTGCTCACCCTGGCCCTAATAGTTGAGAAAACCATAAATGCAGTAATATATTCTATTGGCTTACTGAAATTGAATAAATGCAGGTTAATAAAGCTGCTTAACATAATTCTTTCATTTTTTTAGATGTATAATAGATGCAAGACTATAGCTATTCTTATATTATTGTTTTTATTAGTTTCTCTTTCTAACATGCTGACATTTTACCATTGATCTATGATTTGAATCTTGACTCTCAAAGGCTTCATGTGCACAATGCATTATTTAAACTATCTGTCATGTCAGTATAAAAGAATGATACAACTGCTACTCTCCGTATAAGAAATCTATTAATCTGTGTTTTATTCCCACTGGACAACATCACCTACAGATTTTCACTGATCTAACAATTCACAGTATTTCAGGAAAGCTTGCAAGGTTTGGGTTTGCTTGGAATTGAAGATCTTCAAAAGAGTAATATTCTCAGCTCCAGCAAGGTAGACGAGTCTGTGACAGAGAAAAACGTGTATTTTGCCAAGCTACCCTTTCTTAAATTCTCTCAACAAATCTCAAGATCTCAGTGCTAAGAATACAGTATAAAACTACCAAACAAGTATTGAATGTATGGTAACCATAGCAGTCAGTAAAAGGAAAGGCAAGTTTGATTCTTGCATAAATATATGCTTTATATACGTTATGATATTTTGACCTTATCACTTTTTATCTAATTTTTTGCTAAGTTCAAATACTCATAGTTTGGAGATGTACAAACAAGTATATTAGCAATTTTTTTACCCAGCACCTAATGCTGATGATCCTGTGATTTCCTTGATCTACCCCTGTTTACAAGCAGCCAACAAGTTACAGGTGCAACTAATCGGTGGCCATAGGGATCATGTGCTGCACAGAATCATTTCTTAACACTATTAATGCCAAAAGTATCTCACTGATTTGCTGCGGCAGTCAAATTTGTCTGCTCATAGGTAAGGACTAATATGGTAGCCAGAACATCAGCGCTGGATCAATGGAAGAAAGAAACAGTGAGTAATATTTATTTTTTATAACATTTGCAATTTTTCTTTCTTTTTAGAAACATGACATCATCCTTACCTTTAAAAAAAATGTTAGGCTGGTAAACCTATTTCTCAACTAGTCCTTGAGCCCATCAGCAACTATATGATGATATAAATGTGTCATCTATAGTGTGCTAACTACAGACTTAATTAACAGTCTGTAGCATGATGATGTACTTTCTAAATTTCCCCATGGCCTCATAACTCCTGTTTTGAATTATTTCTTCTTGGCCTCAGAACAAACTCTCTGGAGCTTAGCAGGGAGCATATATTGAAGGCTGCCCTCTATCTTTATATCATCTGTAATTTTTTTAATTTCCTTCTGTTCTTTGTTATCATTGAGCTCATGGGAAATATAAATAAGGTTTATAAAGTTAATTTTAAATTAACTTAAAAGATATTGACCCCAATAGCTCGCCATTTTCTTTATCGTTGATTCTAAATGCAGTTGTCTACTGGTTGATCTTTGGGGTCCATTATTGTGTCAGAGCCTGACCCAAAACAATGAATTGCCCTACACTCATGTGGATTGTTAGACCTGGATTCTATTTGTAGCAGTCATTAAAAAATTATGAGTGAATTTAATACATAAATATTAGCACAATCTGTTTGGAGTACATATTAATCTCTTGGTAACATCCACTACATATATTTGTGTAGATTCTGTAGCAAAAATGAGTAATCCCTTTGAAAAGTAAGATTTTATTCAATAACGCACTGAACAGAAGAACAATTTCCCAAATTTTTGGAAGATTCAGTTTCAAAAAACATTTTTTTTAACCCATAACATGAAATTAAGGTTAATAAATATAACTTTCATCACTAAATCTTCAATTTTACTCAAGTTTGTTGATGTAAAAATGAATACACCCAACATCAAAAACTTCTCTACATCTAGTATTTTGCATGACCTCCATGATTTATAAGGACAGCACCAAGTCTTCTAGGCATGAAGTGAACTAGTTTGCGACATATTGCAACATCTATAATTTTTCATTCTTCAAGAACGACCTCTTTTAGAGCCTGGATGCTGGATGGATAGTGATGCTCAACTTGTCTCTTCGAAATCCCCATAGGAGTTTCAATTGTATTCAGATCAGGTTACACACTTGGCTACTGAATCTCTTTCACTGTGTTCTTCTTCAGAAATGTAACAGATACCTTTGGATCATTTTGGAAAAGTGCACAACTACCAAGTGCACGGAGTGATTGTAGCAACTTCTCTCTTAATATGGAGCAGTTCATCTGTGAATTCATGATATCATCAATAAAATGTAACTCTCCGACACCAGCAGTGCTCATGCAGCCCATACATAAGGAGCCAACCACCACCATGTTTCACTGGAGGCAAAATGCATTTTTCTTAATTCATTTCTCTAAATGCATGGTGCCTAGTGTGAAATATGTATCACTGTTATTGTACTGACCTGTAGAGTCATATCACTGGTTCATTTTTACCACACAATGAATGCCAGAAAATTTTCAACCAAAAATTGCATTTTTTTAATGATTTCATTGCACTTGGAATTTTGTTTGTTTTCCAATGCAATGTACATTAATGCATCCAATACAATTTAACCCCTTCCCCTTCTGACCAGTATCAATTTATGTGTCAATAACTCTGGAATGCTTCAATAGATCCCTCCAGGCTGTGTAAGGGATATTTGACCAAGAAGGAGAGTGATGGGGTGCTACGCCAGATGACCTGGCCTCCACAGTCACCAGATCTGAACCCAATTGAGATGTTTGGGGTGAGCTGGACCGCAGAGTGAAGGCAAAAGGGCCAACAAGTGCTAAGCATCTCTGGGAACTCCTTCAAGATTGTTGGAAGACCATTTCCGGTGACTACCTCTTGAAGCTCATCAAGAGAATGCCAAGAGTGTGCAAAGCAGTCTTCAAAGCAAAAGGTGTCTACTTTGAAGAACCTAGAATATAAGACATATTTTCAGTTGTTTCACACCTTTTTGTTAAGTATATAATTCCACATGTGTTAATTCACAGTTGTGATGCCTTCAGTGTGAATTTACAATTTTCATAGTAATGAAAATACAGAAAAATCTTTATATGAGAAGGTGTGTCCAAACTTTTGGTCTGTACTGTATATTTCTTAATAATATCAACAATTTTATTATACTATGGACTATAATTAGTTGAAAAAGTTATCTGGGCATTTTTGCTGTCATTGTTATTAGTTGCAGAGCATGTCACACTATTGTCTTTTTCCATTAAATTAGCTCTATCAATTTTATTCACTGTTCTTTTTGCTGTTTGTAGGCGCCAATTGGGATAGCCTCTCTGTTTTAACCTGTTCAATACCTGATCAGCTTCTTTTCGGTATCTTTTTCTAAATTTTTCTATGTTAGCTATTTTTGAAATTAGTGTTAGGACTCGCAAGTATGAGGACCCTTGACGTTGGGTTGCAAGCTTATCTATTTTGGCCAAAATATCAACCAATACCTCATTTGTGTCCATTTATTCTACTAGGCAGCCAACCCCTCCATAATTTAGTAGGTGTATGGGTGGCTGTTTCTATCAGTAGTTTGCACCTGTGCTGCCCCTGCCTTTATTTGTGGGGGCCTGCTGCATCCTGCTATTGCATTTGTCATCTGACAGGTTTTGGTAAGGCTGTTTCCTTATCAGATGATATATATGAGTGATCTGCTTTTTTCACAGACCCATTGACTTGCATTGCCAATTTTGTTCTGACTCTCAGATCAAAATCAAACATGTCTCTGCAATTTTCCGTGGACCTCCGCAAAAGATCATAGACATGTGAATGGCTCCACAGACTATCACAAGTGCTAAACACAAATAGCACTGATACATAAAAATCATACATCTGAATGAGCCATTACAGTGAATTAGGCTTTAGCCCAGCACATGCAATGTGCCATTTATAATAGTATTAAGTAACAACCACAGGTACACTAATTGCTATATGCCAACTAATAACATCGATAAAAATAATAAAATCTTAATTACACGTGCCAGCAACTAGTGTCCTGTGGAGAGATTGTGGAAACCACCACCGTACCAAGAGAAAGCAACCACAGCCAATATAGAACAGTCAAAGAAGATCTCCCAAGCAGGAATAAGGATAAAAATGCCTTTATTATATATACACTTGGCAAAAAAATAAAAATTACAGATAAAAAACACTTGTGTGCACAATGGGATAATTTTTATATACTAAAATCAGTATCAACAATGGTACAAGCTGACCCCAATATTATATTTTATTTTTTATTTCTCAATAACAGGTTCAAGTATCACCCCAAGATGACATATATTATTAGCTGGATTTATATGCAACCAAATAGACCATTCTGCATATATTCCAAATACAGACTTATATGTGCAAAATTATAGCAAATAAAAACTTATATGTGCAATATAGCAATATAAAGTGCAAAAAAAGGGAGAGGGAAGGGTTAAATATAACCATATAGTGTACTGGATGTGTCAGTATACACACCTAGATGCAACACGTGCACACTTATAGCAAAAACCAACTTATTAGTGCAAAAAAAGGGGGTTTAATATAACCCTGAAATATACTGGATTATACCAAAAAGTGCTGTGTGCAAATAATAATATGTGAAAACTATAAAAACCACAAAGCGCAAAAAAACATGCAGGTTACACTATTAAGAGTCTATAGGTGGCGTAGACCAAACACGAACAGCGAGGGTCGTGATCGGAGTGTGTCCCTTTCATCCAATCAGGCCGTGAGTGACATTTCTGGTGCCTCTTGCTCCGCCTCTGTGGTTACTTCAGTTGCCTCTACACCTAAAAGGAAACGTGAACCACGATATGCACCGGCTAAACGCAACTTTGGATACTCCCCGGGGAATCCTAATTTAAAGGTGATTAATTTGAGTGATCATATGTTATCTGATGTGGAGGTTGATGTCCTTCAGAGAGGCATTATGTTTTGTCCAACTGCTCAATTTAATAAATTTAATGCTGTCAAAGATTTACACCTTTTCGCAAGAAAATTGATGTTCAAAAAACATTTTCATAACGAAGATACGTTGCGATTGTTTCCCACAGAGGCGGAGCAGGAGGCACTGAGTGTACTTAATGAATTGGCCCAGGAACACACTGAACAAATTGGAGGTAAGATTCCGCCCTCCATTAGACCCAAGTCGCGCAAATTTCCCCCTTTGTCGACCTGTCCAACTATTGAGGTGTTTGTAAAAACTGTGACTAAGGACTTTGATAAAATCCCACAGTTTCCTTCCAGTGAAAATCTAAATAAAAGTGAGAAAAAAGCTCTCAAAAATTTACAAAATTTGAAGGATGTGATATTCAAACCGGCCGACAAGGGGGGTAATGTGGTAATATGGCCAAAAAAACTTTATGAGTGTGAGGTGTTTCGACAATTAGGGGATAAAATATGTTATAGGAAGATGACGTTCAATCCGATTACTAAATTCCAGGACGAACTTGGTAAGATTCTGAAAATGGCCCTTGAATGTGGTGTAATCACGAAAGAATTATGTGCAGCTTTACATGTTCCTGAACCAGTGATACCAACTTTATATTTGTTACCTAAGGTTCATAAAAACCAGATTAATCCGCCTGGGAGACCAATAATTTCAGGTTGCGGCAATTATCTTGAAAAGATCAATAAATTTATTGACTCCAAGCTTCAACCAATGGTTATGGAGCTTCCTTCATATATCAAGGACACCAACGAGTTTCTGAGAAGGATTGATGGATTACATGTCGGTGCGGAGGCTCTCCTAGTGTCATGTGACGTGGAGAGCCTCTACACGAACATTCGCCATCATGATGGTGTCGCTGCAGCGAAATACTTTTTGGAATCTTCTTTTTTGCCAGAACCTATGAGGGAATTTGTTGTCCAGCTGCTTGAATTTGCGTTATCAACATTTTTTTTTCTTTTTAAGGGGTCCCTCTACCTACAGCTCCAGGGCACCGCTATGGGTGCTTCTTTCGCACCGGCGTATGCAAATTTATTCCTGGGGCTGTGGGAGAGGGACCTCTTTATGTCTGGACTCATGCCATCGGTGGACCGCATCCCGTTGTGGGTTCGGTTCATCGATGACATATTTTTTATTTGGCAGGGCCCAGCAGATGCTTTATGCAGTTTTATGGAACAGCTGAATAACAACTCCCGTAATTTACACCTTACATATAAATTTGACGCCAACGAGATGGAGTTCCTGGATGTACGCATTTATAGGAATGGCGATGACTGTCTTTCTAGTGACATTTTTCGGAAGACAACAGCGGTTAATTCCCTACTGCACGCAACATCCTTTCATCCCCATACGATGATTAATGCCATTCCGATTGGACAGTTTTTACGGCTGCGGAGAATATGCTCCAATGATGCAGATTTTGAGGAACAATCGGTAATATTAAAAGAGAGATTCATAGAAAGGGGCTACAGCCGTCGATCAATTAAAAGGGGATATAATAGAGCAAAAAATACTACTCGGCATCAGGCACTTTATGGCAGCAAACCTCAAAAAATTAATCAAAAGGTAAGATTCATTACACAATTCAATGGGCAAACAGAAATGATGAGGGCCCAACTACTTAAATCATGGGATATCCTTAAATCTGACCCAATTTTGGCCCAGTATATAGGTGATGGACCAAGTATAACATACCGGAGATCTAAAAATTTGAGGGACCATTTAATTAAAAGCCATTACAAATATGAACCAACTGTTAGCTCTTTTCTGGATAATAGCAGACAACAATTGGGGTGTAGAGAGTGTGGGAAATGTGTGGCTTGCCCAAATGTGATGAGAGCTGGGACATTTACGGATTCAAGCGGGAAGTGCACATTTAAAATTAAACACACTATCACGTGCGCATCAAAGGCCGTGATCTACTATGCAGTATGCCCCTGCCCCCTAATTTATGTAGGCATGACAACCAGACAATTTAAGGTTAGGGTGAGGGAACATGTGCGGGGGATACTTGCTGCAAAGGATGTGGCGGACACATCAGAGTTAAAAACACTTCCGAAGCACTTCCATACTCTCCATAATTGTGATCCATCAGAGTTAAAATTTATTGGAATTGATACTATTGTCCAGGATGAGCGGGGTGGCGAGATTGGTGTACCACTTGCCAGAATGAAGACCAAGTGGATCTGGACCCTAGATACGGTATCACCGAGGGGTCTAAATGAGAATCTGAGCTTTGCTCCCTTCCTTTAATAATGATTGATCAATTTTAGATTTTATTGTAGTTTTTTTAGTTCTTTATGGATATAGTTTTTAAGTACAAATATATACAATTTTAACTAATTATTGTTCACCAGTATATACCTACGCAATTATGGATAAAATGACATGTTATATGTTAGGCCTTTTATAATAATATGTGTTGCAAATTCTATTTATAGTAACATATGTCTTTTATTTACCTTAGTGTCTACTTACCTCTATGTCCATTTCTTCTGATCTTCGTGATGGCATTTCGGTGATGGATATTGGAATTGGGGTGCTGTGACTGGTGGCTTGAGACGTTTCCAGATCTTAGTAAAATGTCCTGTGTAAAATATCATATACAATTATGTATAAATACAGATGTGTAAAATGGACAAATGTGTGATACGCTATATAATATGTTATTTTGCATTGACACATGTATGCATTATGGTATATGTGACGTTCCTTTGTATAGCAATATATCCAGCCATATGTCTGATACACATACCCCGTTCCACATATATTATCAAAAATCCTGTATTATTTCTTTCACCACATATTTTTAAATAACAGGTTGCATTTACATATACAAATCTTACATGGGTGATAGACAGAGGGACGGAGTATCATCTCTTGTGGCAATGTGCCTGATCTGTCCTAGTTATTATTTTTTCATATATTTTCTTCTTTATTTCTTCTTTTTTATTATTAATTTTCACCCTTTTCTTTACACATTCATGCCCGCATTTATTTATATATTTTTGTGGTGCAATAGATATTCTAAGTCTCACATAATGCTGGACATTGCGGTATATATATTTTTATCTGATACGCCCACCTGTCTGAGACTCGGTTCCTGGTGGAGCGCATGCCTGTTTGCCGGGATGTAGCTCCGCTGTTTAGCGTTCCTGTTACTGGGTGACGTCGGGTACTCTGATCCCGTACGTCCGGCGGCATGACACGGACGGCAGGAGTTCCTGATCGGTGCAACTACGCATGCGCCAACTACATCCGGGCCGCAGCGCTCGGATTTGGAGGCGCATAAAAGGCCGCACATTGGAGAGAGCGGTCACCCCCTGACGAAGGAGAGTAATCCGAAACGCGCGTCGGGGTGCGTTTCTTTGGGATTCGGCTGACCCCACTTTCACAGGTACATTTTGGATAGAGTACATCCCCCTGCATTGCACCATATGGACAGGATTAGTATCCGGTCCTCTGGTCTCTTTTATTAAGAGAGTATTTAGGACTAGTGAGTGACTATATGGTGTGGATTTAGCTGGTTTTTATTTGGCCATTATAGTGATAGGTCTGATTAATTACTATTGGCATATAATTGGATGGATCTGAATATTATTATTGGCACATATATGTGTATTGCCATCCATCCATAATAGTGTAACCTGCATGTTTTTTTGCGCTTTGTGGTTTTTATAGTTTTCACATATTATTATTTGCACACAGCACTTTTTGGTATAATCCAGTATATTTCAGGGTTATATTAAACCCCCTTTTTTTGCACTAATAAGTTGGTTTTTGCTATAAGTGTGCACGTGTTGCATCTAGGTGTGTATACTGACACATCCAGTACACTATATGGTTATATTTAACCCTTCCCTCTCCCTTTTTTTGCACTTTATATTGCTATATTGCACATATAAGTTTTTATTTGCTATAATTTTGCACATATAAGTCTGTATTTGGAATATATGCAGAATGGTCTATTTGGTTGCATATAAATCCAGCTAATAATATATGTCATCTTGGGGTGATACTTGAACCTGTTATTGAGAAATAAAAAATAAAATATAATATTGGGGTCAGCTTATACCATTGTTGATACTGATTTTAGTATATAAAAATTATCCCATTGTGCACACAAGTGTTTTTATCTGTAATTTTTATTTTTTTGCCAAGTGTATATATAATAAAGGCATTTTTATCCTTATTCCTGCTTGGGAGTTCCTCTTTGACTGTTCTATATTGGCTGTGGTTGCTTTCTCTCATTTATAATAGTGATGTATTCTTGAGAGAGCCGTTTAAATTATCTATTCTGGCTCAAGGACCACGAGCCATCTTATATCTCTGTTGTCCCCTTAGCTAATCCCCCTCAACCAGATAATATACCTTGTGATTTTATTTTGTACCTTGTGATTCTCAAAGTTTATTTCTTCTACATCCTTATACAATTAGAATTGCACTTATGTAAATCTTCTAAAATATATCCATGCTCTATTGATCTCTATATACAGCTGTGTCTCACATTGACTTACTCTATAAATGGCATAGTGCTTACAACTGAAATGAAAATCTATTTGCCTGTAAATGGAGGGGGAAATTAGCAACCTTGTCTCAATTAAATGTCATCTAAATTGGACCCTTAGTAGTTGGAATGCAGCACTCATTTTCTATATAATTTATGATGGAGCGTGTAATTCTAATTTTAATTTGGAATTAGGTGTTCTTCCCTTAAAGAAAGTCTTTTTATGGAATCAACTGGAGAAAGGTAATTATGGAAAGCTATTTTTTTAATTACAATGTGGGTGGTCATGCATTATCTCTGAGAGTCTCCTGCTAATCATTGGTAGCAGAAAACACATTGCTTTTAACCCTCCGTCACATACAACTGATCTGACAGGCGCTTCTCTTTTACTTTCATTTCTCCTTCCTCACCAGATTGTGAGGAAACCCCCTCCCTCCAGGTAGTCTCCTGTCTCTTGAAGGTCTGTGAAACCTGATATCACAGTTCGATTTCAGAGCTTCAGGGGAGAGGATATAGCTGCACAGATCTCTCAGGCTCATTGTATGTGAATACGTCACATTCAGTAAGGTTGGTATTTTATGTTTTTATTCATCACAATAGTTTATTTAGCTTGTTTTATGAATGTATAGCACAAAATGTGAGGATATTTCATAGAAATAAGGGAGATTTTATAAAAGAAAGTGTGCTGCTCAGGCATATACAGTAGTTCCCTAACATATTCCTTCTCTTGCTTCAGATTATCTGCTGAAATGGAGAGGAAAATGTACAATTTATCCAAACAACTTGATGTTGAGGAAGTAACAAACATGCTGTTAGATGATAGAGACCTCACACTGAATGAGGATTTAGGAGAGGAAAGTGAGATTGATTCTCATGATGAGGTGGAAGAATGTGTCCTGGATTCTGAAACAGAGCAAGATGGTGACAGTGGTGAGGATGAAGAAGTTGGATCATATTATATTGGAAAAGCTAAAAATACTAAATGGAACAAGAAGCCATTCCAGAAAAAACGTAGGGAAACTTTAAACATTATTACTCACCTTCCTGCAGTAATAGGAACTGCACGTAATGCAAAAACTGCAGTTGAATGCTGGAACAGTATATTTACAGATGACATTCTGGACTCTATTGTCACATATACCAACCAATATATAGACATTATAAAGGACAAGTACATCTGCAACAGAACCATCAAGCCCACAGATGAAATAGAACTGTGTGCTTTTTTTGGATTACTGTACCTTGCAGGAGCTTATAGGGCAAATAGACAAAGTTTGGAGGAACTTTGGGGTAAAGATGGGGATGGAGTTGAAAAATTTAGCCTTGTTATGTCCATAAACAGATTCAAGATTCTAATTCGTTGCCTTCGGTTTGACGACAGAACTACCCGAACCGAACGCAAAACACATGACCGACTTGCTCCAATTCGTGATATATTTCAAAGATTTGTTGTAAACTGTAAACAAAGTTATTATCCTGGAGAGAATCTCACTATTGACGAAATGCTCCCTGGTTTTCGTGGTAGATGTGCCTTTCGTCAATATATTCCATGAAAACCAAACAAATATGGAATAAAAATGTATGCCCTTGTTGATGCCAGTAAGACCTACACTTACAACCTGGAAGTTTATGCAGGAAAACAACCAGAAGGTCCTTACTGTGTGAGCAACAAACCCATTGATGTTGTAAAAAGACTGGCTGAACCCTTATTTGGATCGGGTCGCAATATTACAGCTGACAATTGGTTTACAAGTTGTGATCTGATTGATTATCTGAAAATTCAGAAGCTGTCATATGTGGGAACTTGAAGACACAAAAGAGAATAGTAAAACCAAAAACACTCAGTTTTTCTATTCTCTTTTGTGTCTTCAGGTTTCTTGGTGGTGTGTGAACATGATCATACAGACTTGTTCACTGTGCAAGTAGCCCATGTGTTTCTGTTTCCATAATTGTTCTCTTGTGTCTACAAGACTGGGGAGTTCCACCACTCCTCTTGGGCTATCTGCACAGAAGCTGTTCTACCCTGTATGCACACATGGATTTTTCCTCTCTGAACCCTGTTCACACAGGTTATATACAGATGATCAGGTTTTTAAATACATCAGATAGGGATTGCATACATTAGTTAGGACTGCTCTGATAAGGGTATACCGTGAAGATTGGTAGAGCAGCTTAGTATACATTTTTTGCAAAAAACGTATCAACCAAATACCCTGTTTTTTACATCTTTTACTAGCACTTGCGGATTACTGCAACATTTTTTCAAACTGAGTGTTTTTGGTTTTACTATTCTCTTTTGTGTCTTCAGGTTTCTTGGTGGTGTGTGAACATGATCATACAGACTTGTTCACTGTGCAAGTAGCCCATGTGTTTCTGTTTCCATATGTGGGAACTGTAAGAAAAAACAAAAGGGAATTGCCGCCACAGTTTGTAAGTGTGAAAGAGAGACAACAGTACAGCAGTATGTTTGCATTCCATAATGGAAAGGCTTTAGTTTCCTATGTACCACATGCCAAAAAAATCGTACTTCTTCTATCAACACTTCATGATGATGCTGCCATCGATCCTGGGACTGGGGCAGAAAAAAACCCGGAGATAATTACATTTTACAATGCCACCAAAGGGGGTGTGGATACAGCAGATCAGATGTGCTCCACTTTCAACGTCAGCAGAAACATCAAACGCTGGCCAATGGTCATATTTTTTGCTATGTTGAATTTGGGTGGTATAAATTCACAAGTAATTTATCTTGAAAACAAGCTTGAACCACTCCGTAGACGATTGTATCTGAAAAAATTGGCCCATGAACTAGTACTTGGAGAGCTACGCAGGAGAAGCGTGAAAACAATCGGTATCCCCTCTCGCCTTCAAGTTCAGCTCAAAAGGTTCCGCCCAGAAGATGATGGTGAAAAGTCACCATCTGCACCACCTCACAAAAGAAGGAGATGCACCACCTGCCAAACGGAAAGCGGAACCAGAAGGCTTTCAAATTATGAATGTCTCAAATGTCATAAAGCAATTTGCCTGACACATGCAAAAATGGTGTGTAATTCTTGCTATTTGCTCTGCAAGTGTGACTTTTCTGGGGAAACCTCAGCATCTACTTCTGATTGAATATGTTTTTAATAGTACTTAAGGTACCTTAAAATTAAGTTTGTGTTCAAAAATTTTCTTTGTACATTTTTTTGAGAGAGTCGAACTGGGGACTATTTGGCGGGAGTTTTGAAAAGTTTGTATTTCATAGTTATTAGTTTTATGTTAAGTAAATGGTTTTTTTTGCAACTGATTATGTGTAGTCTCTTTTATTACATCCCTATGAAGGTCACTGATCACTTTTAGAGCACTGAAATTGCAAACATTAGATATTATAGGTATTTTTCCAGCAGGCGCCTGACAGGCACATTGTATGTGAACTCGTTAGTCCGAATATTGCATGTGACGGAGGGTTAATCAAGGGAGGATGGAAGATTTCTTTTGCATGGGGTGACCTCAAGTCAGACCTTCAGGTTGTTCTTCCTACAAAGGCAAGAGGAGAATTGCAATAAGAATAGTCTAACCGTCAGAGACTTGTACCGGAGTTAAATTTTAGCATGTACTGCTTAACCCAAGGGTATATACAGAAACACTCTGCATTATAGACTTTCCTTTTCGATTGAATTTTCAATGCAAATTTTGTCCTTTCTGGCCTGTCTAAACAAGGAGTATGAATTGATTAAATGGAGTGTTCTGTGGCTCTGAATATTCCTGGAGATTATGAAGACATGATTAAAATAAACACAGGGCAACGTGTGTACTGAAACAATTAAAAAACAATGAAACAATTAAGTATTTATGGAAAATCCAATAAATACTTCATAGACTGAAATATCCAGGAGAATGGAGGGAAGAATAGAGTAAGGTCCTTTAACAGTCTGCTGAACCCTGATATGCATCTATTGAATTTTAGTGTAAATGTGAATGACATTTTTCATATTTTTAGTTCTATCCTGGGGTACTGCTTGGCAGCTTGGGTACTGGGTCTCTTGCTTGTGAGTTTTAAACTAGGGAAACATTGAAACTTATAAACAACAAAATATAAATTACTATACAGGTGACAGGAATGCCAAAACTCATCTGACTCGAATTTCAAATTATTCATATAGGAATTTTTTTAAGGCAATCAGTAAGCAAGATTGTGCTACTCAATTTATGCCATGTTTTAGAATTAATAGCTTTAGTCCCTTAAGAAATGGAAAATGTTTCATCTTTGCACTTTTGCTTTTTGTTCTTCCAGGAGCCATAACGTTTTATTTTTTTTCCATTGATATAGCCATATAAGGGCTTATTTTTTGTGGCATGAGTTGTATCTTCGATTGATATCTTTAGTTTTTATATTTCATTTATTGTAAAACAGAAAAAAATTCTGAGAGATTTGAAATTGAGAATAGTTTTCTAGTTTTTTTTTCCCGGCATTCATTCTAGGAAAAAATACTCTAAATCACAATTCTCTATAAAAACCCTGAGAAAATCGCTATTTTCTCCTATTTAAAGTATCTAGCTGTTGTACTCTGCTCATTTGGTTTTGACATCTTGAGAAAGCAGCAAGTCTGGGGCAGAAACACATTGGCATTAATAAAAAAATGTTTTGAATCTCAAGTCTCTTTATTCTCGCAGCCCATCTACAGTCACGGCCAAAAGTATTCACACCCCTGCAATTCTGTCAGATAATACTGATTTTCTTCCTGAAAATGATCGCAAACCAAACACAAATTATTTGGTATCATTATCTTCATTTAATTTGTCTTAAATGAAAAAACACAAAAGAGAATGAAGCAAAAAGCAAAACATTGATCATTTCACACAAAACTCCCAAAATGGGCCAAACATCCATCAATGAGTTTCTTGCAATGCTCTGCTGGAATTTTAGACCATTCTTCTTTGGCAAACTGCTCCAGGTCCCTGATATTTGAAGGGTGCCTTCTCCAAACTGCCATTTTTAGATCTCTCCACAGGTGTTCTATGGGATTCAGGTCTGGACTCATTGCTGGCCACCTTAGAAGTCTCCAGTGCTTTCTCTCAAACCATTTTCTAGTGCTTTTTGAAGTGTGTTTTGGGTCATTGTCCTGCTGGAAGACCCATGACCTCTGAGGGAGACCCAGCTTTCTCACACTGGGCCCTACATTATGCTGCAAAATTTGTTGGTAGTCTTCAGACTTCATAATGCCATGCACACAGTCAGGCAGTCCAGTGCCAGAGGCAGCAAAGCAACCCCAAAACATCAGGGAACCTCCGCCATGTTTGACTGTAGGGACCGTGTTCTTTTCTTTGAATGCCTCTTTTTTTCTCCTGTAAACGCCATGTTGATGCCTTTGCCCAAAAAGCTCTACTTTTGTCTCATCTGACCAGAGAACATTCTTCCAAAACGTTTTAGGCCTTTTCAGGTAAGTTTTGGCAAACTCTAGCCTGGCTTTTTTATGTCTCGGGGTAAGAAGTGGGGTCTTCCTGGGTCTCCTACCATATAGTCCATTTTCATTCAGATGCCGATGAATAATACGGGTTGACACTGTTGTACCCTTGGACTGCAGGGCAGCTTGAACTTGTTTGGATGTTAGTCGAGGTTCTTTATCCAACATCCGCACAATCTTGTATTGAAATCTCTTGTCAATTTTTCTTTTCCGTCCACATCTAGGGAGGTTACCCACAGTGCCATGGGCTTTAAACTTTTTGATGACACTGCACAATGTAGACACAGGAACATTCAGGTTTTTGGAGATGAACTTGTAGCCTTGAGATTGCTCATGCTTCCTCACTATTTGGTTTCTCAAGTTCTCAGACAGTTCTTTGGTGTTTCTTTTCTCCATGCTCAATGTGGTACACACAAGGACACAGGACAGAGGTTGAATCAACTTTAATCCATGTCAACTGGCTGCAAGTGTGATTTAGTTATTGCCAACACCTGTTAGGTGCCACAGGTAAGTTACAGGTGCTGTTAATTACACAAATTAGAGAAGCAACAGATGATTTTTCGAACAGTGTCAATACTTTTGTCCACCCCTTTCTTATGTTTGGTGTGGAATTATATCCAGTTTGGCTTTAGGACAATTCTTTTTGTGTTTTTTCATTTAAGACAAATTAAATGAAGATAATAATATCAACAAATAATTTGTGTTTGCAATCATTTTCAGGAAGAAACTGAGTATTATCTGACAGAATTGCAGGGGTGTGAATACTTTTGGCCATGACTGTAAATGTGCCAGCTTCTATTTTTACCATTATGCCTCTGGAAGAACCATTTCCTCCAGCCATGGGGTAGCAGCAGTGGCTTTCCACGCTTTTATAGGTGTTGCACCTGCACGCAACACCTTTAGGTGAGTGCTACCATCGATTATACCTATCCCTTGCCAAACAGTATTGCCTTATTTTGTGTGCACTTTTGTCTCTCTCCAGAATTTCTCAGGCTTTAAATCCAGACATTATTCTCAGCTGATTGGTATGGCAGTGTGGATTTGCAGTTTGCATGTTCCACATACAAAATCAAATAATAGTTTAATTGTTGTTGCCCATGGTTCCTCTGAAATTTGCTCTTCTCTTGATTCTTAAATGCTATCTTGTAACTATGACAGATACATTGTGAAATACCTAAAAAACACAGACATATTTATGTCTTTCATATGTCTTCATGATCAATGGAAAAGTTAATTGGAATCTATTCTTACACCTGGGCTTCAAGGTAAAGTATATATTTGGGCATATTTATTATTGTATATTTCAATATCTAACTAAAGCTTGGAATTACGGTAACAGCACAGTAGACAATTTATTACGATAATTACAGTCATTACTTCATATCTGAGTTATAAACACGCCGCATTAAACAAAAACCTAAAGACTTTTAAGAATATAGGAGCATAAATAAAAATAAGGTATGGTTGATGGATGAATGAACAACTCCATTTTGGATTTTGCACAACTCATTTTGAGGATCAATCTGGCCCTATTGCATTGCTTGAAAGATCTTACTCGCCTTGAGCTATTGGCTCAGCCATCTGTTTTAATGACATCCTTTTCATCCCAATTACAACATATCATGAAGCCCTATTGATACCATCACCTCTTATTTGATGCACAAATAAATTGAGAAAAATGACTGCAGAAAGGAAATTAATCAACATTCCCAACTCCTACCCTGCTGCTGCCCTGTCCCACTATGCAATCATTTTTCATATCATTCACTCTTGCAAGCTAAAATTGCATTTAATAGCCACTGGATGAAAGCCTTATAATGGTGACTAATGGCTATTATAGTTTAGTGAAGAACAAAATTATTTTGTTGCATAATGACTAATACGCTTGGATGAAAATTTGTTATCTTCATGGCTCAATGAAACAAGAAAAAAAATAGCCCAGCGTCACGTGGTCTTAACTGGACAAAATGTCTGACAAAATTTCCATTTGTGAAATGAGAGAAAATGCATTATGAAACAAAATCCTCTAATAGAGAATCTGTCAGGAATATAAACCCCTAAACCATTTAAATTTGCATATAGATTGGTCAGTAAAGGGTTAATACATACTATAAGGACATCATACTGTGCGTTGGGAGTTATGGGGCTATCTTACTCTAATACACAGTATTATGTTCTCTCAACACTCATAAACATAGAATGATGGCCCAAAGCCCTCCTTGACACAATATATTGCCTACATAGTCCTATATACACAGTATAATGCCCCCATAGTGGCTCTATGCTCAGTAAAAAGGCCCCCACAGTTCCGTGTACATAGTATGATGGCCCCCACATCTCCCTATATACAGCATAATGTCCCCCACCACCCTCTGTATACAGTATTATGGCCCCCACAGCATATTATATACAGTAGGATGGCCTCCATAGCCCTTTATATACTGCATTATTCTCACACAGCTCCCTTTGTACAGAAGGATGGCCCCACAGCTCCCCTATGTACATTATGATGGCCCCATAGATTACTATTTACAGTATGAGCATAGAGCAGCTATGGGGCATTATACTGTGTATATAGGACTATGGAGTCATTATATTGTGTCAAAGAGAGATGTAGGTAGGTAGGTCACATGACGCTTCCGCGACCAATCACAAGCCACGACGTCATCGAAGGTCCTTAACGCGCTCATTCTTAGGAAGGGAATCATGGCGGTTGCAGCGGTGACAACCAGGGCGCGTCTGAGGGTAAGTATATCAATATTTTTTATTTTTATTCTTTATTTTACACATGAATATGGATCCCAGGGCCTGAAGGATAGTTTCCTCTCCTTCAGACCCTGGGAATCATAGAGGAATACCTTCTGATATTTGTGTCCCATTGACTTGTATTGGTATCGGATATCGGTATCGGCGATATCGGATAATTTTTCGGATATCGGCCGATACCATCCAATACCGATACTTTCAAATATCGGACGGTATCGCTCAACACTAGTGGTTATTGATTATAAAGGGTGATGGTATCTTATAGTTTGTGAGACATAAAGATCTAATTTGTCTTTTCAGTCCCTATTCTATGCTCTAAATCGATCACGTAACACCTTTACACAGAAACAAATTACAAGTGCCTGAGAAACTAATCAACCCAAACATTTAAGACACATGTATGTTTAATTCCAGAAAACAGTTGCTTGCTTCTTGGCATAAAGTCCTGTCTGTTCAGGGGTGTACATAAACCTTGCCCACATTTCATTAACACTAGGCCTACTGGAATTGTGAACCCTGACTAGAACTAATGCAAGTAAGTAGTAAAAATGACTATACCAGTAGTCCTAGTGTTAAAGCAAAATCTCTTCCTGGACACTGTTTGTGTGTGCCCTGTCTCTCGATTCTCTGAGCTTGTTCATCACTTCACCTCTAATCCGACCTTGCACATCAACTCCAGTGGGCCTGTTGCACCCACAAGTTCATAAAGACAGATGGTGTGGAATCATTATTTTGTAAGAGAGAAAAATGTTGAGGCTTTATACCATTAGAAGGACAGTGTGGGGATACATTTTGCACAGAAAGCACAGTGAGGGACAATTATTCAGGAGCAGAGAATAAAGCAGGCATTTTTATTCAGGAGAATTATAATTTTAATGGCATCATGTTGGGATGTGCAGGAGAAAAACAGAGAATATGAAAATTTGCAGAGACGAGCTGTGGAAGTCCAAAGTCATCTTGGCTCATAATGATATTGGCTGTATGTTTGATGTAGTTGTGCTGCTACAGAAGAATTTTGGAGCAAATAAGACCCCTCCCTGATGGTATTTCACAATGGATAAGTAGTTGCCTATAATTCTCAACATTAAGAACACCTTTAATCCTTACCAAATCTGCAACTCCATTTACTGTAATGCACTACTGCCTTCAAACAATCATTATTGTACTGCCCTCCAGCCTTTTGGTGAACAATCTGCCTTCTGTTACAGAAAAATATTTTATATTTTAACTCGTCATCAGTACAAAGCAATTGCTGCCATTTTCTGCAGCCCAGTTTCTACTCTATGCTTTCATGCATAATTTAGTCATCTGGATTAGTTTCAAGGGAGATAATTTGCATATTCCTTGTGCATTCTGGGAAGAGTGAAGAATCGCCGAGATTCTGAGGTATTTGGGTGTTGCTGGATCGAACTGCTTGGAGAAAATCATCAAATCTTTATGGCGATTCCACAGAAATTCATTTTGTTAAACATGTAGAAGGAGATTACCCATATGGTGTGTTGCAATGTGTGCTATATGTTTACAGACTTGCCTGAGGAAAAGACAAACTTTATGTGCCAGAAAAGCAAGCTTGTGACTCTGTTAGAAGAAAATCAAAAGACGTGGGCACAGCTACTTAGGTGCACGGGTAGGTTCCCAAGCCGTATACATATAGATAAATAGAACCCGGCACTCAACTTGAGTCAAACTGGTGGTATTTTATTTCGTAGTATGAAAAACGTTTCGGCCTGGTCTGGCCTTCGTCAGTTACGTACTAAGAAGAGTTTAGGAGAACCGCTGAGGAAATGCTACTGTAAGCGAGGTAAATCGCAGGGAAATCCCTTAGGAGATGTCTGTCTCCAATCAATGCCGCGGCTGCGGGCTGTAGTAGAGGCGGGTCAGGACGCGGTATCCACCGTTGTCAAGGAGGATGCCCGCCTTGATAGCGGTGGACACCGCGTCCTGACCCGCCTCTACTACAGCCCGCAGTCGCGGCATTGATCGGAGACAGACATCTCCTAAGGGATTTCCCTGCGATTTACCTCGCTTACAGTAGCATTTCCTCAGCGGTTCTCCTAAACTCTTCTTAGTACGTAACTGACGAAGGCCAGACCAGGCCGAAACGTTTTTCATACTACGAAATAAAATACCACCAGTTTGACTCAAGTTGAGTGCTGGGTTCTATTTATCTATCTGTTAGAAGAAAAAGTGCAAAGTCTTCAAGAGAGAGAATAGGTACACTGAAGATCATCAAAGAAGATGAGGATTTCTTTGACAAAGCAGAAGAATCTTTTCAGAATGTTGTAAGAGAAAAGCTTTTCAGTATTCCTGCAGGAGCTAATGAAAGAGTAGAAATAACTATTCATAATGTTAGAAGAGAAGCATCTTTCAATTTACCTGCAGAAGAGCAGGTTAGCCAAAGAATCAGGAGGAAGAAGAGGCAGTCAGCATTCATACCGCAGAAGAACTGCTTCCAGGCTCTCACGCTGGACAAGTATGAAGATATACATCAAAAGAGTACTTTGCCCACAAAGAACACCCCAGTAAGAAATGCGAAGATTTTTGCCGGGAGAAAAAGTATAAGAAAAAAAGAGTGGTGTGGAGAAGAAGAAAAGGAGAGTGGTGGTTGTGGGGAATTCCCTGCTGAGAGATAGAGAAGCCGCTATCTGCTGATCGGACATTACCTAATGAAAAATGCGCTGTCTTCCAGGTGTTCAGATCAAAGATGTGTCTGATAGGATATCAAGACTCTTTAGTGCTACAGATGACTACCCTTGCCTACTAATACACACAGGAATAAATGACACAGCAATAAATGACCTGGAAACTATATGCAGAGACTTTGAAGGCCTAGGCCTGAAAGTGAAGGAACTGGAAGCACAGGTCATATTCTCATCCTTCCTCCCTGAGTGAAAATGAACCAAGGAGATTTAACAGGATTCTACAAGTGAACAACTGGATAGTGGATACATTGATGGTGGCATGAGCAATGTTTTGGGTTTCATGATCAGAGTCAATAACCTGTATGATGGACTCCTTGCTACAGATGCATCATATTTGGTAAATGCCTTGCTACACTCATCACGGTAGTATTAAACTAGAGCAATATGGGATGGGAAATATATGACCAGGAAAAAAAATGTAGTTAATAAAATTTTTTGAGAACCGTGCTATCAGACATCAAAACAAAGAACAAAAGCAAACAAATTCCGAAAGAAAATAGAGGAGCAAGAGAATCCAACTACAAACTAAAATGTGTCTATACAAAAGTACAGAGCATATGAAACAAACAAGGAGACTTGGAGCTACTACCACAGGAACAGAAATACATGCGAGCATCCCAGAAGCAAAGCATCACGAAGCTAAGCATCTTGATAGAGCAGTTATTCCATGGCAAAGAACTAACATCCATCTTCTCTCTTCACACAGGTACAAATTCCCTCTGCTTGCTGTCTCCTGCAATATATTTTAATGGTACAAATTCCCTCTGCTTGCTGACTCCTGCAATATATTTTAATGGTACAACTTCCCACCTCTGATTGCTGTCTGATCTGCTGCAATACACTCTAATGGTACAACTTCCCTATGCTTGCTGTCTCCTGCAATATATTTTAATGGTACAACTTCCCACCTCTGATTGCTGTCTGATTTGCTGCAATAGACTCTAATGGTACAAATTCCCTCTGCTTGCTGTCTCCTGCAATATATTTTAATGGTACAACTTCCCACCTCTGATTGCTGTCTGATCTGCTCCAGTAGACTCTAATGGTACAAATTCCTCCTGCTTGCTGTCTGCTGTATGTCATCTGTCGCTTTAACATCTAGAAACATATTTTAATGTGCCTGCTAATTCACTTGTATAATTCATTTTGTGCATTGCACGTAATACTCACTGTTTGCATATCTATGACTGGGATCAGAGTAGCTCTTATCTGGTGGAAGGTGTTAAAACAGATGTAGCCAGGCTGAATATCTCTGATCATCTAGAAAAAAAAAACCCTGGTGTGCTGGCCCCAGCTGCCAAATTATCCCCAACCAGTTCCCACAATCCATCTCTTCTGACCCAGCATTCTGGCCTATAAATTTAGAAACATTTTTAGGGATGCACGCATGTGGGGGTGCATACAAGCATCCCAGAAGCAAAGCATCACGAAGCTAAGCATCTTGAAACAGCAGTTATTCCGTGGCAGTTAGTCAGGACAGGAGTCAGGTAACACACACTCTGCTCTCCCTTCTAACCATGTGCATTATTCCTATCCTCCTATGTTCCCTTGCAATCCACTTTCACTGCGCAATCCCCCCTCCATCACGATGTATATACATCAACTCATCTCTCCTTCTCTCTCGCATGTACAGCTCCTATGCACTTCTCACCTTCCTGAAAAGCCTCAGCCCATCTTGTCCAAACACACTACACAAAAAAACTTCATACAATTCCAAAAACTACTTGCTCTTTATATTCCTATTCTTACTGATTTCAGGGGACATCTCCCCCAACCCTGGTCCACATCCACCAACCTCAACCCCTACCCTGCCTCACATAGAAACCTTAAAAATCTTACAAATATTAATTACACTCCTTCATCTCCTTCTTTTAATTGGAATCCACGGTCTGTATGTAACAAGCTTCCTTTCCTACACAATTACTTTCTGAAAAACTCTTAATCTGTTGGACCTCACGGAAACCTGGATTCAAGATTCTGACACGGTCTCTCCTGCTGCTATTTCCCATGGTGGCTTACAATTCTCACATTCCCCAAGACCCACAAACAGACATGGTGGTGGAGTCGGCATACTCCTGTCCCCACAATGCACTTTCCAGGTCATCCCCCAGTTCCATCACTCTCATTCCCTTCTTTTGAGGTCCACACCATCAGGCTCTTTCGTCCCCTCTCCTTTAGAGTAGCGGTCATATACTGGCCCCCAGGCTCACCCACCCACTTCCTAGACCATTTCTCTGCCTGGCTGCTGCACTTCATGTCCTCAGAACTACCAACCCTTATCCTGGGAGACTTCAACATCCCCATTAACAGCCTCACTTCCACATCTGCATCCCAGCTTCTATCACTAACCAATTCTCTAGGCCTCTCACAGCTCTCAACCTCTGAAACACACAAAGACAGTAACACCCTTGACCTGATCTTTGTCCAGCTCTGTTCAATCTCCTACCTAGATAACTCACCCCTTCACCTCTCTTACCACAACATTCTATGCTTCACACTCCCAATTCCTCGCCCACCCCAGCACTCTCCTACCTACCACAAATTCAGAAATCTACATGCTATTAACCCTCACACACTTTCAGACTCCCTACACTCATCATTGTAGCCACTCTCTTCTTTTTCCTGTACTGATCTGGCTGTAACATAGTAACATAGTAACATAGTTAGTAAGGCCGAAAAAAGACATTTGTCCATCCAGTTCAGCCTATATTCCATCATAATAAATCCCCAGATCTACGTCCTTCTACAGAACCTAATTGTATGATACAATATTGTTCTGCTCCAGGAAGACATCCAGGCCTCTCTTGAACCCCTCGACTGAGTTCGCCATCACCACCTCCTCAGGCAAGCAATTCCAGATTCTCACTGCCCTAACAGTAAAGAATCCTCTTCTATGTTGGTGGAAAAACCTTCTCTCCTCCAGACGCAAAGAATGCCCCCTTGTGCCCGTCACCTTCCTTGGTATAAACAGATCCTCAGCGAGATATTTGTATTGTCCCCTTATATACTTATACATGGTTATTACATCGCCCCTCAGTCGTCTTTTTTCTAGACTAAATAATCCTAATTTCGCTAATCTATCTGGGTATTGTAGTTCTCCCATCCCCTTTATTAATTTTGTTGCCCTCCTTTGTACTCTCTCTAGTTCCATTATATCCTTCCTGAGCACCGGTGCCCAAAACTGGACACAGTACTCCATGTGCGGTCTAACTAGGGATTTGTACAGAGGCAGTATAATGCTCTCATCATGTGTATCCAGACCTCTTTTAATGCACCCCATGATCCTGTTTGCCTTGGCAGCTGCTGCCTGGCACTGGCTGCTCCAGGTAAGTTTATCATTAACTAGGATCCCCAAGTCCTTCTCCCTGTCAGATTTACCCAGTGGTTTCCCATTCAGTGTGTAATGGTGACATTGATTCCTTCTTCCCATGTGTATAACCTTACATTTATCACTGTTAAACCTCATCTGCCACCTTTCAGCCCAAGTTTCCAACTTATCCAGACCATCTGTAGCAGAATACTATCTTCTCTTGTATTAACTGCTTTACATAGTTTTGTATCATCTGCAAATATCGATATTTTACTGTGTAAACCTTCTACCAGATCATTAATGAATATGTTAAAGAGAACAGGTCCCAATACTGACCCCTGCGGTACCCCACTGGTCACAGCGACCCAGTTAGAGACTATACCATTTATAACCACCCTCTGCTTTCTATCACTAAGCCAGTTACTAACCCATTTACACACAATTTCCCCCAGACCAAGCATTCTCATTTTGTGTACCAACCTCTTGTGCGGCACGGTATCAAACGCTTTGGAAAAATCGAGATATACCACGTCCAATGACTCACCGTGGTCCAGCCTATAGCTTACCTCTTCATAAAAACTGATTAGATTGGTTTGACAGGAGCGATTTCTCATAAACCCATGCTGATATGGAGTTAAACAGTTATTCTCATTGAGATAATCCGGAATAACATCCCTCAGAAACCCTTCAAATATTTTACCAACAATAGAGGTTAGACTTACTGGCCTATAATTTCCAGGTTCACTTTTAGAGCCTTTTTGAATATTGGCACCACATTTGCTATGCGCCAATCCTGCGGAACAGACCCTGTCGCTATAGAGTCCCTAAAAATAAGAAATAATGGTTTATCTATTACATTACTTAGTTCTCTTAGTACTCGTGGGTGTATGCCATCCGGACCCGGAGATTTATTTATTTTAATCTTATTTAGCCGGTTTCGCACCTCTTCTTGGGTTAGATTGGTGACCCTTAATATAGGGTTTTCATTGTTTCTTGGGATTTCACCTAGCATTTCATTTTCCACCGTGAATACCGTGGAGAAGAAGGTGTTTAATATGTTAGCTTTTTCCTCGTCATCTACAACCATTCTTTCCTCACTATTTTTTAAGGGGCCTACATTTTCAGTTTTTATTCTATTACTATTGATATAGTTGAAGAACAGTTTGGGATTAGTTTTACTCTCCTTAGCAATGTGCTTCTCTGTTTCCTTTTTGGCAGCTTTAATTAGTTTTTTAGATAAAGTATTTTTCTCCCTATAGTTTTTTAGAGCTTCAATGGTGCCATCCTGCTTTAGTAGTGCAAATGCTTTCTTTTTACTGTTAATTGCCTGTCTTACTTCTTTGTTTAGCCACATTGGGTTTTTCCTATTTCTAGTCCTTTTATTCCCACAAGGTATAAACCGCTTACACTGCCTATTTAGGATGTTCTTAAACATTTCCCAATTATTATCTGTATTCTTATTTCTGAGGATATTGTCCCAGTCTACCAGATTAAGGGCATCTCTAAGCTGGTCAAACTTTGCCTTCCTAAAGTTCAGTGTTTTTGTGACTCCCTGACAAGTCCCCCTAGTGAAAGACAGGTGAAACTGTACAATATTGTGGTCGCTATTTCCTAGATGCCCGACCACCTGCAGATTTGTTATTCTGTCAGGTCTATTAGATAGTATTAGGTCTAAAAGTGCTGCTCCTCTGGTTGGATTCTGCACCAATTGTGAAAGATAATTTTTCTTGGTTATTAGCAGAAACCTGTTGCCTTTATGGGTTTCACAGGTTTCTGTTTCCCAGTTAATATCCGGGTAGTTAAAGTCCCCCATAACCAGGACCTCATTATGGGTTGCAGCTTCATCTATCTGCTTTAGAAGTAGACTTTCCATGGTTTCTGTTATATTTGGGGGTTTGTAACAGACCCCAATGAGAATTTTGTTACCATTTTTCCCTGTACATCACTTCAATTACACTCTTAGAAGCACCCTGGACCAAGTAGCGCCCCTCACCCTCAGAAACTCCAAGCACAGAGTAAAACAGCCCTGGCTCACATCACAAACCTGATTTCTCCAGCGATGCTCTAGGTGTGCTGAACACTTATTGAGGAAACCTCACACCAGAAGAATTCATACACTTCAAATTTATGTTAACCCCTTAACCCCTTTACCCCCAAGGGTGGTTTGCACGTTAATGACCAGGCCAATTTTTACAATTCTGACCACTGTCCCTTTATGAGGTTATAACTCCGAAACGCTTCAACGGATCTTAGCGATTCTGAGATTGTTTTCTTGTAACATATTGTACTTCATGATAGTGCTAAAATTTCTTCGATATAACTTGCGTTTATTTGTGAAAAAAACGGAAATTTGGCGAAAATTTTGAAAATTTCACAATTTTCCAACTTTGAATTTTTATTCTGTTAAACCAGAGAGTTATGTGACACAATATAGTTAATAAATAACATTTCCCACATGTCTACTTTACATCAGCACAATTTTTGAAACAAACTTTTTTTTTTCAAGGAAGTTATAAGGGTTAAAATTTGACCAGCAATTTCTCATTTTTACAACCAAATTTACAAAACCATTTTTTTTAGGGACCACCTCACATTTGAAGTCATTTTGAAGGGTCTATATGGCAGAAAATACCCAAAAGCGACACCATTCTAAAAACTGCACCCCTCAAGGTGCTCAAAACCACATTCAAGAAGTTTATTAACCCTTCAGGTGATTCACAGCAGCAGAAGCAACATGGAAGGAAAAAATTAACATTTTACTTTTTAGTCACAAAAATGATCTTTCAGCAATAATCTTTTTAATTTCCCAAGGGTAAAAAGAGAAAATGGACCTCAAAAGTTGTTGTCCAATTTATCCTGAGTACGCTGATACCCCACATGTGAGGGGGAACCACTTTTTGGGCGCATGGCAGGGCTCAGAAGGAAAGGAGCGCCGTTTGACTTTTTCAAGCTAAATTTGGCTGGAATTGAGATCGGACGCCATGTCGCGTTTGGCGACCCCCTGATGTGCCTAAACAGTGGAAACCCCCCACAAGTGACCCTATTTTGGAAACTAGACCCCCTAAGGAACTTATCTAGATGTGTCATGAGCACTTTTATCCCCCAAGTTATTCACAAAAGTTTATAACGCCCGGGCGTGAAAAAAAAAATTCCTATTTTTTCCACAAACATGATCGTTTAGTCCCCAATTTTTTATTTTCTCAAGGGTAAAAGGAGAAATTGGACCCCAAAAGTTGTTGTCCAATTTGTCCTGAGTACGCTGATACCCCATATGTGGGGGGGGACCACTGTGTGGGCGCATGGCAAGGCTCAGAAGGAAAGGAGCGCCGTTTGACTTTTTCAAGCTAAATTTGGCTGGAATTGAGATCGGACGCCATGTCGCGTTTGGCGACCCCCTGATGTGCCTAAACAGTGGAAACCCCCCACAAATGACCCCATTTTGGAAACTAGACCCCCTAAGGAACTTATCTAGATGTGTCATGAGCACTTTTATCCCCCAAGTGCTTCACGAAAGTTTATAACGCCCGGGCGTGAAAAAAAAAAATCCTATTTTTTCCACAAACATGATCGTTTAGTCCCCAATTTTTTATTTTCTCAAGGGTAAAAGGAGAAATTGGACCCCAAAAGTTGTTGTCCAATTTGTCCTGAGTACGCTGATACCCCATATGTGGGGGGGGACCACTGTTTGGGCGCATGGCAGGGCTCAGAAGGAAAGGAGCGCCGTTTGACTTTTTCAAGCTAAATTTGGCTGGAATTGAGATCGGACGCCATGTCGCGTTTGGCGACCCCCTGATGTGCCTAAACAGTGGAAACCCCCCACAAATGACCCCATTTTGGAAACTAGACCCCCTAAGGAACTTATCTAGATGTGTCATGAGCACTTTTATCCCCCAAGTGCTTCACGAAAGTTTATAACGCCCGGGCGTGAAAAAAAAAATTCCTATTTTTTCCACAAACATGATCGTTTAGTCCCCAATTTTTTATTTTCTCAAGGGTAAAAGGAGAAATTGGACCCCAAAAGTTGTTGTCCAATTTGTCCTGAGTACGCTGATACCCCATATGTGGGGGGGGACCACTGTGTGGGCGCATGGCAGGGCTCAGAAGGAAAGGAGCGCCGTTTGACTTTTTCAAGCTAAATTTGGCTGGAATTGAGATCGGACGCCATGTCGCGTTTGGCGACCCCCTGATGTGCCTAAACAGTGGAAACCCCCCACAAATGACCCCATTTTGGAAACTAGACCCCCTAAGGAACTTATCTAGATGTGTCATGAGCACTTTTATCCCCCAAGTGCTTCACGAAAGTTTATAACGCCCGGGCGTGAAAAAAAAAAATCCTATTTTTTCCACAAACATGATCGTTTAGTCCCCAATTTTTTATTTTCTCAAGGGTAAAAGGAGAAATTGGACCCCAAAAGTTGTTGTCCAATTTGTCCTGAGTACGCTGATACCCCATATGTGGGGGGGGACCACTGTTTGGGCGCATGGCAGGGCTCAGAAGGAAAGGAGCGCCGTTTGACTTTTTCAAGCTAAATTTGGCTGGAATTGAGATCGGACGCCATGTCGCGTTTGGCGACCCCCTGATGTGCCTAAACAGTGGAAACCCCCCACAAATGACCCCATTTTGGAAACTAGACCCCCTAAGGAACTTATCTAGATGTGTCATGAGCACTTTTATCCCCCAAGTGCTTCACGAAAGTTTATAACGCCCGGGCGTGAAAAAAAAAATTCCTATTTTTTCCACAAACATGATCGTTTAGTCCCCAATTTTTTATTTTCTCAAGGGTAAAAGGAGAAATTGGACCCCAAAAGTTGTTGTCCAATTTGTCCTGAGTACGCTGATACCCCATATGTGGGGGGGACCACTGTTTGGGCGCATGGCAGGGCTCAGAAGGAAAGGAGCGCCGTTTGACTTTTTCAAGCTAACTTTGGCTGGAATTGAGATCGGACGCCATGTCGCGTTTGGCGACCCCCTGATGTGCCTAAACAGTGGAAACCCCCCACAAGTGACCCCATTTTGGAAACTAGACCCCCTAAGGAACTTATCTAGATGTGTCATGAGCACTTTTATCCCCCAAGTGCTTCACGAAAGTTTATAACGCCCTGGCGTGAAAAAAAAAATTCCTATTTTTTTCCACAAACATGATCGTTTAGTCCCCAATTTTTTATTTTCTCAAGGGTAAAAGGAGAAATTGGACCCCAAAAGTTGTTGTCCAATTTGTCCTGAGTACGCTGATACCCCATATGTGGGGGGGGACCACTGTTTGGGCGCATGGCAGGGCTCAGAAGGAAAGGAGCGCCGTTTGACTTTTTCAAGCTAACTTTGGCTGGAATTGAGATCGGACGCCATGTCGCGTTTGGCGACCCCCTGATGTGCCTAAACAGTGGAAACCCCCCACAAGTGACCCCATTTTGGAAACTAGACCCTCTAAGGAACTTATCTAGTTGTGTGGTGAGAATTTTGAACCCCCACGTGCTTCACTAAAGTATATAATGCCCAGGCGTGAAAATAAAAAATCCTATTTTTTCCTACAAAAATGATATTTTAGTCCCCAATTTTTAATTTTCCCAAGGGTACCAGGAGAAATTGGACCCCAAAAGTTGTTGTCCAATTTGTCCTGAGTACGCTGATACCCCATATGTGGGGAGGAACTACTGTTTGGGCACACGTTGGGGCTCGAAAGGGAAGTAGTGACGTTTTGGAATGCAGACTTTGATGGAATGTTCTGCTGGCATCATGTTCCATTTGCAGAGCCCCTGATGTGACTAAACAGTAGAAACCCCCCACAAGTGACCCCATTTTGGAAACTGTACCCCCTAAGGAACTTATCTAGTTGTGTGGTGAGAATTTTGAACCCCCACGTGCTTCACTAAACTTTATAATGCCCAGGTGTGAAAATAAAAAATCCTATTTTTTCCCACAAAAATGATATTTTAGTCCCCAATTTTTAATTTTCCCAAGGGTACCAGGAGAAATTGGACCCCCAAAGTTGTTGTCCAATTTGTCCTGAGTACGCTGATACCCCATATGTGGGGAGGAACTACTGTTTGGGCACACGTTGGGGCTCGAAAGGGAAGTAGTGACGTTTTGGAATGCAGACTTTGATGGAATGTTCTGCTGGCATCATGTTCCATTTGCAGAGCCCCTGATGTGACTAAACAGTAGAAACCCCCCACAAGTGACCCCATTTTGGAAACTGTACCCCCTAAGGAACTTATCTAGTTGTGTGGTGAGAAATTTGAACCCCCACGTGCTTCACTAAAGTTTATAATGCCCAGGCGTGAAAATAAAAAATCCTATTTTTTCCCACAAAAATGATATTTTAGTCCCCAATTTTTAATTTTCCCAAAGGTAACAGGAGAAATTGGACATCAAAAGTTGTTGTCCAAATTGTCCTGATTACGCTGGTACGCCATATGTGGGAAAAAACTGTTTAGGCACACGTTGGGGCTCGAAAGGGAAGTTGTGACGTTTTGGAATGCAGAAATTGTCTGCGGTCGTCATGTTCCGTTTGCAGAGCCCCTGATGTGCCTAAACAGTAAAAAAAACCCACAAGTGACATCATTTTGGAACCTAGACCCCCCCCAAGGAACTTATCTAGATGTGCCCCCTTTTTGGAACTAATGTACGCTTTCTTGTAAAGTAAATTAGTAGTGCATGGAGGAGTGGTACAATCTGAAGCAATCCTTCATACACAGGCCAGGTTTTTCGGGGCAGGTGTCGCATTGATAAATGGTGTCCTTGCGTATTCCCCTTTTGTAACACACTCGGCACCTTTTTTGCGGCTTACCTTTTCTGCCGGTTGGCGGGACCACCCCCGGAAAATGCTGGCCTGGTACGATACGAGCACCTTCAGTTCCGGAAGTACTGGGGCCCTCTCCTTCCGGAGTACCAAATATCAGGGCCTTAACCACTACCTCCTGGAACTGAAGGTACGACGTATCGGTGTGGCGTGCACATCGTAACAGCAGGAAAGCGTTGAGCATTGCCATTTGTACGATGTGGACGGCCAACTTTTTGTACCACACCTTGGCCTTTCTCAAAGCACTGTATGGTTGGAGGAGTTGATCAGAGAGATCAACCCCCCCCATGCTTTTGTTGTAGCCCAGTACACAGTCCGGTTTGCAGACCTGTGTAGAGGTACCCCGTACAGTGCTGAGGGCTCTGCCATCACCATGTATGGTGGTCAAGAGAAGGACATCCCTCTTGTCCTTGTACTTGACCACCAGCAGGTGGTCGCTACATTGGGCCTTGCTCTCACCTTTTCTGAGCATCTGCCGAAGTAGCGTCTTTGGGAGGCCTCTCTGATTTTTGCGCACAGTACCGCAGGCTGCGGTACCTCGCGCAGAGAGGGATTTGTAGAGTGGGATGCTGGTATAAAAGTTATCAGTATAGAGGTGATAACCTTTATCCAGCAGTGGGTGCACCAAATCCCACACGATCTTCCCACTCACTCCCAGGACAGGAGGACACTCAGGGGGTTCAATCCTGCTGTCCTTCCCTTCATACACTCTAAACCTGTGGATGTACCCTGAGGCACTCTCACACAGCTTGTAGAGTTTGATTCCGTACCTGGCCCTTTTGTTGGGCAGGTATTGACGGAATCCGAGCCGCCCCTTAAAATGGACCAAGGACTCATCCACGCAGATGTCCCTTTTGGGCACGTACACTTCAGAAAACTTTTTGTTGAAGTGTTCGATGACCGGCCGAACTTTGAACAGACGGTCAAAGTTGGGGTCATCTCGTGCGGGACACTGTGCATTATCGGAATAATGCAGGAATTTATGGATGGCCTCAAAACGTCTCCGAACCATGGCCATTCGGAATACTGGAGTGTTATATAAAACATCTACACTCCAATATTGCCGCATTTCTGGCTTCTTCACGATCCCCATGTGGAGGACCAGGCCCCAAAACTGCATCATTTCAACTGCGTCTACAGGAGACCAGTTGGAAAATGATGTACCGGGGTTTTGCTCCAAAAATTGACGAGCATACAAATTAGTTTGCTCCACCATGAGGTTAATAAAATCCTCAGAGAAAAAGACTTTGAAAAAGTCTGTTTCTGTGAGGCCCGTGGTGTCAAACTTGATTCCTGATTCTGCCACAAAATCAGGAATCAGTGGCTCGTAATTTTCGGGGGGCGAGGTCCATGTGGGTTCCGCAGTGGGGAGCGCTGGTTCAGGAGTGGTGGGGGCTGCCTCATCTTCTGTCCTGGGGCGTCTGCGTGGTGGTTCCGCAGGACCCGAGGAGGAAGAGGAGGAGGAGGAGGAAGAGGAGGAGGAGGAGGAAGAGGATGAAGAATCAGAAAAGTGAAGAAAAGTGGGATCCTCTCCCTCGCTATCAGTGTCGGAGGCAAGGAAAGCATATGCCTCCTCCAATGAATAGCGCTGTTGGGACGAACGGGACGAGCGGGACATTTTTGTGTGAATATGGTGATTGGGTGCACTTTATTGATAACTGTATGTGTATGTGTGGGGGGATAGTGATTTGTGCAAACTTATCTGAAAAGAAAATGCTAAAAGGAGAAGAAAAACCTGTAAAAAAAAAAAAAAAGGCAGGCACAAACTCTGATAAGAGAACTGCGTCACTTATCAAAGTTTGGCGGCTGCGGGATGTGTGTACGGAGGTTGCGCAAAAAGGCTGAAGGGAAAAAAGCGAGCGCGAGAGTTGATCGATGAACTGCGTCACCAATCAACGCTCGGCGGCTGTTAAATGGGCGCACGGAAGGAGGTGCAAAGGGGGGTAAAAAGAGGGGGAAGGGAGATGGGGGTGGAAGTGGGGATTGGGCAGGGATCAGTGATCAAAACGTACGGTTGTAGTCAGGTGGCGCAAAAGGGGGGTGAAAAAAAAAAAAGGAAAACGGCAGGCACAAACTCTGATAAGTGAACTGCGTCACTTATCAAACTTTGGCGGCTGCGGAATGTGTGTACGGAGTTGGCGCAACGGGGGTGAGGGAAAAAAAGCGAGCGCGAGCGTTGATCGGTGAACTGCGTCACCAATCAACGTTCGGCGGCTGTTAAATGGGCGCACGGAAGGAGGTGCAAAGGGGGGTAAAAAGAGGGGGAAGGGAGATGGGGGTGGAAGTGGGGATTGGGCAGGGATCAGTGATCAAAACGTACGGTTGTAGTCAGGTGGCGCAAAAGGGGGGTGAAAAAAAAAAAAAGGGAAAACGGCAGGCACAAACTCTGATAAGTGAACTGCGTCACTTATCAAACTTCGGCGGCTGCGGAATGTGTGTACGGAGTTGGCGCAACGGGGGTGAGGGAAAAAAGCGAGCGCGAGCGTTGATCGGTGAACTACGTCACCAATCAACGTTCGGCGGCTGTTAAATGGGCGCACGGAAGGAGGTGCAAAGGGGGGTAAAAAGAGGGGGAAGGGAGATGGGGGTGGAAGTGGGGATTGGGCAGGGATCAGTGATCAAAACGTACGGTTGTAGTCAGGTGGCGCAAAAGGGGGGTGAAAAAAAAAAAAGGAAAACGGCAGGCACAAACTCTGATAAGTGAACTGCGTCACTTATCAAACTTTGGCGGCTGCGGAATGTGTGTACGGAGTTGGCGCAACGGGGGTGAGGGAAAAAAAGCGAGCGCGAGCGTTGATCGGTGAACTGCGTCACCAATCAACGTTCGGCGGCTGTTAAATGGGCGCACGGAAGGAGGTGCAAAGGGGGGTAAAAAGAGGGGGAAGGGAGATGGGGGTGGAAGTGGGGATTGGGCAGGGATCAGTGATCAAAACGTACGGTTGTAGTCAGGTGGCGCAAAAGGGGGGTGAAAAAAAAAAAAAGGGAAAACGGCAGGCACAAACTCTGATAAGTGAACTGCGTCACTTATCAAACTTCGGCGGCTGCGGAATGTGTGTACGGAGTTGGCGCAACGGGGGTGAGGGAAAAAAGCGAGCGCGAGCGTTGATCGGTGAACTACGTCACCAATCAACGTTCGGCGGCTGTTAAATGGGCGCACGGAAGGAGGTGCAAAGGGGGGTAAAAAGAGGGGGAAGGGAGATGGGGGTGGAAGTGGGGATTGGGCAGGGATCAGTGATCAAAACGTACGGTTGTAGTCAGGTGGCGCAAAAGGGGGGTGAAAAAAAAAAAAGGAAAACGGCAGGCACAAACTCTGATAAGTGAACTGCGTCACTTATCAAACTTTGGCGGCTGCGGAATGTGTGTACGGAGTTGGCGCAACGGGGGCGAGGGAAAAAAAGCGAGCGCGAGCGTTGATCGGTGAACTGCGTCACCAATCAACGCTCGGCGGCTACTAAATGTGCGCACGGAGGCGGCACAAATGGGGGTGGAGGGGGTAAAAAGAGGGGGAAGGGGGGATTGGGGTGGATGAACGGGGATTGGGGTGGATGAACGGGGATTGGGGTGGATGAACGGGGATTGGGCAGGGATCAGGGATAAAACTTACGTTTAGTTGTCTTCTTTCTTTAGCAGGGATTGTGGTGCTACAGGCTGCTGTGGCACCACAATACCCAGCACGGCAGGGAGATCCAGGCACAAAATCCAGCAGGGAGATCCAGCAGTATGACCGCTCTGTAGGAATCCTCAGCTAGAATGAGGACCCTGCAGAGCGGTCATACACAGGTCAGGCAGGTGACACAGACAGGTCACAGAGCGGTCATGCTGCTGCTGTGACCTGTCATTGGTGGGATCGACCATAACATCGATCCCACCAATCAGAGCTTTCCTGGTGACCTGGCTGTGACCTGCCTAGGATCGGATCTGTTCGCGCCATCCTAGGCAGGTCACAGCCAGGTCACCTGCAGGGCACAGAGCGGTCACAGAGTGATCGCCGCTGCGCCCTGTGATTGGCGCGATCGACGATGACATCGATCGCGCCAATCGGCTCCTGCAGGCCCTGCTGGGCCTGCACTGTGTCCTATCCTAGGATCGGTGCTATTAGAGCACCGATCCACGCAGGTTCCGGCAGGGCACAGCGCGGTAATACCGCGCGGTGCCCTGCGATTGGCGCGATCGATGCGATCGGCGATCGCGCCAATCCGGGCTGTTCTTGCCGGTGCCTGGCGTTGCCAGGCACCGGACCTAGGATCGAGTACATCGGTACTCGATCCTAGCCTGTGACCTCATTGTTTCAGCCGCTCCGATTGGCTGAAACAATGAGAATGGCTGTGATTGGCTGTTCAGAATTGAACAGCCAATCACAGCGATCGAGAGGGCGGGTGGGCGGCGACAATGCCCTGGATGCCGAGGCCATCTCCCCCCAGGTGAGATGGCGTCGGAATTTTAATGCGATCACCGCGACTTAAGTCGCGGTATCGCATTAAAGGGCAGGACGTACTATCCCGTCAAGGGTCAGATAGGCCCAGGGCACCTCGACGGGATAGTACGTCCAAGGTCACAGAGGGGTTAAGCCCCGAGGGTGGTTTGCACGTTAATGACCGGGCCAATTTTTACAATTCTGACCACTGTCCCTTTATGAGGTTATAACTCTGGAACGCTTCAACGGATCTTGGCGATTCTGACATTGTTTTCTCGTGACATATTGTACTTCATTTTAGTAGTAACATTTATTCGATATAACTTGCGTTTATTTGTGAAAAAAACGGAAATTTGGCGAAAATTTTGAAAATTTCGCAGTTTTCCAACTTTAAATTTTTATGCCCTTAAATCACAGAGATATGTCACGCAAAATACTTAATAAGTAACATTTCCCACATGTCTCCTTTACATCAGCACAATTTTGGAACCAAAATTTTTTTTTGTTAGGGAGTTATAAGGGTTCAAAGTTGACCAGCAATTTCTCATTTTTACAACACCATTTTTTTTTAGGGACCACATCTCATTTGATGTCATTTTGAGGGGTCTATATGATAGAAAATACCCAAGTGTGACACCATTCTAAAAACTGCACCCCTCAAGGTGCTCAAAACCACATTCAAGAAGTTTATTAACCCTTCAGGGGTTTCACAGGAATTTTTGGAATGTTTAAATAAAAATGAATATTTAACTTTTTTTCACACAAAATTTATTTCAGCTCCAATTTGTTTTATTTTACCAAGGGTAACAGGATAAAATGGATGCCAAACATTGTTGTACAATCTGTACTGAGTACGCTGATACCCCATATGTGGGGGTAAACCACTGTTTGGGCGCATGGCAGAGCTCGGAAGGGAAGGAGCGCCATTTGACTTTTAAATGCAAAATTGACAGGAATTGAGATGGGACACCATGTTGCGTTTGGAGAGCCACTGATGTGCCTAAACATTGAAACCCCCCACAAGTGACACCATTTTGGAAAGTAGACACCCTAAGGAACTTATCTAGATGTGTGGTGACCACTTTGACCCACCAATTGCTTCACAGAAGTTTATAATGCAGAGCCGTAAAAATAAAAAATCATATTTTTTCACAAAAATGATCTTTTCGCCCCCAATTTTTTATTTTCCCAAGAGTAAGAGAAGAAATTGAACCTCAAAAATTGTTGGCCAATTTGTCCTGAGTACGCTGATACCCCGTATATGGGTGTAAACCATTGTTTGGGCGTATGGCAGAGCTCGGAAGGGAAGGAGCGCCATTTTACTTTTCAATGCAAAATTGACTGGAATTGAGATGGGATGCCATGTTGCGTTTGGAGAGCCCCTGATGTGCCTAAACATTGAAATCCCCACAAGTGACACCATTTTGGAAAGTAGACCCCTTAAGGAACTTATCTAGAGGTGTGGTGAGCACTTTGACCCAACAAGTGCTTCACAGAAGTTTATAATGCAGAGCCGTAAAAATAAAAAATCATATTTTTTCACAAAAATAATCTTTTCGCCACCAATTTTTTATTTTCCCAAGGGTAAGAGAAGAAATTAGACCACAAAAGTTGTTGTGCAATTTGTCCTGAGTGCGACGATACCCCATATGTGGGGGTAAACCACTGTTTGGGCGCATGGCAGAGCTCGGAAGGAAAGGAGCGCCATTTGACTTTTCAATGCAAAATTGACTGGAATTGAGATGGGACGCCATGTTGCGTTTGGAGAGCCCCTGATGTGCCTAAACATTGGAACCCCTCACAAGTGACACCATTTTGAAAAGTAGACCCCTTAAGGAACTTATCTAGATGTGTGGTGAGCACTTTGACCCAACAAGTGCTTCACAGAAGTTTATAATGCAGAGCCGTAAAAATAAAAAATCTTATTTTTTCACAAAAATGATCTTTTCGCCCCCAATTTTTTATTTTCCCAAGGGTAAGAGAAGAAATTAGACCACAAAAGTTGTTGTGCAATTTGTCCTGAGTGCGACGATACCCCATATGTGGGGGTAAACCACTTTTTGGGTGCATAGCAGAGCTCGGAAGGGAAGGAGCGCCATTTGACTTTTCAATGCAAAATTGACTGGAATTAAGATGGGACGCCATGTTGGTTTGGAGAGCCCCTGATGTGCCTAAACATTAAAAACCCCCACAAGTGACACCATTTTGGAAACTAGACCCTCTAAGGAACTTATCTAGATGTGTTTTGAGAGCTTTGAACCCCCAAGTGTTTCACTACAGTTTATAACGCAGAGCCGTTAAAATAAATTTTTTTTTTTTTCGCAAAAATTTTTTAGCCCCCAGTTTTGTATTTTCACAAGGGTAACATAATAAATTGGACCCCAAAAGTTGTTGTCCAATTTGTCCTGAGTACGCTGATACCCCATATGTGGGGGGGAACCACTGTTTGGGCGCATGGCAGAGCTCGGAAGGGAAGGAGCGCCATTTGGAATGCAGACTTAGATGGATTGGTCTGCAGGAGTCACGTTGCATTTGCAGAGCCCCTGATGTACCCAAACAGTACAAACCCCCCACAAGTGACCCCATATTAGAAACTAGACCTCCCATGGAACTTATCTAGATGTGTTGTGAGAACTTTGAACCCCTAAGTGTTTCACTACAGTTTATAACGCAGACCCGTGAAAATAAAAATCCTTTTTTTTCCCACAAAAATGATTTTTAGCCCCCCAAATTTTTATTTTCCCAAGGATAACAAGAGAACTTGGACCCAAAAAGTTGTTGTCCAATTTGTCTCGAGTACGCTGATACCCCATATGTTGGGGTAAACCCCTGTTTGGGCGCACGGGAGAGCTCGGAAGTGAAGGAGCACTGTTTTACTTTTTCAATGCAGAATTGGCTGGAATTGAGATCGGACGCCATGTCGCGTTTGGAGAGCCCCTGATGTGTCTAAACAGTGGAAACCCCCCAATTATAAATGAAACCCTAATCCAAACGCACCACTAACCCTAATCCCAACTGTAACCCTAACCACACACCCCTAATTCTAATCCCAACCGTAAATGTAATCCAAACCCTAACCCTAGCCCCAACCCTAGCCCTAACCCTAACCCTAACCCTAACCGGAAAATGGAAATAAATACATTTTTTTTAATTTTATTATTTTTCCCTAAGGCTAGGTTCACATTGCGTTAGGGAAATCCGTTTAGCACTAGCGGATTGCGCTAACACAATGTCTTTTTAGGTGTCGTGTTTAGTGGTCGCGTTAACGTCCCCGCTCTGGAAGATCGGGGATCGGACCTCGGGCGCGCCGCGGACGCTGCAAGCAGCGTCTGAGGCGCGCCACAAAAGAATGGCACCTTGCTAGCGCGAGCCGAAAATGGCACGCTCTACCGATGCGCTACACCTGAAAATCACATTGCTGTCAATGGTTGTGCTAACGGACCCGTTGCACGGCGTTAATTGTGACATTTTCGCCGTGCAACGCTGTCCGTTAGCGTTAACCCATTAACGCAATGTGAACCTAGCCTAACTAAGGGGGTGATGAAGGGGGGTTTGATTTACTTTTATAGCGAGTTTTTTAGCGGATTTTTATGATTGGCAGCCGTCACACACTAAAAGACGCTTTTTATAGCAAAAAAGTTTTTGCGTCTCCACATTTTGAGACCTATAATTTTTCCATATTTTGGTCCACAGAGTCATGTGAGGTCTTGTTTTTTGCGGGACGAGTTGACGTTTTTATCGGTTACATTTTCGGACACGTGACAGTTTTTGATCGCTTTTTATTCCGATTTTTTTGTGAGGCAGAATGACCAAAAACCAGCTATTCATGAATTTCTTTTGGGGGAGGCGTTTATACCGTTCCGCGTTTGGTAAAATTGATGAAGCAGTTTTATTCTTCGGGTCAGTACGATTACAGCGACACCTCATTTATATCATTTTTTTTATGTTTTGGCGCTTTTATACGATAAAAGCTATTTTATAGAAAAAATAATTATTTTGGCATCGCTTTATTCAGAGGACTATAACTTTTTTATTTTTTTGGTTATGATGCTATATGGCGGCTCGTTTTTTGCGGGACAAGATGACGTTTTCAGAGGTAACATGGTTATTTATATCCATCTTTTTGATCGCGTGTTATTCCACTCTTTGTTCAGCGTTATGATAATAAAGCGTTGTTTTTTGGCTCGTTTTTTTTTTTTTTTTCTTACGGTGTTCACTGAAGGGGTTAACTAGTGGGCCAGTTTTATAGGTCGGGTCGTTACGGACGCGGCGATACTAAATATGTGTACTTTTATTGTTTTTTTGTTTTTTTTTTATGTAAAGAAATGTATTTATGGGAATAATATTTTTTTTTTTTTCTGCTTTATTTAGGAATTTTTTTTTTATTTTTTTTTTTACAAGTGTGGAAATTTTTTTTTTTACTTTTTCACTTTGTCCCAGGGGGGGACATCACAGATCACCGATCTGACAGTGTGCACAGCACTCTGTTAGATCGGTGATCTAACATACAGCCGGGCAGGATTAGAGCTGCAGCTGCAGCCTGATCCTGACCCGGAAGTGCTCCCTGCAGGACCCGGATGCAGCCCGGCGGCCATTTTGGATCCGGGGACTGCAGGGAGAAGACGCTCGGTACACGGTGAGCACATCACCGTGTACCGATCGTCTCAGGGAAGCCCGCAGGGAGCCCCCTCCCTGCGCGATGCTTCCCTGCACCGCCGGCACACCGCGATCATCTTTGATCGCGGTGTGCCGGGGGTTAATGTGCCGGGAGCGGTCCGTGACCGCTCCTGGCACATAGTGCCGGATGTCAGCTGCGATAGGCAGCTGACACCCGGCCGCGATCGGCCGCGCTCCCCCCGTGAGCGCGGCCGATCGCATATGACGTACTATCCCGTCCATGGGAATTAAGTCCCAGGTCACCTGGACGGGATAGTACGTCATATGGGATTAAGGGGTTAAGAACCTATAACTCTGCCCTTCACCTCGCCAAACAGATCTACTTCACCACTCTGATCTCCTCATTATCCAATAACCCCAATAAACTTTTTGACACCTTTCACTCCCTCCTTAGGCCAAAAGCATAAGTCCCTATCACAGACATTTGTGCTGATGACCTGGCCACCCACTTTATAGAAAAAATAGATTATATCCGTCAGGAAATCCGCTCTCAGATACCAAGTGCAGTGACTCCCATCCCTCCCTGCATCTCCACTGGCTCACTCTCCACATTCGATCCCATCACAGAGGAAGAAGTCTCCAAGCTCCTCTCTTCTCATCCCACTACATGAACCACCGACCCCATTCCCTCACATCTCCTCCAGTCTCTCTCTCCAGTCATCACAACTCACCTAACTACAATCTTTAATCTCTCCCTCTCTGGCATTTTCCCTCCTCCTTCAAACACTCTATCATTACTCTATTACTAAAAAACCCACCCTCGACCCATCCTGCTCAAATAACTACAGACCGGTCTCCAATCTCCCCTTCATCTCTAAACTCTTGGAGCGCCTGGTCTACTCCCGCCTTACCAGTTACCTCTCCACTCATTCCCTCTAAGATCCTTCACAGTCCGGTTTCCGCCCCCTGTATTCGACAGAAACTGCATTCATCAAGGTGACCAATGACCTTCTGACAGCAAAATGTAACGGTGACCACTCTCTGCTCATTCCTCTAGACCTTTCTGCGGCTTTTGACACTGTTGACCACCCTCTCCTACTCTCTAGGCTCCAGTCACTAGGCATTAAGGACACTGCTCTCTCCTGGTTCTGTTCCTATCTTTCTGATTGCTTCTTCAGTGTTCTGTTCTCTGGCTCCACTTCATCTCCTCATCCTCTCACTGTCGGTGTACCTCAGGTCTCAGTGCTTTGCCCCTTCTCTTCTCGCTCTACTCGGCCACAATTGGACAGACCATCAACAGATTTGGCTTTCAGTACCATCTTTATGCTGATGACACACAACTATACACGTAATCCCCTGACCTTACCCCTGCTGTACTACAGAACGCCACTGACAGTCTGTCCGCAGTCTCCAACATCATGTCCGCTCTCTATCTGAAACTCAACCTCTCCAAAACTGAACTTCTTCTGCTCCCACCATCTACTAACCTCCCTAAATCTGACATTTCCCTCTCTGTGGGTGGCACCATATTAACATCCCGGCAGCAGGCACGCTGTCTGGGTGTTATGTTTGACTCCAATCTCTCCTTCACTTCCCATATACAATCTCTTGCCCACTCGTGCCGCTTACACCTAATGAATATCTCTAGAATCCGCCCTTTTCTCACCATGTAAACAAAAAAACCCTCACTATCGCCTTGATCCACTCCCGCCTGGACTACTGCAATGCTCTATTAATTGGCCTCTCCCTTACTCAACTTTCCCCTCAACAGTCTATCCTTAATGCAGCAGCCAGGGTTGTCCATCTAGCCAATCGTTACTTGGACACATCCGCTCTTCACTAGTCATTACACTGGCTGCCCATTCTTTACAGGATGCAATTCAAAGTACTTGTTCTCACCCACAAAGCTCTTCATAGTGCAGCACCACCTTACATCTCCTCCCTCATTTCGGTCTATCGGCCTAACCAACCGCTGCGTTCTGCAAATGACTTTCGACTAACCTCTGCACTAATCCACAATCCTACTCTCGACTCCAAGACTTCTCCTGCGCTGCGCCAATCCTCTGGAATGCTCTACCCCAAGATATAAGGACCATCCACAATTTGAATAGTGTTAGGCACTCCCTCAAAACACATTTGTTCAGAGTGGCCTACCATGTTCACTAATCAGTCATTTTATGTTTGTGTGTGTAGCCCATTCACTATCTCCATCTATCCCCCACCCCCTGCAGATGGCTGGACCATCAATGTAAATACATTATTGTAAATACACACCTGTAATATGTATCTCCCTCACCTCATTGTAGATTGTAAGCTCTCGCGAGCAGGGTCATCTTATTTTGCTTTAATTATTGTATTGTTAACGTTGTTACTTATGACTGTTGTGTTTGAAACTGTTAAACTGTAAAGCGCTGCGAAATATGTTGACGCTATATAAACAAAGATTATTATTATTATTATTATTAAATATAATGTACGCAATTTGAATACAAACCCTGAAGGCTACAACTTATATATTAGAAACAGGATTAACAAGAGGGGAAGAGGTGTTGCATTGTATGTTAAGGTACCTTCACACATAACGATATTGTTAACGATATCGTTGCTATTTGTGACGTAGCAACGATATCGTTAATGAAATCGTTATGTGTGACAGCGACCAACGATCAGGCCCCTGCTGGGAGATCGTTGGTCGCTGAATAAAGTCCAGAACTTTATTTGGTCGCTGGACTCCCTGGAGACATCGCTGGATCGGCGTGTGTGACACCGATCCAGCGATGTCTTCACTGGTAACCAGGGTAAACATCGGGTAACTAAGCGCAGGGCCGCGCTTAGTAACCCGATGTTTACCCTGGTTACCATGCTAAAAGTAAAAAAAAAAAAACACTACATACTTACCTACCGCTGTCTGTCCTCCAGCGCTGTGCTCTGCACTCCTCCTGTACTGTCTGTGAGCCGGAAAGCAGAGCGGTGACGTCACCGCTCTGCTTTCCGGCTCCCAGACAGTACAGGAGGAGAGCAGAGAAGCAGAGCGCAGCGCTGGAGGACAGACGGCTGTAGGTAAGTATCTAGTGTTTGTTTTTTTTACTTTTAGCATGGTAACCAGGGTAAACATCGGGTTACTAAGCGCGGCCCTGCGCTTAGTTACCCGATGTTTACCCTGGTTACCGGCATCGTTGGTCGCTGGAGAGCGGTCTGTGTGACAGCTCTCCAGCGACCAAACAGCGACGCTGCAGCGATTCGGATCGTTGTCGGTATCGCTGCAGCGTCGCTAAATGTGAAGGGGCCTTTAGGGAAAAAATCCACAAAAATCCAAGCTTCACAGACTGGTAGCTCTGTAGCAATTGTTGGGAAAGAATACAAGGAGAGAAGAACAGAAAGGACACTAATGTAGGTGTTAACTATAGGCCACCAAGACAGACAGAAGATATGGATGAACTCTTTTTACATCAGATGTCTGATTTAAAAAGTACGACATAGTGATCATAAGCGATTTTAACTCTCCAGATATTTGGTGGGATTATATTTCAGGAAAAATACATTTGGTGGACTCCGTGTCTGTGGCAGAGGCATCTGCCCTTCTCTTCTACTCTTTAAGCTCATATACGCCATAGAGTGCCCAGCGGCAGCTATAGTCCCACCCACATTCCTTACATTCAGTTTCCACCTACTACTGCGGTGTATATTGTTTCGCAGTCTTCATTGCTACTAAAGTGTGGTCTCCCGCTTAGGTGCCTCGTATAGGCCCAGCACATTACATTACTGATGAAGGTCCGTGTGGACCGAAACGTTTCTCATGTGCTACAATAAATTCATCCTTATTCATTTAAGTTGAGTGCTAGATTTACTTTCACTATATTGACGGTTTGGGAACATAATCTTAGCACCACCCCTTAGCTGTGCACATGGTGTTTCTATATATGTGATTTAAAAAGTACGACATAGTGATCATAAGCGATTTTAACTATACAGATATACAGACAGCAAAAAAGGCAAGCAAAATTCTAGGATGTAATAAAAGAAGCATAGAGTCTAAATCACGTGAACTAACCTCCTCTACTCCTCCTTGGTCAGGCCTCATCTGGAATACCTTATTCCAGATTATTTTAAAAATGACATTGAAAAAGTGGAGCAAGTTCAGAGCCTAGCTGCCAGGATGGTGCGTAGACTGCAAAATATGTCATACAAGGAACAGTTAATGAATCTGGGAATGTTTACCTTGCAAAAAAGAAGGCTAACAGAAGATTTAATAGCTGTCTACAAATATCTGAAGGGATGTCACAATGTAGAGGCATCATCCTTGTTCTCATCTGTACATAGAGACACGGGAAGCAATTGAATTAAACGGAAAGTGAGAAAATACAGATTAGAGATCAGAAAAAACTTTTTGACCGTGAGGGTGATCAATGAGTGGAACAGGCTGCCATGAGAAGTGGCGAGTTCTCCTTCAATGGAAGTTTTCAAGCAGGCTGGACATACATATGTCTGAGATGGTTTAGTGAATACTGCATTGGTCTGGGGGTTGGACATGATGACGTTTGAGGTCTGTTCCAACTCTATCATTCTATGAAACCTTCTATGAAACCACAAACAGACACATTGGCTTGCAAAACTATTCACTCCTTGGCTTTTTACTTACTTTGATACAATATAACGTGTGTATATACATATGTAGTCAAAATTGTTGGTGTGGTGAAATATGTATATATATATATATATAGAGTGCCTACAAGTAGTATTCAACCCCCTGCAGATTTAGCAGGTTTACACATTTGGAATTAACTTGGCATTGTGACATTTGGACTGTAAATCAGCCTGGAAGTGTGAAATGCACTGCAGCAAAAAAGAATGTTATTTCTTTATTTATTTTTTTAAATTGTGAAAAGTCTTTTCAGAGGGTCATTTATTATTCAACCCCTCAACCCACCAGAATTCTGTTTGGTTCTCCTAAAGTATTAAGAAGTAGTTCAGGCACAAAGAACAATGAGCTTCACATGTTTGGATTAATTATCTCTTTTTCCAGCCTTTTCTGACTATTTAAGACCCTCCCCAAACTTGTGAACAGCACTCATACATGGTCAACATGGGAAAGACAAAGGAGCATTCCAAGGCCATCAGAGACAAGATCGTGGAGGGTCACAAGGCTGGCAAGGGGTACAAAACCCTTTCCAAGGAGTTGGGCCTACCTGTCTCCACTGTTGGGAGCATCATCCGGAAGCCTTCCATGGCCTGGACAGCCTTTGAAAGTTTCCTCCCGTGCCGAGGCCAGGCTTGTCCGAAGAGTCAAGGCTAACCCAAGGACAACAAGGAAGGCGCTCCGTGAAGATTTCATGGCAGTGGGGACATTGGTTTCAGTCAATACGATAAGTAACGTACTCCACCGCAATGGTCTCCGTTCCAGATGAGCCCGTAAGGTACCTTTACTTTCAAAGCGTCATGTCAAGGCTTGTCTACAGTTTGCTCATGATCACTTGGAGGACTCTGAGACTGACTGGTTCAAGGTTCTCTGGTCTGATGAGACCAAGATCGAGATCTTTGGTGCCCACCACACACGTGACGTTTGGAGATTGAATGGCACTGCATACGACCCCAAGAATACCATCCCTACAGTCAAGCATGGTGGTGGCAGCATCATGCTGTGGGGCTGTTTCTCAGCCAAGGGGCCTGGCCATCTGGTCCGCATCCATGGGAAGATGGATAGCACGGCCTACCTGGAGATTTTGGCCAAGAACCTCCACTCCTCCATCAAGGATCTTAAGATGGGTCGTCATTTCATCTTCCAACAAGACAACGACCCAAAGCACACAGCCAAGAAAACCAAGGCCTGGTTCAAGAGGCAAAAAATCAAGGTGTTGCAGTGGCCTAGTCAGTCTCCTGACCTTAATCCAATTGAAAACTTGTGGAAGGAGCTCAAGATTAAAGTCCACATGAGACACCCAAAGAACCTAGATAACTTGGAGAAGATCTGCATGGAGGAGTGGGCCAAGATAACTCCAGAGACCTGTGCCGGCCTGATCAGGTCTTATAAAAGACAATTATTAGCTGTAATTGCAAACAAAGGTTATTCCACAAAATATTAAACCTAGGGGTTGAATAATAATTGACCCACACTTTTATGTTTAAAATTTATAAAAATTTAACTGAGCAACAAAACTTTTTGGTTTGTAAGATTTATGCATCTGTTAATAAATCCTGCTCTTGTTTGAAGTTTGAAGGCTCTAACTTATTTGCATCTTATTAAACCTGCTAAATCTGCAGGGGGTTGAATACTACTTGTAGGCACTGTATATATATATATATAATGTGTGAGCAGTGGACTATGTATAGAATTATTATTTCACTGGCAATAATGTAACATCTGTCTTGAAAAGCTGCATGTCGCATCCAGGTGTTAGAATTCTGTCTCCAATCTCACCAAGGGGTCCGGCTGAAAGCTGAGAAGAAAGGTAACATTTGGCACCTCCTAGCTCTTGAGCACTTGGAAGAGAGATGTTAATTATGGCCTGATAGTATCTCTAGGAGAGCTGTTACACAAAGGATCTCAAGAGAAAATAATATATTCATCGGGGGCGTGGCCGTGGTCCAATAAAAAAACAAGCAATTATGATATTAACCTGAGGGGCTGGTCTAGAAACCTGACCTCCAGACCAAAGTTATAAATTGGACCTGTATTCAGAGAATCATGTTCACATGTCAGGGAAGCCTGAGACGCTGATGTGTTCCACCAACTCCATCCCTCCCCCCCCCAGGGAGCAGAAAGCAAACTACCAGTTAGATGATTTCTGTAAGTTTTCTCCTGTAATTTTATACTGTTTTGAATAAGTTGTATGTCTTCTTATTATCATATTTTTATACCTTTTCTTACTGTGAGCACTGACCCTTTTGTTATTAAAGTATGAAACTTTAACAAGTTGAACCTTAAATGTTCTAAAAGAATCCATAGCCTAAGGTGGGTGAGCCTTATGAGTGGTAGGCATTATTAGTATTAATATTTCCGGGACTCATCACCTGTGTATTTGGTGAGTGGTGGCAGCGTGTATGAGCGGGGTGCGTGATCTGTGTCGGTGTGTGATTTATGCTCCCATTACAGCATAAGACAGAGGTTGAATGCTGGACTGAGAGTGGGGAGATAGATTAACCCTTACAGGCACAACCCAAGTCACGTGCTGAGAGCGGGCACATGATGAATTAGTTACACCACAGAGTAGGTATCCGTGACAGTTGGTACCCCTCTTTTAATGACAAAAAACCCACAATGGTCACAGAAATAACTTGAATCTGACAAAAGTAATAATACATTTAAAATCTATGAAAATGAACAAATAAAAGTCAGACATTGCTTTTCAACTATTCTTCCTCAGAATTAAAAAAAAACACTTTTTTTTCTGTGGAAGCATGGTTAAAAAGCATTGTCTGACTTTCATTCGTTCATTTTAATAGATTTTTAATTTAGCATTACTTTTGTCAGATTCAAGTTATTTCTGTGACCATTGTGGGTTTTTCTGTCATTAAACGAGGGGTACCAAAAATTTTATTCATGTGTATGTTTGTCATACGATTTGTCTGTGATGCATCAGCAGTAAATAGTTGGTGACGTGAAGTGAGAAATATATAGGCATAAATTACATTTATAGGATCAAATAACTAAAAATTGGCATGTGCATATGTATTAACCCCTTTCGGTATAAAGTCTCTAAAAGTTTCTGGTGCAAGCAATTAACTTTTTTGGTTACATGCTTAGTGAAAGGAAGTCCAACTTTGGGCAAACTAAGTGTTACTAACTGTCATCAAATGGAAAGAACATTTTACTACAACAAACCTGTCAAGAGAGGGACATCCACCAAAACTCTCAGTCTGGGCAAGTGTGGCATTAATCAGAGATACAGCACAGAAACCAAAGGTAACCCAGAAGGAGCTGCAAAGTACTCAAGCAGAGAGTGGAGTATCTGTCCATATGACCACAATAAACTGTTCATTCTTTTATGTAAGAGGGACTTAAAAAGCCTTTACTTACACAAAATAATTGTAAGGCTCTTTTTGAGCTTACCAAAAGACATGTGGGAGACTCCATAAATGTAAGGCGGAATGAGTTGTGTTTTTGGCCCTCAAGGTAAACGTTATATCTGGTACCAAACCAACACAGCTCAAAATCACAAGAACACATCTGCACAGTGAAGCATGGTGGTGGAGGCATCGTGCTGTGGTAATATTTTTAACAGCAGGAACAGGGAAAATGGTACTAGTCAAGTTGAAGGTGGATGGTGCAAAATACAGGGAAATTATTGAGCAAAACCTGTTTCAGTCTGTCAGTGATTTGAGACTGGGATGGACGTTCATGTTCCAACAAGACAATAACCCAAAGCATACTGCTAAAACAAGGGTGGTTCAAGAGGAAACATGTAAATGTTTTGGAGTGGCCTAGTCAAAGCCTAGACCTTAATCCAATTGAGAATCTGTGGTCAGATTTGCAGACTGCTGTTTCACAGAGGAAACCATCCAGCTCTAAGGAGCAGGAACAGTTTTGCCTTGAGGAATGCACAAAAATCCCAGCAGCAAGATGAGGATAGCTTAAAAAGACTTATCCAAAGTGATTCCAGCTGTAATTACCGCAGAAGGAGGCTCTACAAAGTACTGACTTTAGGGGTGAATAGTTATGCACACTGATGTTTTCAGTTATCTTGTCCTATTTGTTTTTTGCTTTGCAATAAAAAGAAAACCAAATATTCACAGGTGAAGGCATGTTATTTACATGAACTGATACAATCCCTAAAAAAAACAGTGAAATAAAATTTCAGGTCGTGAAGTAGCAAAACATGAAAAATGTCAAGAATGCTGAATACTTTTGCAGGACACTGTAGCATATATCATTGAGAACTTTCTTCAGAGAAAAAAAGAACTGTAAGGCTATGTGCACACGTTCAGGTTTTTTCGCGTTCTTTTTGCATTTTTTCACGCTAAAAATGCTATAAAAACTTATTAAAAACGCATACATTATGCATTCTATCATTTAGAATGCATTCTGCATGTTTTGTGCACATGGATGCGTTTTTTTCCACGAAAAAAACGCATCACGGTAAAAAAATGAGCATGTTCATTATTTTTGCGGATTTTCTGCGTTTTTCCCGCAATTCTATGCATTTGGGAAAAAACGCACCCAAAACGCATCAAATACGCGGTGAAATCGTGGTAAAAAACGCATGCGGATTTCTGGCAGAAATGTCCGGTTTTTGTCAGGAAAATTTCTGCAAGAAATCCTGACGTGTGCACATACCCTAAGAGCTGTAATTTTACTTACCTGAAGAATCATATTGTTAGGTAATCTGGTAATTTGTGCCACAGAAAAATAAAACAACCCCGCCCCCCCAAAAAAATGGCAAAATAGCGTTTTTTTTCACCATTTGCCCCACTTGAATTATTTTGACCATTTTTCACTTCCCATTTACATAAAATGGTCAAAAAGAAAACCTCATATGGTTGTCAATGGGGAAAAATATGTCTATTAGAACAAGGGGAGGAAGCACAAAAGTGCAAAATAAAAAATGTCTGGGTCTTTAAATAAGTAATTTATATACACACAAAGCAGAATTGAAATAAATAAATTTTTTTCTGATTCAATTTCTTCTTCCTGGGAAAAAAAAAGTTATGCAGGCTAAAATACAGAAAGGGGAAACAAAGTGGTGGCATTTTGAGCAGTGGCCATTAATAAATAATTGAAAACCAGCAGAAAGGAATATAAACACCAAGATTATATTAAAATATAAACTTTTATTATGTTATTATATTAAAAAAGTTTTTTTTATCAAAATCACACATGACAGAAAAAATAAATAAAAATCCGACATGCAAAGGAGGAGGAAAAAAACAACCGATACACTAGAGGTAGGACACAAGTCCACTATATGACCAGGGTGAGTCACTAAGGGTACTGTAATGTTAATAATCACAAGAAAGTGCTTTACAACTTTTTGAGTACTATTATCCCATGGTTTACTCTAATCTAGTGCATCCAATAACAGCACATATTAGCAGGATAAAGTACATGCTCACCCATTGTACGTCCGGACTACCAAGTGACCTTCCCACGGCCCCTGACGCGCATTTCGCGTGATCGCTTCTACAAAGGGGAAGTGATAACTTAAGGAAAAACTGAGCTCCATCCCAGTAAAATCATATTAATAAATTAATCAGCACAAATATTTAGACATAACAATGACATGCAGAGTGTCAATTATGTAGATCACACTCTGATCAGAGTTTGATCAGAGTATGATTATAGTGTCAGCTGATTCTCTTGGATGAGGAGAAGATTGAAACATTTTTTCTCTATGCCAGTCTGTTGGCCTGCGGAAATCGGACTGCACTCATATGTCATCCATGAGCTGCACTCAGATGTCATCCACAGAGTGATTGACTTGCATGGCCGAATGTGATCAAAATATCAGATTAAACCAGGCATGCAGCAATTTTTTTCCCTGGATGTGCTATAACTTTAGCATAAATCAGACATGTTCACAGCCCCATAGAATAACATGGGCATGAGTACTATCCATAAAAACAATTGATAGCACTTGTCTGATTAGGTCATCCACATGAGCCGTAAGGGGGACCTATCATAAGATTTAGGCTGCCTGAACTAAAAGCAGCATGAATCAAACATTGGTGGCCATGACATCAGCCAGGCATGTGTTACTCTGAAAATGACAAATGGCAGGTCCCTTCCTATGCAGACAAATAGGGAAAGACTCTAATACACACATAGACAGTTACCCAAGTACAAACATACGGAGAGACCTGTCAATCAACTATAACGGGGCTGGGAATAGTGTGCCGTGACCCTGGCACGGACTAATTAGCTGATACACGGTGCTAATTAGCTGAAACGGTGCAGTGTTTCAGGAAACCAGTGTCTGATTCATCCTACTTAAACCAAATGACAGGAAAGGACAAGTTCCTTTTAAACTTTAAATATTTGCCTGTTCATATAAAGTAAAGCAAAATATAATGATCCACTTTTTACAAGATCCAACACCCTTGGGGCCGTCTACTTGTCCCTCATGAGTATCCTGTTTTCATTTCTACTGCACTGTGAGAGCTGAATTAACATATTAATGTACACAATTTACATATGATTGTCATTTTAGTCATATGTAAATTTCCCCTTGAATTCGCACCCTTCCCCCAGGCCATCTCAAGGCATAGGCTTACTGAACATAATAAGCTCTCCATACACTTTAAGCATTTCATGTATACCCCTTGTGCCAAAATCCAGCGATTCTATTTAGACACGACAAGTCTATTCGTAACAAATCAAGCCACTACCCAAATCGTAATAATATCCACAATTTGTGTCATTTTACAAGTAAAAGTCATTTTTTGGTTTGTAAATGCTGTTTTGTCACTTTCTGTAACCTACCATATAACATATAACTATATATCCCAGATTGCGGTACCATTGTTTATGCTGGTGAAACTAACGTGCCTATTATTTGTGATCCAAATTCCCTATGACATGAGAGACAGAATAGATTTCAATACATTTAAGTGTTATGTCTAGCTGAACATCTCCAGCATTGCCGTTCTAAGAATGGTAATTGTCAGGCCAATCTATATTGTTAGGATGCTACAATTGGTGCTGTACAAATGACCCGAAGAGACAAAATTATATAAGATTTTCTGTGCATTTGTGTTGACCCCGAAATATAACAAAACCTGAAAGCTGTTATGTGGAAAGATTCTGTAAAGGAAACACATTACAGATGAGAAATAGTGTGGGCAAAAAGCATTACTACAGAGAAATCTCTGGAATCAATAATTAGATGTCACTCTTGAATTGTACTAATGTCTCTGAAAAACAGAAGCCTACATAATGTTCTATTCATGAACTTACAAAAGTCCATGGTTAATGGACAGTCATCACAACTGCTTTGCAAGATAAAAAATGACGTAACATGGTTGTTATATCAATAAGCAATGGAGTAACTTGAAGCTCATGGGGAAAGCAAAATCTCTGACATGGCCACCAACTCTCATGGGTCTTTAAAAGTATATGTCTTCTCATAATGACCACCAGAACCTTTGGTGCCTTATTAGTCTCCATAGCCAAAATTCGATTTCAACCCCTTCACCGCCTATAGTTATGCCCTTGCTGCAAACTATTGAGTCCTACCTGTCACCCTATAGTCATTGTATAGTTATCAGACTACGTGAGATCTGGCAAATAGGGCTTCCATGGATGATCTTTGCACTAGCCAAACCTCTTCCCGGATCTTATTGTATGCCTTGATTTTTACCCTTTAATCCCTGAACTGGGCTTTGCCTTACGATGAAAAGTCCAATGAGTATCATGCACAAAGAAGTTGATGGTCATAGGAGTGAGTTGGCAGTAGATCTGAGCATAAACCAGAGGAATGTACCAATGACAAAAACTGAAGTATGGATGGGATCAGAAGGTTTGCTGGGATCACAACCAGAGGGACAGAGCCAATGGCCAATGAATCAGTAGCCTATAGAAGGGTTTAATAATAGAGTCAAGTTCAAGCAATTATCCGAGGCATTAAACAATAGAAATCAAACTGGTCAAGTATCAGATTATCAGTCAGGGTAAATAAGGAGCAATATTGAAATGCAGTAACTGGCACAAGTATAGTTACACAAAGATGCAAATGCCCACAAAAACTTAGTCCTACCATTGGTTAGTGGGATTGGACCTGCCATTGGTAGGTCAGCAAGAATAAATTACTTTACGTAATAAAAACTAGATGGCGTGGTATCACTGAGGCCACCCAGTAGAAGGATGTGTAAATATAGAAGTGGGGAATAGGGTGATACCCTTTGAATGGAGAGTAGGCGAGTGCTGGAAAGCACAACTCCTATGCAGGCATGAAGTAAAATAGCTGCTACTGCCCCGTGGTTAGTGGATAAATCCTCCAGGAGATATCGGATCCAGTTGGATGAACACATTGGTGGACTGTGCTGCTGGAGTGAATACATTTTCCAGAAATGCTATGAGGAAAAGGCTTTTTATTCACAACAAACAAAAGATTTTTTTTTTTAAAGACTTTTCCTCATCATTTCTGAAGAATTGATTTGCTAAAGCATCACAGCAAGTGTTCATCCAACTGGGCCCAGTAGAAGGAGACAGAAGAGAAGACCTCGCTGCATGGCATGTGCATGGCCGCCCAGTCAGTGGAGAGATCAATTTAAAGGGAAACTGTCACCCCGTTTTTTCAGATTGAGATAAAAATACTGTTAAATAGGGCCTGCGCTGTGCGTTACAATAGTGTATGTAGTGTACCCTGATTCCCCACCTATGCTGCGAAATACATTACCAAAGTCGCCGTTTTCGCCTGTCAATCAGGCTGGTCAGGTCACGTGGGCGTGGTGACATCGCTGTTTCTTCCCCAGCTTTCTGTTGGTGGCGTAGTGGTGTGCGCATGTCCAAGTGCCGAATCCACTGCACGCACATGAAGAAACAGCGCGCGATCTGCGCTATTACCCTTGTCATCGGTGGGGGCGTCCATCTTCCTGGGGCCGCGCGTGCGCAGATGAAGTGTTCTGCTGCACGGGGCTTCAGGAAAATGGCCGCGGAATGCCGTGCATGCGCAGATGGAGATCGTGGCGGCCATTTTCCTGAAGCCAAGATGCAAACTCCGCTTTGGGAAAATGACCGCCGCATCCCGCGGCCATTTTCCTGAAGCCCCGTGCAGCAGAGCACTTCATCTGCGCACGCGCGGCCCCAGGAAGATGGCCGCCCCCACCGATGACAAGGGTAATAGCGCAGATCGCGCGCTGTTTCTTCACGTGCGCGCAGTGGATTCGGCACTTGGACATGCGCACACCACTACGCCACCAACAGAAAGCTGGGGAAGAAACAGCGATGTCACCACGCCCACCTGACCTGACCAGCCTGATTGACAGGCGGAAACGGTGACTTCGGTAATGTATTTCGCAGCATAGGTGGGGAATCAGGGTACACTACATACACTATTGTAACGCACAGCGCAGGCCTTATTTAACAGTATTTTATCTCAATCTGAAAAAACGGGGTGACAGGTTCCCTTTAAGAACAAAAACGAGTCAGGTGGCAAACACACTGCCTAATGATGGGTAATTTCTGACACTGCAGCTCTGACTCATTCTCTTTAATAGAGTTGAGCTGTAATACCAGACACAACCTGTGGACAGCTGTGGAGCTGTGAAGCAGCCTTGATTTTCTAGTCCTCTACAACAGTCCTTTTTTGTCTTTGTGTTATGGGCAAACCTCTGTACAGATGTTATCCTATTACACTGGTCTACAAAAAAAAAAAAAATTCTGGCAAGGACTTTAAGAACCGTTTTAGACTAATTTGAGGGTGCTGCATTCAAATCTGATCTTTTATTTTCTTTATCACATCACATTTTTGCTCTACAGGTATATAGCCCATTTTCAAGAATTCCATGATAAATATAAGTAGTGTATGAAAAGTGCCGGTTTATATGGTTCACAAAGGTAAATTTAGTTTTCATTTAGTCGCCCAATAAATGTGAGAATATCTTTGTTTTCTTTGAACATGCATAATTCCCATTTGTTATGATAACACCCTTGTTTTCTGTGCTACTGGGACAATAGAGCTACAGCAGAGCATTGGGTGAAAACTGAATGGCCTCATTGACAGAGTTTGGCATCTGGTGATAAGAATGTCATCCATGATCCTCTAGTGGATAGGAAGGACATTGTCTTTCCTCCCTTACACATAAAACTTGGATTGATGAAGCAGTTCGTCAAAGCTCTCAATCACAGTGGAGAATGCTTTAACTATACAGTATATGTTCTACTTTTCCTGGTCTTAGTGAAGAGAAGACAAAGGCTGGAATATTTGGTGGACCTCAAATAAGAACACTTATGACTGAGAGACCCAAATTTTATCACATCAATGAATGAGACAGAAGAGCTTAGAATGCATTTTGTAATGTGGTGCAGAATTTTCTAGGGAATAAGAAAGCAGACAACTATGAAGAGATTGTGGAAGAGCTACTAATGAGTCTGTGAGATCATGGATGCAGAATGAGTATCAAGATTCACTATTTACACAGCCAATTGGACTTTTTTCCAGAGAACCTTGGGGATGTGAGCGAGGAACAAGGAGGCGTTTTCATCAGGACATTAAAACAATGGAAGAACGGTATCAAGGCCGGTGGGACCACATATGATGGCTGACTATTGCTGGAGCTTGATGAGAGACAACCCGGAAGCTGTACATCACAGATCAGCCAAGAAAAGAAAGTTCAAATAACTGTCATTTGTCATTCATCTGTGTGCCATATATATGTGTTTTTATATTTTGTAGTTTAATTCTGTAAGTATATTTGATTTGCTGTACATAGACTTTGTAATCTTTGTTATTCCTTGATTAAAAATTTACAATGTAGTATTGAAAATAATGTGTTTTTATCATAAAACATTAGATAGGAGTAATTTTCATCAAAAATTGAAATTCTCAAAATCCTGATGTGATAGCCAAAAACAGAGTTCATATTCGTAATTAAAATATATTTTAAAACCTTTTGCCAGAAAAATTGTGTTGACCAGTGTTATCTTACTTAGAATTGCAATTCTCGTATGTTTCCATTTGTGTCTCTTGAATTCCACTGTCACTAATATTACTTTTCTTGCATCATGGATCCGTCTCACTGCCAGCGTTCAATCATACGAAATCTGCTGCTTTCACTTCTGTACTTTCTCTTTTATAAAGAGACATGGCCTGTCACATCTGATCAGGATATCAATACTTTCTGGGTAACCAAATGAACTGACAAGACAGTGACATTGATCAAATGTTAGCAAATACTTGTCAAAGTGTTAAAAAGACTCCTAAGTCCTAAAACACAAGCTTGCCTATGTAAACCACATTACAAATAGCACAGCTATAGGGTGTATACACGGTTAAGTAAAACATTGCAGTATATATTATATGTAAAAAATCTAAAATCTGCAAAAAAACTACTGGACACCGAGTTCAAACACATGTCGAAAAGTTTATTTGAACTCCTTTCAATTCATTACCCTGTGCTGCTCTGTATTCTGGGTAAGGTCTCCCTATTTAAAGGGAATCTGTCAGCAGGTTTTTGCTATATAATCTGAGAGTAGCATTATATAGGAAAAGGAAGCCTGATTCCTGGGTTGTATCACTTACTTGGATGCTCGGTATATTTTTGATAGAATTCCTGTTTTGTCTGATGAAAATTTAGTAGAGCTAAGACTTTTGTACAGTGTATAACTCCGCCCACACCCCTGACTGACAGCTTCCTGTGTACACTGTGAATTGTCAGCAAGTTTCTAATCAGTGGTGGGCATGGGGTTACACAGATATGCCTGACTGCTGTGCACATGAGATGTAGTCCTGTAGAGGCAATCTCCTGCTGAATAAACACTGTTTGTATTGAAGTTACAGCACACAGCCTAATAAGTAACAGATCCCTGGAATCAGGATCTCGTGTCCTATATTATGTTACTCTTAGATTCAATAACAAAAAACTTGCTGACAGATTCCCTATAAGATAATAATAATACAGTACCTTTATTATATTTTTTTGATGTGGAAAAATCACCCAAATATATTCTGAAGCAGGGAATGTTGATAAATCTCTGTTCAGAAGCCTCAATAATTGTAACTATTTATGAGAAAGGCCTAAAATATGATGTGTGTGAACAGTACCGTATAAGCAGAGAAGCTTATACTTGCTACGCTTCCCCTGCATGGAATAGAATAGGAGTTAGATGAGTTTAAATGTATTGATCCTTAAATCTCATATTAAAACTTACGAGTGTTTTTTTGTCTAAGGCTACTTTCACACATCCGTCAGTACGGAGCGGTCACAAACCGTCGGCCCGATGTACCTACAGACGTTGTGCACAACATGGGCAAAAGATGCAGTTTTACAACGCATCCGCTGCCCATTGCGATGAGCGGGGAGGAGGGGGCGGAGATTCAGCCGCCCATGCGTGGTCGAAAATGGCAGACATGTCGCACAAAAAAAAATTACATTGAATGTTTTTTTGTGCGTCGCATCCGCCAAAACACGACGGACCCGTCGCACGACGGTTGCGACGTGTGCCCATCCGTCGCGATCCATCGCTAATACAAGTCTATGGGCAAAAAACGCATCCTTCAAGAACATTTGCAGGATCCGTTTTTTGCTCATAGCGACGGATTGCGATGGCGCAAAAAAGATGGAAGTGTGAAAGTAGCCTTAAAAGGAAGTTGACACCATAAATGACCGATTGCATAAATTAGATTTTTGGATCA